>NW_024751766.1:5000-46699 GCF_018991925.1 Homarus americanus | reverse complement strand
CTAGAAGTTACGTATTGTTGTGTGTATTGGAAACACTTAATGACGATATAATCTATATTTAAGGTCATTTTGTATCATCGAAATTAGTACCATTGTTTGTATACCTGTGCTGTCTATAAACATTAATAATAATAATAATAATAATAATAAAATAATACGGACAATTTATACCTAGACGTGTGGGAAAACAATGGTTATTGAAAGTGAAGTACGACCATGGTTAACAAGGCCATTAGATATTCTGGTACTAACGGTCCTATGTAAACCATGAACTAATAGAAAATAGTAAGATGGAAATTGATTATTTATGTGTCTATCAGACGCTAGAGCTAAATATCAACGTTATGTCAATTGTCTGGTCTGTAAATGTTTAAGGTTGGTTGAATGATTGTTGACCTGCTGGGGATTGTGGATTTTGGGACACATTACACATATTACCTTCTACTGTACACATGGCTTATAAATTATGTCTTTTCCAATTTTAAATTTCTTATGGTAGTCCATTAATCAACTATCCCAAAAATAAATAAAAATTATAGTCTTACCAAAACTGAACCATCTTAGCAGTCTTGTGAAGGACCAAAACAACCTTTTATTTTTTTTACTTTTAAACCAAATAGCGTCCTGTTGTAGGTATATGAAGCCCCGGAACACAAACTATATCACTGTCAATATAATGTGTTAAGGATCAGTCGTGACAGGTGGTAATACACTGGAAAAACATTGCCTACACTCTGACACTGTTGGGTAGTAACTAAGAGGCCCACTTCCAGTTAATTCGAGTCTTTATATTTCTGGGTGACATTAAAACTATTATGTTAAAACGTACTACGAACACAACCCATTATCCATTAATTTAGTTATTATACAGAAGACAACAAATTTAATAAAGTCTGGAGTATAATTTCGTTAACTTAAAATATATCCTTGTTGATTTTATTATCTAAGAAATAAATAAATGGCGTTCGTAATAGTTTGTAACATTAGGTGTTCTGTGCTTTGATGCCCGGTTCGAGATTCCCTTACCTTGGTTGCGAAGCCTGGGAGAGTTAATACCAAGAGAACGGTACATCATATTGAAGCTAAATAAAAAAAAAAAGATTGGGGCTTAAACTATTTCTTGACCTAACCTTTTTGTAGAAATATAATACATAATATAATATACTATGTAAGTCTAAATTGATGATAGTACATATTGAGAAGAGTCAACTAGATCATCTCTGTGAGGGACACTAAACTTGGATCATATACGAGTGGTGAGGGTAGATATGTTAAACCGTCCTGGAACAAAACTGAAAGATGGATAGCATTTTAATTTCCACCAGTTATCAGTTTGTTGTTTTGTATTTAATCTGTTCCTTATTGTCCAGCATTAATACACAAGGAAACTGTAGGACCTGGATAGAAACACCTGCAGACATGTTTGGTAATGTCACCTTTCTCAAACCTCTCCCAGGCAAGGGATCAAACCCAGGACACAGTTGAGAGCATTGAATCATACTATATAGGGGTATTGGATAACCAGGACGATAATTATATATATTTATTCAGATTAAGTATTTGGTTATACAAATATATATAGAATCAGAACACGTGATTATTAAAGTACATATAAACCATTGACTAAATCATCTCGAGAGCTCAGCATGGGAGGTAAAATATCACAATAAAAACACTATATATTACACCATCTAGCACCTACATGTTACAGCACTTCCGCCTATAACATTATACTCTAGTAATATTCTGTACCACAAACTGGGTTCCAATATATGTTGTTTGAGGCCTGTCATAATGTTTGGCATCTTATTATTTAAAGAAAGTTTTATGAACTTTATAATCACAGAGTAATGATTAACAGCTATTTGTGATTTAACATTTTCATTTTAATTATGGTTATAAATCACAGCCATTTCTTGATGACATTGATCACCCACTTAGCCCACACAATGCCCAACTCACACAATGCCTAACTCACACAATGCTCAGCTCACACAATGCCCAACCCACACAATGCCCAACTCACACAATGCCCAACTCACACAATGCCCAACCCACATAATGCCCAACTCATACAATGCCCAGCCTACACAACACAACCCCACACAATGCCCAACTCACACAATGCCCAACCCACACAATGCCCAGCTCACACAATGCCCAACTCACACAATGCCCAGCTCACACAACACAACCCACACAATGCCCAACCTACACAATGCCCAACTCACACAATGCCCAGCCTACACAACACAACCCACATAATGTCCAACTCACAACACTTTATCTAAACATTTAAGTACAACACAATACATTGAGCAAAAGTATGCAAGAAATTCCATGTTTTTTTTAGGTTTATCATTAACCTCTTCACTATGCGATGCCACTTTTAATATTCTACGGCTAACATCACATGACCTTACAGCACACAGAGGACCCACACACCAGGTTAATAAATGTTGTAGTCTGAGCTGCACTTTAGTCAATACAGTACAGCTCTAGGGTTAATTTTATATTATCTCAAAAATAAGTTTACTTGGAGATAACTAGAGATTAATTTTTATATTATCTCAAAAATAAGTTACTTGGAGATAATTTAGAGATTAATTTTTTATATTATCTCAAAAATAAGTTTACCTGGAGATAACTAGAGATTAATTTTTATATTATCTCAAAAAATAAGTTTACTTGGAGATAACTAGAGATTAATTTTTATATTATCTCAAAAATAAGTTTACTTGGAGATAACTAGGAGATAAATTTTATATTATCTCAAAAATAAGTTTACTTAGAGATAATTCAGAGATTAATTTTTATATTATCTAAAAATATGTTTACTTGAGATAACTTAGAGATTAATTTTTATATTATCTCAAAATATTTACTTGAGATAACTAGAGATTAATTTTTATATTCAGATCTCAAAAATAAGTTTACCTGAGCTGAACTCGAGATAAATTTTTATATTATCTCAAAATAAGTTTATCTGGAGGCTGAACCTCGAGATAAATTTTTATATTATCTCAAAAATAAGTTTACAGTATTCATACCTGAGCTGACAGACACCACCCTACTACAGGTCATAGCTCTAGGTTAAAGAAGCCATTAGAATTGTAAACTCTTGGAACAATCTGCCTGAGAGTGTTGTGACGGCACCAAGTGTGAGCTGTTTCAAGACCAGACTTGACCAACATTGAGCAGGTCTAGATACATTCAGAAACCAGTATATGCTCAGTATCTGCCAACAGTGTGTAACAGGTGACCTATAAGCCCAAGTGGCAAGAGGATAAAGTAAAGTGTAGCTACAGGTATGGAGTCATCAACAGGTCAATTACGTGTAATATATTGTTTCTAAGAATAATAAATAGTAAAAATCATCAATATATTCCAGTCTATTGAGCTATAATATTAGTACTACTATATATAAATTATATTGTCACAACACAGATAAAATTTACTCTTAACCCTTCACTATGGGACACCACTTTAATATTTTATTTAGGCCAAGATCAGAATACAGGTATCAGTACTCCCACTTGACTTATTCACTCCAGACATACGACCAAGAGTCGAGTAAAACATTTTTCAAATTGGTATATTGAGTCCCGACATTAGTGATCGAGACCATGATTGACAAAATTTCTGTTTGTAACTCTTAAAAATGGCTGGGTGTTTAAAATGTGAGAATTCTCGGTGCTGAGAAGAAAAGAGACACTCATTTTAGATTTTCTATGTATTATTTTCGGATTTTCAACTTACAATGTCCTTAACTCCAGTCGTAGAAGTCGAGGACCGACTGTATTTTATTCAGCTCAGAGGCAGCCCTGTACACAAGGGGTTAATATTCTGTGTTCAGAACTTTATTATACGAAATTAACCTTGAAAGAGAATAAATTATGATAATTTCGCTAAATTATCATCTAAGTGATATTATAAGAAACAATATTTCAAAACAGCAATAATTGTAGTACAGTTATATATACAAAACAGTACAAGTGTAGTACAGTAATACCTACAAAACAATATTAAAAAAACTGAATATCCAAACCTATGGACGCCTATTAGCTGTCATCTTTTTAGGCAAATTTCATCACAGTTATATTTGTGACAATGTTGTAAATTATTGAGGCTGTAATAATCTATACACTTTACCAGTAACGGTTGAGTTCAAGAATTATTTATATAGCCACTAAGTTTGAGACAAATTTCTATAATACTAAAACAGTACTTGAGTTTGAGACAAATTTCATAATACTAAACAGCACTTGAGTTTGTGACAAATTTCTATAATACTAAACAGTACTTGAGTTTGAGACAAATTTATATAATACTAAACAGTACTTGAGTTTCTGTGGACAAATTTCTAAAATACTAAACAGTACTTGAGTTTGTACACTTCTATAATACTAAAACAGTACTTGAGTTTGAGACAAATTTATATAATACTAAACAGTACTTGAGTTTGAGACACAATTTATAATACTAAACAGTACTTGAGTTTCTGACAAATTTATATAACAGCGACTCTAAGACACATTTACTGTATATAACTGTCCAATCTGTCAGTATATCCTTTGAGCAGAGAATACCAGAAAAACAAAGTCACAGAAAAAGTTGTTGTTCAAATAGGTCCCAGCCTTCAGCACTGGGGTCCATTATATCTGGAGTGTGTCCCAGTACTAAAGGTTTGGGGGTGGTTGGGTTGGGTTGGCTGAGGGCACAGGCCAATCACTGGTGAAAAGGGATAAAGTAAAGTAATTTCACATAAAGTACAGTGATGAATAATAAAAGAGTGTTGTGTGTTTATTTGGGATACAGAATGTACTGTGGTCAGTAACTTATAAGAAGCAAGGAATCTGCTTAATTAATAAACTAAAAATAAACGATTACATTTGACAACATCCTATGAAGCATAGCCCTTATACATGATAATGGCACTGGAGGTGACAACGAAACATAAGAGACATATTTACTACATAGTCTGACCAAGCAGCCTCTGGCATCAAGATTCACAAGGTCAATGAACTGAGAAGGTTGGGTCATGTTTTCCCCGGTTGCATGGATGATAGAGTCACCTGAGAGCTTATGAGTGAGACCAGAGGAGAAGACTTCAGTTGCAAGAACCAGATGACAGGATGTGATAAATGAAGATCTATATCTGAGAGGAACTTGTGAAGGTCAGCAACAGTGGAAGGAGTTGGTCTGAGCACCAGTGTGTGTTCTGCCCTTCAAGCCAGCAGAGTCTATAATAATGGTAATATATTCTATGGAATGTAACTTCATGAACTCTGTTTCTTTTCTGTTATTTCATAGGCAAAGTCTCACCAGGGCGCAATGGCGACACTGGCGTGATTCACTGGACTTGCCCTGAGCTGTTTTGCATCAGTGCCGCACAGCCCCTGGGGATAAACAAAATTATTGGTCATGTTTTTTACAGTTGTAGACACCATCACTGGTTCAGTATAAACCAAACCTAACCTAAACCATGGCTTCATCACCTCCAAAATAAAGACATTATTATCTAAATTTAATAAACATAACTCGATATTCAAGACTGCCGATGTTAATTGCCTCCCACTTTTTAGCATCCTGCAAGACCGGCACAACATTCTCCACATGGTCTGGCTGTCTGGCAACTTATACACAAGAGAAGTACACACTCAACGTCCCTAAAACACTCACCTATTTAGCACAGGTTTGGTCGAGAGAACGTTAAATTAGACCCAGAGATGCATTATTTTGCCCGCCCGGTCGCCCAACGATTGGCGGTGTCCCAGGTCACAAATAGCGGAGGCTTTTTCCAGTGGTTCTAGTTGGTCTGCGACTAGGTACCAATGCACCCTGATCTAGTTTTTGTAGAGCCAAGAGTTAAAAGGTTGGAGTTGTCTCTGCCTTTGGTGATGTTTCAGCATAAAATGCAAAGTCATGTAATAATGTGGGTGAAGAATTACAACCTAAGAAATACAATACAGTATACATTGGCTCAGAGATGTTTAAACCATTATTTCTCTTGTATGAAGATGACTATAGTTTATAATGCCTACACAGACACACATAAAGACACATAAAGAACCACACATAAGCAAACAGACACATACACACACACACACGCATAAACAGGTACATAAAACAACACAAATTATAAACCAAAGGATAAAAATTCAGTCAAAATAAACAAACTTGAAAACATAAAAATAAATAAAATCCATGAATTAAATAATGATCAATAATTCTTTATAGACAAGAAGGTGAAGCAGAGCAACACACACACACACACACACACACACACACCTGCCTGGTTGTGTTCATCCCAGTATGAAGTAAACAGGAGCCAAAGTCTTGTCTTATGAGTCTGGTCTGGCCTCCTCGTATCCTCACCTCCATGATTCTACTACAGGAATGACACCCGCTGGAAATAGAGCTTTGAATTGTAACTTTTTCGTGATAGGAAGTAATGATGAATATATACTGTGCTGTGTGAGTAGTATATTAAAAAGGGTTTATGTCATGGAGTGCAATGAAGGGGAGGGGAGGGAGGAGAGGCAGGGAGGATGGGAGGAAGGCAGGGAGCAAGCAGAGAAGGAAGGGAGGCAGGGACATTTTCCTGGGACATCTTATATATATTAGGAAAGTCAAGCTAAGTATTGTACTGGACACATGACCTTGAAATGACCTCTATCAACTCAACTTTAGTGTGGCCCTTATAAATGGGGCCTAAGGTCATTGTATAAGGCAACTGATTGGCTGACAGGAGACACCTGAAGAGTCACTGTAATTCTTTAGTATTTAATCTATTTCATTTATATTCTGACATTTTAGGATAATAACAATTGTGTTGATCTCTGATAATTTATTTAATTAGGGATGTAAAATTATCATGTCAAACACATTACACAACACAACCCAACATCTCAACATAACACAAAAATCAGCAACACAACCCAACATCACAACACAAAAATCACATAACATCATAACACATTCCACAACCCAAACACATCACACAACTATAACATCACAACACATCACAACACACAACACACAACACATCACGACCACAACACATCACGACACGTACCTCTGGTTATAATCATTGAAGAGATCCCTCCAGTAGCCCCACAAACCCACCATTAAGAGCGAATCTTTGTTTATGGAGGGTGAACTTGTCCTGTTGATGAACCAAGATGATAAATGATCAGTATGATATGAATGAGTATGATAAATGATCCAGTATGACAAGTATATGTGACAAAATACCAGTATGATATGAATGAGTATGATATATGGACAGATATGAATATGACAATGGAATCATGAAGATTAACTCTCCCAGGTTATTCCATCTTAAGATTAAACACCATAATGCTACCTGAAATGTTGTTAGGTTAGACTAGGTATGACTGGACTAAATTAAGTGTTTAGGTTGTTAAGTTAGAATTAGGTTTGGTGAGGTTAAGTTAGGTTAGAATTGGGTGAGGTTGTTAGTTAGGTTTAGAATTTAATTATCAGGTGTAAAAACTAGGATGCCTTAAATTAATGTGATCCTTATTCTAACACTGTCCGCACCTTTTTCACCCCAGTCGATGCCAACATATCCGGCAAAGCTGAGGACGGAAGACAAAGGCTGCTCTTCCTCCACTCCAGCCTCGACCGCCAGTGGCAGCAGTTGTTCCGCTACTTTCCATGTGTGGTTTTTCTTGTCCCATCTATCACATAACAAAGAGATCTCTGTTAGGAGGTCTACATTATGACCAATTAAGTCTTTAGAAATATGATTGATAGTATCTAGTGAAGAATTTATATGAGGATATATTTGACATTTAGACCAGCTACAGTAAACCTTCATGAAATAGACTACAGTACAGTATATGGGGGAGGGGAGTCTACTAGGTGGCCTCTCCTCTACAGGTAAATATGGAGAGAATCAAAATTTAACTAACTGGTGACAAAACAAATGAAAGATTAAAACAACGTAAACACCGAGACCCACGCCTTTTCTAAGAAGACTCGTGTCGAGGTTCCTGCGTGGAACAGCTGACCACTGGGGTCCTGAGGAGATGATGGGCGACACAGGTAAGCGCCTGAGAAAAATGTTGTACATGGTGATGAGACTGAGCGGCACCTCAGAGAAGGTAGAGATGCCGACTAACTCCTCATAAAAGGGGTAGGCAGAGTTGGCCACCTGGGATGTAGATATTACTATGTATAAGAGAGTAAATGATTAGCTTTTGGTTATACTGTAGACTATAGTTACTGTACAGTCATGGTCAAAGTCCTGTCGCCTCTTCTGTTGCTCCATGAACCTCGAGATTCAGATTCATGAACCCAAAACACTAGACATTGATGCATTATTCTGTCCATAAATGCTTCAGGTTCATAAGTCTGAATCTTGGGGACATGGATCATCAGACATTTGACCATGATTATCAGCCATATAAAATTAGTTAATATAAAACAATGGTACAAAATAAAAATTTATAGACACAGTGAAGACATTACATAATTTACAAAGGAATGAGTCCCAGAGAAACTTTAATACTATAAAAAATAATTATACAAATGTGAAAGATTCTCATAGTCACCTTAGCAGATTTTGAAGATGATCTCAAATATCTTCTCCCCACGAGCGACTTGAAGAGGTCCTTGACATCATCCACCAGGCCACCAGCTAGGGGTACAGACCTGGTTACACTTCACACTATGACAGATTGATGGTTTAGTATCCATTAAACAGCTGCCAAGGTTCCCACTCTGTTCCCCATATGTAAAAATGATGGCAACTGTATCTACACCTAACTTCCACTGATGATGCCACGTTCCACACCTAACTTCCACTGATGATGGCCACCGTCCTACACCTAACTTCCACTGATGATGGCCACCGTTCCTACACCTAATCCTACTGATGATGGCCACCGTCCTACACCTAACTTCCACTGATGATGGCTACCGCCTACACCTAACTTCCACTGATGATGGCCACCGTTCCTACACCTAACTTCCACTGATGATGGCCAATTTCCCTACACCTAACTTCCACTGATGATGGCCACTGCTCCACACCTAACTTCCACTGATGATGGCCACCGTTCCTACACCTAACTTCCACTGATGATGGACCGTTCCTACACCTAACTTCCCACTGATGATGGCCACCGTTCCTACACCTAACTTCCACTGATGATGGCCACGTTCCTACACCTAACTTCCACTGATGATGGTCACCATTCCTACACCTAACTTCCACTGATGATGGCCACCGTTCCTACACCTAACTTCCACTGATGATGGTCACCGTTCCTACACCTAACTTCCACTGATGATGGCCACCGTTCCTACACCTAACTTCCACGATGATGCACACCGTCCTACACCTAACTTCCACTGATGATGGCCACCGTCTTGCCACCCTAACTTCCACTGATGATGGTCACCGTTCCTACACCTAACTTACTGATGATGGTCACCGTTCCTACACCTAACTCCCACTGATGATGGTCACCGTTCCTACACCTAACTTCCACTGATGATGGTCACCGTTCCTACACCTAACTTCCACTGATGATGGCCACCGTTCCTACACCTAACTTCCACTGATGATGGCCACCGTTCCTACACCTAACTTCCACTGATGATGGCCACCGTCCTACACCTAACTTCCACTGATGATGGCCACCGTTCCTACACCTAACTTCCACTGATGATGCCACAGGTTAAGGATTAAACATCACCACCACACACCTTAGTAGACTCACAGATCCCTCGAGTCATTGTCCCTCCCAGTACCCCTAGCCTCCTCACCCACTGCACCCAACACAGCAGCTACCATGGCTTGACTCCTCCTCTGCAGTCGTTGCAACAGCAAATGACGTACCTTTGGACCTTTCTCTCATGAGTGCTGACCACCGCTAGGGAGGAAGGTCCAGACCAATACATACTGAGGTATCTGTGTCTGTTGACCATATATTACTGTATTAGTGAATGTTATTACTGTAATGCTGTATGGTGTATTGCTGTAACGGTGTGATATATTACTGTATGGTATAGTACTGTAAATATGACTGTAAAGGACTGTATTAGGTTGTTATAATAAACATTAAATATAAAGTTGATGATAAACATCTCTGATAAACTAACTGGTCTATCATTGATTAATAAACTATAAACAACAAACAATAACATCCTGACCGCCAAGGAAAATCTGCGGACAAACATCATCCCGTTGTCTCGTGATGGCTCAACAGTGATTCTTGAGAAACCTAACCTAACCTACCCTGACTGAGGCTAACCTAATATATGACCAATCTGAACCTATCTTAATCTGACCTAACCTGACCAATCTAAACCTATCCTAATCTGACCTAACCTGACCAATCTAAACCTATCCTAACCTGACCTAACCTGACCAATCTAAACCCATCCTAATCTGACCTAACCTGATCAGTCTAAACCTATCCTAACCTACCTACCTAACCTAACCCTCATGAGAGACAAGAACTAATGACCGCTTCTGTATATAATAAATAAGGTAATTTTAGTGGTTTATTAAGTTTAGCCCAAGAGAAATTATCTTATTATTACAGATAGTAATGATTATCTTATATATATATACAGTACTATAAGAGAATTTTCTAAACAATATATAAATTCTCATATATCATAATGCTAACCCTAAACCACCCTTTGCTTGGTCTCTTTATACAGGCCCTATAGTAAACGTCCTAATATATATAAAAAGATATTTAATATATTCTGTTGATCCATGATATGTGGATATAATGGGTGAGGATCATGTGATATAATGGGTGGGAGGACGTGGATATAATGGATGGGAGGATCATGTGGATATAATGGGTGGGAGGATCATGGATATAATGGTGGGAGGATCATGTGGATATAATGGTGGGAGGATCATGGATATAATGGATAGGAGGGAACACGGTGAATTAATGTTGCACTCACTGGTCATCAGGAGGGTAGGCTGTCTCCTCACATTTCTGAAACTAAGAATATTATGAAGTCTTGGATTTAATGGGTATAAATGGGCGGGTAATAGGTATATAAATAATGGGTAATAATTGTCTAGTACTTCAGGAGCATCAGAGAGAATGGCAGAATTATAAACCCCATTACTAAAATATATAATCCTTATCTTACACCAATATGAAGGATTATTTCTATTCTCATACAACATCTTAATCGATGTATCACGCCCTGTCCTGTATGGAGGTGATTGACTGAGGGAAGCTTAATAAACAGAAGTAAGGACGTATTTAGCTTCTATGATGTAGCTTTTGGTTGAGGCTGTGTTTGTTTTGCCTTATCAGCTGATCCTCAAGCTTGTGGCGTTAACATGGTTCCACTGATATAAGCATGTAACTTAAATATTTTCTAGACACTAGTAATAACTAATATTGCACACTAAATACTTATTATAATTTTATTCTTCGTATAATATTCAGGTTATTTACTTTAATAAGGCAATAAATGGCCCTACAAGGTAGTAATGTATGGTATTTCGTTAACATCATAACTATGGCGCAAATTTGAAATAGATCTATATTATTTCATTGAATTGTTAACTATTCATGTATATAGTCATACGTTTAATAAAAATTTACCTAAGATAACAAATAAAACTTTAAACTCATTAGAATTTTTGTAGGATCTTTATATGTTCAGAAATTAAATATGTTTTCTGGAAATATTTTATCATCGAATTAAATTATATATATCCAACAGGAAGACAAAATAACTCGTGCAAAATAATTGGTATTTTTGGGTGAGCTTTGCTTGATATTTCGACTTCAGCGACAGACCAAAGATGGTCACATGGGTCTTTAGAAGATAAAGATCGATAGATTCATAGATAGATAGATAGATAGATAGATAGATAGATAGATAGATAGATAGATAGATAATAGATAAAAAGATAGATAGATAGTAAAATCGCTCAACTAGTTTCCATTTATTTGGCTTGTATGTAGATGGTGCAGCTATACAAGCAATATACATACACAGTGTGGGTATACAAATAAGATACATACATATTGTGGGACTGTAGATATACATAGACAGTGTAGGTATTGACTGCGACCTGTCTGTCATTGGCTAGCGAACTAACCAATTGGCACGCCGTTCCGCTAATGGAGACTTAATACGGTGATGAAGAGAAATGTCATCTGTTTAAAGCTTTTGTGTAACAATTATTTCAAAATGTATGTTAATTAATTATCTAATGATTTTCAATGTAAAATAATTAACTCAAATATCTTTAATATTATGTGCGAAGAGAAGATTGTGGTAGGGCTGACCTACAGGGTGAGAGTAACAAGTTGATGCTGAGGGCGAGGCTGGGCCTGATGGAGGTGGACTTCTGGTGGGACACGGGAGCCACCCATCCTGCCCTGCGACTGGTGTCACCAGGTGCAGCCTCACCACCACCTAGACCAGTCACTGAGAGCTCGGCTGCTGAACACCGTGGCGGAGTATCAGCCCACCATGCGTGGCCGCCTGAGGCTCAGCTCCATTACAGCAACGGCGTGTGCTGGAGCCCTTCTGGGTGGTGTTGGACCCCGGTATACCCATCATAGGCATGGATGTGTTCACTGGTATAATTGTGCCCTGTCTATCAACAGCACACATCCAAAAATGTTCATCCAGCGTCCGTTGAGACAGAACGCCGCCATTTACAACCCTGTCAACGTGAACTGTCTCATCCAGGTGACCTGCAGGTCAGGCCGAGTGGGCGACGTTAGACACAGGCTCCTCCTGCTTCGTCTCCACACCGTCGCCCACAAACCCGGCTGACCATAATCCCCTGTCAGCCAAACGTCGTCCTGGGATTCACACCATCACGGGTACGGCCCAGATGGTCGGGTACGCCTTTCGCTTACCTCACCTTCCTGGGCAGGTCATCACGCGCCCTGTGTCAAGGAGCACCAGGACGAGCAATCATCGGCCTCGACGCCCTTCTCCCCCCAGACTCAGCATGAACTTCTGTGGAGGAGGAGGAGGAGGAGACCTGAGGCCCTTAGTCTCTTATATCATTACCCTTTTCCTTTTCCTTACCCTTCATTATATCCTATGTTTTTACTATATACTTCGTCTATATTTCATTATATACTCTTACTTTTTTTCATATCCTTACATTTTATATACTTTTTGAGTATATTTCAACCAACCAGTAGTTTTAAACTTGTTTTTTATATATTACTATTTTGACTACTTTAAAAACTGTTATGTTTCTATTACTTTCCATCCCTTACTTATAAGCACCTACTTTTCAACTCTTACTTACAAAACTACTTTTTACCTAATTAATATAGTAACTGCTTGTATACTACTATTCATTTTTTAAACACTTATTACTTCTATAGTTAATTTTTCCCCATAAGGTTAAATTAATATAAAAAAAATTAATTGCAATTTATTAAATAATATAATTGGTCAATATACTCGTATTGACACTATTAAATGTACTGGACATTACTGAGGCTATTGGACAAAATAAAATGTATTAGATAAGTTTTTATACAGACAAAAAAACTTATCGATCAATATTTAACAAAGTATAAACAGAAAGACTTGATCAGATACATTCAAAGTTTATCATAATATTCCCATTTATTCTATCAGATCTGAATTATTACTAATGCTATTAATAACTATTAACAAAACCTCATTTTAAAAACATAAAAAATAATCCTAAAAACCTTGGAAAAACAGATTAAATTAAAATTAAAATTCAAAAATATGCCGAACGAGAAAAACTTTCGAGGCCATGACCAGATCCTTCTTGTTTATCTTCCTTATAGAATCTATAGGAGGGTTCAGTAGTACGTGAATCCCTGAATATTCATCATTTAATCTCATCATCCGTTAAATATGAAAATGGCATCGATGTCAAGGTGTCATTCATATTTTCTGACATATTTTCGCCTGTTGAGGATTTTGGATTCAGGGGGCATTTGTATAAGGTCGAGTCTATAAGGTGGGTTTGGTTGTACATCGGGTTCGATTCTTCTTGCTGGACGTCGGCTAGTAAAATGAATCTCGCTTTAGTGTGTTTCAATACTCCTTTATCCAGCCTGACCCTCTCGAAACCCTTGTGGTATACGACCAGATAGCCTTTCTAAAACCTGGAAAACAGAGTAAAAAAACGAAATATAATCATCTATATATTACAGGTAGATGAGGATTATGGGTTAATTATAGGTTATTCATATAATGACAGGTATTCATATATTAGGTGAGATATATAAATTAGTTATAGTTTATATTAGTAAATATATGACCAGGTGATATAGACAAGACTCACAGGTAGTTAATTAGATGTATATTATAGGTGAAATATATATGGTGATGATTTAGGGATGTGTTGAATGAAATAAACAATGTATTTTTTCACAAGTGTTTAAATCAGTTCGCAAGAAGTAGTTATGGTTTCAGTATATTTCACAGCATTCATTAATTAAAATCTATTTCAAGATGATCATTGACGTGCATCTAATTACTGCAGGTAGACATTCTTACCTGGTTGTAATAAATCAGGGTTAGTAATAAATAATTGAACTTAATATGAGACTTTAATCGTGTATATGTGAGTGTGTGTGGGAGTGTGTGTGTGTGTGTGTGTGTGTGTGTGGAGGTGGAGTGAGTGTGTGTGTGTGTGTGTGTGTGTGTGTGTGTGTGTGTGTGAGTGTGTGTGTGTGTGTGTGTGTGATTGTGTGTGTGGGTGACGGAGGGTCACTGTCAATAGGATAGAGTCACCCCTGTCATACCACTGTCATGCAGGCTGTCATGCACCAGATCCCATGCACTTGATGTTTGAGTCGTCCCACGCCTCGACTAGACCTTCCACCACGCTGGGTTGCACTTTTAGGCGTCTTAGAAGTACTCGAGTCTAAGGTTGAAGGCTGCCAAGTGGTGGTATGGACATCAGTGCTAGAGGTGGTAGGAGCGGCTGCGGTGTCAGTGATGTCAAGAGGTGCTGTGTGATGTCAGTAGTGGAAGATGATGTTGTTGTCGTTTTGAGTTCATCCTCCAGTTTCTTGATCTTAGCCTTGACTGTGTAAGGAGAGAGTCAAGTATTACCTCCCACTTGAAGCAGTAATGAGAAAGAAGTATATTCCTCTAGTTCTATATTGATCTGAGAAATATATCTATAGAATAATTAGAGAAATATACACACCTTATATAACTATGATCCTGTTTATTTATCTCTCAATCTATATTTCTCACATACACGTAGGACCCACAAA
Organism: Homarus americanus; assembly: GCF_018991925.1. Taxonomy (NCBI): domain Eukaryota; kingdom Metazoa; phylum Arthropoda; class Malacostraca; order Decapoda; family Nephropidae; genus Homarus; species Homarus americanus. Next base: position 31,436 of record NW_024751766.1, on the reverse strand, counting down.
AGCTTCTCTCAGCAGGGAGATGGAGAGGAAGGTAGAGGTGAGGGAATATTCTCTCTCTCTCTCTCTCTCTCTCTCTCTCTCTCAGCAGGGGAGATGGAGAGGAAGGGAGGAGGAGGCATTCCTCTCTCTCTCTCTCTCTCTCTCTCTCTCTCAGCAGGGAGATGGAGAGGGAGGAGAGGTGAGGTACACTCTCTCTCTCTCTCTCTCAGCAGGAGATGGAGAGGAAGGAGAGGTGAGGGTCATTCTCTTCTCTCTCTCTCTCACTCACAGGTCAGGTCCATGACGGTGACGGCGACGATGAAGCAGATGAGGGGGAGACAGGAACCCGATCACTCTTATAAGTGTCTTCTCATCTCTCGAGCGATGACGCCACGCCATCTTGGCTTTCTGACTGTGGTGAGGGAGAAGAGAGGGTCTTAGCGAGGGGTCTTAGTTGGAGGGGGTCTTAGTTGGAGGGTCTTAGTTGGAGGGGTCTTTGTTTGAGGGGTCTTGGTTGAGGGGTGTCAGTTGGAGGGTCTTTGTTTGAGGGTGTCAGTTGAGGGGTCTTTGAAGGGGTCTTTGTTGGAGGGGTCTTAGTTTGAGGAGGTCTTTGAAGGGTTCTTAGTTGGGGGGTCTTAGTTTGAGGAGGTCTTGAAGGGTCTTAGTTGGAGGGTCTTAGTTTGAGGAGGTCTTAGGGGTCTTAGTTTAATGTCGTATAATTTAGGTGATGAACACGAGAGTAAAAACAGACATGCAAATTATAAGAGGAACTGCTTGTTAAAACCCACCTCTCTGCGATTCAACATAAGCATTGCAATAATAATAATAATAATAATAATAATAATAATAATAATAATAATAATAATAATAATGATAATAATAATAATAATAATAATAATAATAATAATAATAATAATAATAATAATAATAATAATAATAATAATAATAATAATAATAATAATAATAATAATAATAATAATAATAATAATAATAATAATAATAATAATAATAATAATAATAATAATAATAATAATAATAATAATAATAATAATAATAATAATAATAATAATAATAATGGATTATTTTTCACAATTACCAAAAGTTAAACATAAACTTGCATCTCAGCACCAATCAGCTTCCAGGTGCGAATTATTACAGCCAATCAACTTCTAGATACGAACCATGACAAAACTGACAACCAATCACCTTCCAGAAACGAATTATTTCAACCAATGGACTCCCAGACATTAACTATTTCAGCCAATCAGCTCCTGTGACACAAACTATTTCAGCCAATCAGCTCCCAGATGATGAAATTACAGCCAATCAACGTCGTACCCATTCTTGCACGTCTCTATCTGTCTGTCTCAATGAGGGACGTCTCTCTCCTTCAAAACACCTACGGCCATTTTTGTGATTTTAGGATTTTTAGGATTAATCTTGGTATTTTAGGGATTTTTAGGGTCCAGCAGCTTCCCTTTTAACTATTTAGGACTGAACACATGACATTGTTCTTGTTCATCATTGTCATTGAACACAAGTGTAGGGAGTGAATAACACACACACACACGCACACACTTGTTCACCACTGTCAGTGAACAATTAGAACACCACATAATGTTCTTCAAGCACGAAAATGAACACAATGAACACCACACACTGTTCTTCAAGCACGAAAATGAACACAAGAAACACCACACTGTTCTTCAAGCACGAAAATGAACACAAGAAACACTACACACAGTTTTTCAAGCACAAATGAACACAAAGAATACGACACTTTGTCTCAACAGATGCAGGTGAACAAAACTGAACATAACACGGAGATAACGACTAACCAATACCAATGGGGAGAGACGCGTTTCTCCATGACTGCTGGAGGTAACTGAGCCTGACGATACTTGGTGTTTGTTTACATACTTGGGTGATCCTCCTCTCCTCCTTCTCTCACTGTTTCCTTCCTTCCTTCTTCCTCTCTTCTTACGTTGCTTCAGTTCCTTCCTCCCTCCTTTCTTTCCTTCGTCCTCCTCCTTCCTTCCTTCCTTCCCACTCCTTTCCTTCCTCCCTCCCTCCTCCTTTTTCCTCCTCCCTCTCTACCTCCTTTCTTATACCGTCTCTCTCTCTCTCTCTCTCTCTCTCTCTCTCTCTCTCCAAAAACCCGTCAACTCAACAATGACAAGGATGGAAATTGATGGATTCACAAACCATTGAGGAGGGAGGCAGGGAGAGAGGGAGGAGGGAGGAAGGGGGGGAGGGAGGGAGGAAGGGAAGGAGGAGGGAGGAAAGGAAGGGAGGAGGGAGGAAGGAGGAGGGAGGAGGGAGGAGGAGGAGGAAGGAGGAGAGAGGGAAGGAGGAGGAGAGGAAAGGGTGGAGGAGGGAAGGAGAGAGGAAGGAAGGGGAGGGAAGGAAGGAAGGAGGAAGGAGGGAGGAGGAGGAAAGGGGGGGAGGGAGGAAGGAAGGAGGAAGGAAGGGGAGGGAAGGAAGGAGGAGGAAGGAGGGAGGAGGGAGGGAGAGAGGGAGGGAAGGAAGGAGGGAAGGAGGAGGGAGGAAGGAGGAGGAAGAAAGGGTAAATATACAAAATAAAAATAAAAAAATAAATAAAAACGAATTAAACTGAAAACTAAATCAGATAAATAAACACAAAGGAGGAAATGAGAGAAAACGAAGATAATTGAAGGCACAGGAGAAAAAAGAAGAAGAATGAATGAATATAATTAAATGATAAGAGCAGTGTGGTCATCCGTGTGTGTATATGTGTGTGTGTGTGTGTGTGTGTGTGTGTGTGTGTGTGTGTGTGTGTGTGTGTGTGTGTGTGTGTGTGTGTGTGTGTGTGTGTGTGTGTGTGTGTGTGTGTGTGTGTGTGTGTGTGTGTTTTGTTGCATCTCACACCTGGTAAGCTGTGTGTGCTGTAAGGCTCAACATATGCAACAAGAACTTCCTCATTCACATCTCCTCATCCTTCCACCCCACCTCACCCCTCACCTCTCCTCACCCCACCTCATCTCACCTCTCCCTCACCCTCACCTCCCCTCACCCCACCTCACCCTCACCCCACTCACCCCACCCTCACCTGCACCCCTTGCCTCACCTCACCTCACCTCACCTCACCTCTCACCCCACCTCACCTCACCCTCACCACTCACCACCCTCACTCCTGAGCCTAGCTATAAGGCCAAAGTTTTCTCAATTCCTATCATTTAAGACACTTGAAACTGGGTGGTGGTGGTAGTGTGGTGGTGTGGTGGTGTGGTATTGTGGTGGTGTAGTGTGTGGTAGTGTGGTGATGTGGTATTGTGTGGTGGTAATATCTGCGGGAAGAGATCTAGCAGCCTAACATTAATGAAACAGGACACACACACACACACACACACACACACACACACACACACACACACACACACACACACACCACACACACACACACACACACACACACACACACACACACACACACACACACACACACACATAAAGTAGGTCTTATTTGAAGGTCAACACAAGTGAAGAACAACTAAAGCTTATCTAAGGCCTCTGTCACTTTAGCTGAAATAGTGGGACGTGTAGTCAGTGAGAAAGTGAGTTAGTGAGAAAGTGAGTTATGAGAAAGGTGAGTAGGAGAAAGGTGAAAGGAGTGCATTTAAACAAGTAGAAATATCCACACACACACACACACACACACACACACACACACACACTCAACCTATAACGCTGTGACGTCATACAGGGCTCTCACGCACCCAACACGTCAAATAAATTCTGGAAAATGAGATAAATTAATCTCTCTCATACGACAGAATGTAACCCGGGTGTAATTCACTTTAGTATTTCCCCACCCACTGCTTTCCTTGTTACAGTAACCTGGAATTAGAACCACGTCCTAAATTTTGTGCATTTGTTTCTGTAACCCGGAATTTGTAGCAGATGTTCTCTATATTCTGTGTTTTAACCTGTATTTATCGTTCATGTCCTGGTTGTATTCTTGTTTCTGTAACTTGGAGTTAGTATGAGCTGTCTTGTATTCACCCAGTACCTCCTCAATGAGTTTATTACTGCAACCCGGAAAAAGGAGGAGGAGGAGGGGGTATGAAAGGAGGAGGAGGAGGAGGATGCATATGAGGAAGAAGAAGAAGAAGGAGAGAAAGAAGGAGAGTGTACAAGGAACAATTTGTGGGAAACAGAAGGGTTTCGGCCTTGAACACTCCCGTGGAGACCCTGTTGCTTCTTCTTCCCTCTTCTTCTTCTTCTTCTTCTTCTTCTTCTTCTTCTTCTTCTTCTTCTTCTTCTTCTTCTTCTTCTTCTTCTTCTTCATTCTCTTCCTATTCCACCTTTCTCTCCTCATTCCCTTAAGGACTTTCATTACACTTAATCACCTCCCACCCCACCTCTCCTTGGGTGGGTGGGTGGTGAAGCCGCCCACACAGCTGCAGGTCGGCTATAAGTGCCCACCACCTGAACCCCTACCCACCCCCACCCATCCACATCCCAAACACTAAAGATACAAACACACAAACACACACAACACAAACCACAAACACACACATACACACACACACACACACACACAAACACACACACACACACATTTGAGGGAAGCATATTAATAATAATAATAATAATACTAATACTAATACTTATTAATAATAATAATAATAATAATACAATACTAATAATAATAATAATAATAAAATAATAATAATAATAATAATAATAATGATGATGATGGTGATGGTGAATAATGAAAGGTGATGATGATGATGATGGTAGTGGTGGTGGTGGCTGGTGCTGGTTGCTGGTGCTGGTCGTGCTGGTGTGGTGGTGATGATGATTGGTGATGGTGTGGTGGTGGTGATGATGGTGTGGTGTTGGTGGTGGCTGGTGGTGTTGTGGTGGCTGGTGGCAGTGTGGTGTGATGTGGTGATGTGCTGGTGGTTGGTGGTGGTGGTGGTGCTGGTGTGGTGGTGTGCAGTGGTGGTGGTGTGGTGGTGGTGGTGTGGTGGTGGTGGTGGCTGGTGGCAGTGGCTGGTGCTGGTGCTGGTGTGGTGGCAGTGGCAGTGGTGGTGTGTGGTGGTGGTGGTGGTGGTGGTGGTGTGTGGTGTGTGGTGGTGCTGGTGCTGGTGTGGTGGCTGGTGGCTGGTGGCTGCGTGGTGTGGGGTGTGGTGCTGGTGGTGGTGTGTGTGGTGTGGTGTGTGATGGTGGTGGTGGTGGTGGTGGTGGTGGTGCTGGTGGCTGGTGTGGTGCTGGTGTGGGTGGTGGTGGTGGTGGTGGTGGTGTGTGGTGGTGGGCAGTGCAGTTGTGGTGGTGGTGGTGGTGTGGGTGGTGGTGGTGGTGGTGCATGTGGTGGTGGCAGTGCTGGTGCAGTGTGGTGGCTGGTGGCTGGTGATGGTGGTGGTGATGGTGTGGTGTGGTGTGGTGTGGTGGCCAGTGCTGTGTGTGTGTGTGTGGTGTGTGTGGTGCTAGTGCTAATACTAATAATAATACTATACTAATACTAATACTATACTAATACTATACTAATAATAATAATAATATTAATAATAATATACTATACTAATACTAATACTATTATACTAATACTAATATATATATATATATATATATATATACTATACTATACTATACTATACTAATATATATATATATATATATATATATATACTATACTATAATTATAATATATACTAATACTATACTATACTATACTATACTATACATAATATATACTAATACTATACTATACTATACTATATATATTATATATACTAATACTAATAATAATAATAATATAATAATAATATCAACAGGTTGCGTCATCTGGAATTCTTAAGATTGCTTCACTGAATTCTCTAAGTGATAAGATTACACTACGTCCTCAAGTCTAGATCACATATGTAGCTTGCGTCACGTGTGTAGCCTTACGTCAAATGTGTAGCTTTGTGTCACATATGTAACCTTGCGTCATATGTGTAGTTTTGCGTCATAGCATAGCCTTGCATGATATGTGTAGCGCATGATATGTAGTTTGCGTCATATGTGTAGCCTTGCATCACATGTGTAGCCTTGCATCATATGTGTAGCCTTGCATCACATGTGTGCTTGCATCACATGTGTAGCCTTGCATCATATGTGTAGCCTTGCATGTGTGTTATGTTGCATTAGGCACACATGAGTCATTGGTCTAACCCTGTGATAAGGAACATATGTGCTACTTCAGCCACATATGTGCTACGTCAGCCACATATGTGTTATCTTTCACTAATACATATGGAATGCTGGGTAAATATGTGGCTTTTATGTGTATATGTTGGTAAATATGTGGGTATATGTGAACCGAGCACATATGTGACTTTGCTTTTATTAAACATGTGAATTTTTGCACACACACACACACACACACACACACACACACACACACACACACACACACGGAAACCAGCCTTATTATGGGCGTGTCTCTGCGTGTGTACATATGAAAAATACACATATGAGGTATATATGTACGTGTTATTGAGCGCGTGTACGTATAAGAGTGTTATGTATGTATGTATGTAAGTAAGATATTTTGGCAGTGAATGACATCTAACAATTTCTCTCAATAATAGATAAATCGTTGTTGTGTGTGTATGTGTGTGTGTGTGTGTGTGTGTGTGTGTGTGTGTGTGTGTGAAGAACAAGCATTGAGAAGGGTTTAGAAGAGACTAAATTAATATGACACTCTGAAGCAATGACGGAAGCACGGAAAAGACGAACGGACGGACGAATGGACAGACGGAAGGACGAACGAACGGACGGACGGACGGACGGACGGACGGACAGACGGACGGACGGACGAACGGACGGACGACTGAACGGACGGACGGACGGACGGACAGACGGCCGGACATAGCCCCAAAAGCTTACCTTGTCTCACTTACTAGCAGCTGCAGCCTCCGAGACACACAACCAGATACATGTGATGGCTGAAGCGACGACCAAGAGGAGGAAGGAAGGGGAAGAGGAGGAGGAGGAACAGGAGGAACAGGTAGAGCCCTTCTGGGTGTACTGAAGAACAGGTGGAACAAGAGGAACAAGAGGAACAGGTGTAACAGGTGGAATAGGTAGAGCCCTCTAGGGTGTGCTGTTGCCACTATCCTCTTTACTCACTATACTAACTACTGAGCTTAACTGTGGCGTGTAGGGGCTTATCTTACAATGGGGGTGGGGGCGTGTGGGGTGTGGCGTAGGGGGGGGGGCGTGTGGGGGAGGAGAGGAGGAATTTGATTGGGCGCGTGATATGGGGAGAGTGTTATCTAAGGAGGACATGGGGTGGTGGGGGGTGGTGGGGGGTGGAGGAAAGTGAATGGGGTCGCTCAGGGGTGGCTGTGTGAGGAGTGGAATAGGTGGAGAAGAAGGAAGATGTGAGAGGAGAAGAGGAATAAGTGGAGGAAGACGGAGATAAGGAGAAAAAGAGGATTACTCACATTCAGTCATGTCTAGAGGGCGTCGTGTCATTGTTCACACACACACACACACACACACACACACACACACACACACACACACACACACACACCGGACTCTACTCTCTACCATTACCGTGTATGTATTCCCAAGCGAGGAGTCAAGTTTACTGTGTGGTAACCGTATGTCTTATCACGTCTCCCACCCACCAAAGTGCCATATTCTCCCTACTGGCACTAGAACTTCCCTCCATTAGTGCCAGTCCCCACGATGCTAGTTCCGTCTCAGTGCCAGGTCACCTCACAGTGCCAACTCTCATTCCCAACCCCAATTTCATCCTCGTAGTGCCAGGTAGCCCCCTCTACCCTCCCTCCTCCTTGGTGCTTGAGGTAGGGGTGACACCATGGCACTATATGTTAACAGTGCCACCTCTCTCAAGGTCATGTGATGCTGTAATTGTTGTGGTGAGTGCCATTGTTGTGGGCAGGTGGGTGTGCCTGTGATGACACACACACACACACACACACACACACGCACACACACACACACACACACACAACAACACACACACACACACACACACACACTCATCATGCCCTGTGATAGCAAGAACATATATAATTTATCACAGGACGGGACCACGATAACACGGGCTGTTAGTTCATGTTAGTGTGTGTGTGTGTGTGTGTGTGTGTGTGTGTGTGTGTGTGTGTGTGTGTGTGTGTGTGTGTGTGTGTGTGTGTGTGTGTGTGTGTGTGTGTGTGTGTGTGTGTGTGTGTGTGTGTGTGTGTGTTGTTAACTTTCTAATTCATTAATTATCGTGAAGAAAAATAAGACATGTATCATAACACACACACACACACACACACACACACACACACACACACACACACACACAGTATACTTACATAACATTACAAGGAGTCATAGTAGACTTTACTTAATTATCACAATACTTGACCTGACTTGATACCAACAAGTGGCTTGGATAAATCACTAGAATGAGGTCACGTTATTGAAAGGTCAAATCAGGTTACAGAATAATAAATCAGTCTAAACAAAATTAATCATATTTACTGATTTAATCTCCTGAATATATGTTTGGTGGTTGAGGACAGAATAAACTATCTTATATATTCTAATTCATCTTTTCCTCTTGTCTTCACTCAAAACACCATAACACACGCACCAAAATATTTTCCCAATTGTTATTTTTACCGAGTTTCTTCTTCTTTAGTTGTTTTGTTTTGTTATTATTATCCTCTTAACCACTCAGCACAAAATGGACGACGTGCGACCATCATTCTTCGCCACGATACACTGACGTTTCCTCTCACCTTCTATCTGTTTTTGCCAACCAACAGGAAGCCACAGAAGAGCTGCTGACACTAGCGGGAATGTCGTCATGGCAACAGCTAATAGGAAACCAGCTAAGAACAAGGAGTAATTCTTATTGGATCAGCACTCGCATGGCGTGGCTTTAGTGATAGGTAACACCAACTTTGTAAGGTTAGGATAAGGTGATTAGTCAAGTGGTGGGGCCAATGAGTGCAAGTCATGGTATTCAGGACCAATCAGAGCACTGATGCCCTTATAGACGTGGATTCTACCAATTGAATCCCAAGACGAGATTCTTAAGATTCTCGTAAGATAAATTTACTTTGATTTTGAGACTGCATGACGGGTCCAGCTGGTGCATGACGGGTCCAGCTGGTGCACATATGGTCCAGCTGGTGATGAAGGTCCAGCTGGCATGACAGGTCCAGCTGGTGCATGACAGGTCCAGCTGTTGCATGACAGGTCCAGCTGGTGCATGACGGGTCCAGCTGTTGCATGACAGGTCCAGCTGGTGCATGACAGGTCCAAGCTGATGATGACAGGTCCAGCTGATGCACGACAGGTCCAGCTGGTGTATGGCAGGTCCAGCTGGTGCATGACAGGTCCAGCTGGTGCATGACAGGTCCAGCTGGTGCATGACAGGTCCAGCTGGTGCATGACAGGTCCAGCTGGTGCATGACAGGTCCAGCTGGTGCATGACAGGTCCAGCTGGTGCATGACAGGTCCAGCTGGTGCATGACGGGAGTGTCAAGTGGTGCCAATGAGACTCATAGTGCCTGGTAATGACGAGGCATTGTGACCACCTTCCTCTTCTCCTCACTACCCGTGTACACCTTGCCTAACCTAACCTAACCAAACCTAACCAAACCTAACGTACACCTAACCAAACCTAACTTATACTTTACTAACACCAAATAAAACAATAAAACAAAGTTAAACCAATCACTCACCGTTTACGTCGGCGAGATGTCACCATTCGCCGAGGTTGATGAATCCAATAAAAGTCAAAAGAAAAGAAAAAAAACTATGAGACACAAATCCAAGTTGGAATGTTTGTTTTGGTCTGGTAGCGTCCAGATGATAAGCCGAGGAGAGTCAGACTAGTCCCTGCTGTGTTGGCCCCTCCAGTCACCCGCTGTGTCAACCCTCGTGGAATTCAGTCCTGTTTATCTGGTTTGGTCTTTGTAAATTTCTATACTTGTTGTTGTTTCAGTTGTTATCGTTATTTGGGGTTATTATTTTCATTGTTATTTTAACTCGGTATAGCCTGAAGGATAATAAGGTCTCTATGATATTTTTATTTTGTTTATCATTGTTTGTTTACCTATGCTGTCTTAGTACTATGTCAATGTTAATTTATATATATTTTTACTATATTATTCTATCTATTTGTGTTATTATTATTATTATTATTTCTTACTATATTTCAGTCTTAATTTTTTTACGAACGCAATTTGATTTTCCATTGTTTACATTCGTGAGAGAGAGAGAGAGAGAGAGAGTGGCAGAGAAACTCATCATGAAACACCTGTCCATACACCTGTCCACCGCTACTGTCCATACACCTGTCCGTCGCTACTCTCCGTACACCTGGACGTGACACAGGGCGATGCTGCCTCCTGATGAGTAAGTCTTGTGGAAGGTTATGTACTGTCCTGTAGCCGCCACTGTAACGGGAGGGGGAGACTGTAATTAGTTCTGTAACACAATGCTGGACTACTACTACTACTACTACTACTACTACTGCTACTACAACTATTCCATCTCTTACTTCTGACAACAATCAACCACAATTTACACCCTTTACCATCATCTACACCCCCACCACCTACACCCCCCCACCACCTACACCCGACCCCACCACCTACACCCCCACCACCTACACCCCCCACCACCCACACCCTCCACCACCTCACCAGACCCCACCACCTCCTACACACACCACACCCACACCCCCCACCACCTACACCGACCCCACCACCTCCCCACACACCCCACCACCCACACCCTCCACCACCACACACAGACCCCACCACCTCCTACACACCCCACCCCCACCCCACCCACCACCACCACCCCACCCACCACCACCACCCCCTACACCCCATAGGACTTGAGGATACGCCCCAACAAGATAGGACTCTGGGATCCTTTGGGAACTGTAGGAGAAATAGGATATGACTGTACTGTGTTGGTCGTGGTAATTAAGGAGTCCTGTGCGTAGTTACCTGTGTTGCCCACCTGTAAATGAAGCAACTTGTAAAAAGGCTGTAAATCATCGGTGTCGTTAATCTGTAAATGAAAGAACTTTGTAAATAAGGGACATATTTGTAAATGATGCCTGTTTTGATGTTAATGACCATTAATAGTTGTTGTCTAGTAGTTAAAGTCCCCCAAAACACATAAACAACAACAATCCTACATAAACTTACTTCTAACAACCATTAATAGTTGTTGTCTAGTAGTTAAAGTCCCCCAAAACACATAAACAACAACAATCCTACATAAACTTACTTCTAACAACCATTAATAGTTGTTGTCTAGTAGTTAAAGTCCCCCAAAACACATAAACAACAACAATCCTACATAAACTTACTTCTAACAACCATTAATAGTTGTTGTCTAGTAGTTAAAGTCCCCCAAAACACATAAACAACAACAATCCTACATAAACTTACTTCTAACAACCATTAATAGTTGTTGTCTAGTAGTTAAAGTCCCCCAAAACACATAAACAACAACAATCCTACATAAACTTACTTCTAACAACCATTAATAGTTGTTGTCTAGTAGTTAAAGTCCCCCATAACACATAAAAAAAAACCCCACAGCATCAAAGAAAACGTTTCTATCTCAAGGGGTAACTAACATATATCTCTAAGCTCTTGAAGTTCGGCGCACGGTGACTGATGGAAGCAGTGACGACAATGAGGGTGATAGTCTTCTCTTGTCTCAGGTTTATGGTGATGTGGGGATCCTTACTGGCCTCTGTAGTGGGACAGTCGTATTTAGAGGTCCGTGTGCCTAGAGTTCCGTCCACCTGTTGGGGAGATGGGGTGGGGAGGAGGGTGGGGAGTTGGGAGGGAAGAGAGAGATAGGTAGGAGGGATTTTGAGTTGGGGAGATAGGTGGGGAGGAGGTAAGAGAGATAGGGAATAGGTCGGGGGTATAGGAAGGAGGATGGTGAGGGAAGAAAAGGATGAAATATGGTAATAATAATAAAATTGATAATAACTTTAATAATTAATAAGATAATGAAAGATATGTATTGATTATATTGAACACACACACACACACATACACACTCACACACACACTCACACACACACTTACCAGGGCACTATAGGGCACGGGGTAGTCTGTATGGTTGGGTATTCCCGTGACCTCAGCATTGAGTGCCAAGTCCTCCAAGATGGTGCCATTAGTGTGTGCCATTATCATGTCACCGCCCACGTCCTGCAGTGCCGCCCCTTGTGGGAGTGGACCAGCGTATAGGAGACACAGCCCATCTGAAGGAGGGGAAGAAGGAGGTGGTGGAGGAGGAGGTGGAGGAGGAGATGGTGGTGGAGGTGGTGGTGGAAGAGGAGGAGGAGGAGGAGGTGGTGGGTGGAAGAGGAGGAGGAGGAGGAGGTGGAGGAGGAGGTGGGAGGAGGAGGTGGAGAGGGAGGAGGAGGAGGTGGAGGAGGAGATGGTGGTGGAGGAGGAGGTGGAAGAGGAGGAGGAGGAGGAGGAGGAGGTAGAGATGGAGGAAGAAGAGGAGAAAGAAGATAAGTTAGGTTAGATTAAGTTAAATCAGATTAACAATAAAAAAATCAATCATTAACTGAAATAAACTCAGGTAGCCAATCAACAGGTAAACCAACTCACTCACTGGGCACCCTGAAGAAGGTACAGGCGGCCTCTTGACCACACAGGAGGCCACAGTATGAGAGGGCAAGGGAGAGGCCGCGAGGTATTACAGACTTCTCGATAAGGGTGACACTCGTGCTGTTGCTGTAGAAGAACTGGGGGCAAGATAGTGTTATGTAGTGAGTAGAGAATATGTGGTATTTTATGTAGTTTTGTAGTGTTATGTATGTTGTTTGTATACCTGTAGTGTCTATGTATTATGTAGAAAAAAAATAAAATCATACAGTTTTTGGAATCAACTGAAGATTAATCCTTCAATTTATTTCACCTGAAGATTCAACACCCTAACCTAACCCACTTCAGCTGTTGTTTTTAATGATAAGATAATGGCCGGTGGGTTATAGAAGCTGTTAATAGTGAATCACCTTCTGTGTGTGTGTGTTGTTACGACCGTGTTGTATTTTTCTATTGTTATATATATAACACGCTTCCATGTTGTTCCATATTATTCCTGTAATGATGTTGTTGTATTTACTATTATATATTCTAGTCACCTTAACCTGTGCTGTTAAGGTTTTAACTGTTATTATTTGTTCAAACCCATTTAGTATTGTAACAAGCATTCTTTGTTCTCTAACGACCATCTGCATCGTTAAACGACCCACCGGCGGGTCGTGTGGCGGGAGCCGACCTTATATACAGTATAGGACCCACCAACAGTTCAGTCCTCTTGTCATACAGTTCACATCCTTTGAGTGACTCTCGTCACCTGTTACTTCTACTTAATTTACTTGTGTTGTTCCTGTCGCCACCAATGTGCTATGTCTATGTCAGTACCTATTTATGTCTCTGTTTATGTCCATCAGTATTTGTTTAGTTACATTTAAGTAATTCAGTGTTGTTTCACGTTAGTTAATTTCAGTGTTAGTTTTTATATGTTTATGCAGTGTTAACGTAATCCAATGTTTCCATGTTTAGTATCACTTGTCTTAAAGGTTTCAATAGTGAATCAATTAGTTGTGACAGCCTACGAGGCTCTTTATTGTGTTAATATTTAATTAATTAAATTCTTAAAGGTTTACTTTATTTATTTTTATTCTTTTAATTTACTTCACTTTTTTGTTTGATTACGCCTAGAACCTGTGTGGGGGTGTGGGGGGTGGGGGTTGTATGTGTGTATATTTGTAAATTTTGTGTAAGTTTAATCCTCCACACATACTGTAACATATAATTAAAATTCAAAATTAACATTGATAGTTTAATTAGATACGGTCACTTAGCACCAGTTAGGAGACAAAATTAACATAGGTAATATTCATGCTTATGTTGATATATTACTACGAACACCTTAACTTTTAAACATTTTTTATCCTTTAATTGATATAATAGTTTAGAAATATTATTAAAATGTTTTTATTCGTGTGGCAGTTAACTGTTGACTAAATATTTATTGCATTCCCAGAGTTGGAATAAACTAATTGCAAATATGTTTTAGTTGTTATGAATTTATGAGTTTGTAATAACTGTAAATACTGTATTGTTCTGTTTTGCCTGAGTGATGCGAGATGCCATTTGTTAATTGTAATTAATTATTTGGTAAAAGAATGTATAGCTATGATTAACTATTCTCCGTTGGCTTTAATATCGTTTACTGGATTACACTAAACTGGTTCCCTATTATGTAAACACAACAGGTATATGACGACGCTGATTGGATGATTAGTTCAGACGATACGATGGGAAAGTATCGTACAGCTTTATATATTATCCCCATTTTATCCAATGTCATACACAATTCATATATTTTTGCTGTATTTAATAACTTTATTAGCTATAAATTACCTTTTTTGGTACAATTAAGAGTAATTATTCAGATATGCAACAGGATAAAAATTATTTGTACGTCAGACAGCAAAAACAAATGATTTGCGGAGGGGATACGTCCTTATAAAATTATTTAGTGTAATTTATCTCATGGCGATTATAATTTTGATAAAACCTCATGATTTATATACTTGAGAAGCTTTAGTGAAATTTTAACGTCGTTTCTATATCATAATGAGACTATAACGAGGTGTGTGTACATCAAAGTCTAGCATAATGAAAGATACTCAATATATCTTTGGTATAATCGCCTAATTAGCGAGGTGTCGCTCGCTAATCATACCTGTTGGCCGTAAATATGACAGCAGCCAATAGGGAATCATCTCTTGAGTAATAACAACGGTATTTGCGGATTTCCAGGCATAAATTACTCAATAAACGTCTTTTCAAATCATAAGATGAAGTTTGGCTAAGATCCGTTGACTTGTTCGCGTGACGATTTTAATATTAGAAGTTCTTGAGTGAGATTAATTTAATTATTTTTCTAGTAACACTCTCAATATAATTATAAGAAAAATTATACTCTTTATTTAATCACTGTATTATTATTTTATTCATTTATTAAAAAAATAGTTTATGAAAGAAAATCGCAATTTCTAAAATCTTGCCTTAATCAACTTTATCTCGTCAACATGTTTACCAGTAAAAAAATAAAGATACTTTTCTGTGAGAACCTTAATATAATAATGTAATATCTAATCTATTTAAAACGATTTTTATCATATAATTCTAGAATAAAAATTGGAGTAAAATGAATCGCAACATTGAAAATCCCGCCAACGTGTTCAGTGGACCAGAGAGACGACGGCACCAGGACGGGGAGGGTGTGTCGTCCTCTTGGCTAACATTACCCCCAGTTTTTTCTGTATATTGTGAACCGAAAACAAACTCAAATGAAAAAAACAAGCATCAATTAACCATTAGATAACAGATGACGAAGAGATAAATGAAGAAATAAAAGAGAAGTAACATCGCGCTATAACCAGTTGAAGTAAGTTATAATTATTCAATGAAAATACATAAATTCAATATATTTTACTAGTTACTAACACTTTATACTCTTATTTTTAGTCCTTTTAGAGAAATGTGTTCATATTTTACCCTCAACTTATATTAGTATTTTATAAAGGAATATATATTTGTTTTTATTCTATATAAGACGGGTAATATAGGTAATATATCTTTATTATATAGTATGTATTACTTAATGGGTAAATGGTGAATATCTTGTATCTCGCTGATTGGTCCTCGCTCATATGACGTCATCAGTGAGTTAAATGCGTACACTTTTGTCTCGCTGATTGGTCCTTGCTCATATGACGTCATCAGTGAGTTAGTTTGCGTACACTTTTGTCTCGCTGATTGGTCCTCGCTCATATGACGTCATCAGTGAGTTAGTTTGCGTACACTTTTGTCTCACTGATTGGTCCTCGCTCATATGACGTCATCAGTGAGTTAGTTTGCGTACACTTTTGTCTCACTGATTGGTCCTCGCTCATATGACGTCATCAGTGAGTTAAATGCGTACACTTTTGTCTCGCTGATTGGTCCTTGCTCATATGACGTCATCAGTGAGTTAGTTTGCGTACACTTTTGTCTCGCTGATTGGTCCTCGCTCATATGACGTCATCAGTGAGTTAGTTTGCGTACACTTTTGTCTCACTGATTGGTCCTTGCTCATATGACGTCATCAGTGAGTTAGTTTCGTACACTTTTTGTCTCCCGCATGATTGGTCCTCCTCATATGACGTCATCAGTGAGTTAAATGCGTACACTTTTGTCTCACTGATTGGTCCTCGCTCATATGACGTCATCAGTGAGTTAGTTTGCGTACACTTTTGTCTCGCTGATTGGTCCTCGCTCATATGACGTCATCAGTGAGTTAAATGCGTACACTTTTGTCTCGCTGATTGGTCCTTGCTCATATGACGTCATCAGTGAGTTAGTTTGCGTACACTTTTGTCTCGCTGATTGGTCCTCGCTCATATGACGTCATCAGTGAGTTAGTTTGCGTACACTTTTGTCTCACTGATTGGTCCTTGCTCATATGACGTCATCAATCCTTTGCTCCCCTCCCCGCCCCCCAAACACGACAGCCGAGGCTAAAGAAAATTAAACTTTTAAAATTGACTTATTTAATCTGGTTTATTGGAAAGTTGTCTTGAAGTTGTTAGTTGATCAAGTTAATACTCTTAGACTTCTTAATACTGACTGTTGAGTTACTTAAGATTATTTCAGCAACGTGGCTTAATATTAACTTAGTTTGACTAGATTTAATCGTACTCAAAATACTCTAAAAGATTATTTCAGCAACGTGGCTTAATATTAACTTAGTTTGACTAGATTTAATCGTACTCAAAATACACTCAAACCATATTATTTAAGGTCTTCTTAAACCAAATTTGAACTTCCTTTAAATCCACAAAAGCTTAAACTATCACTAAACCTGATCTGATCTTAAGCCTTAATGGCCTAAACTAGCGTTGAACTTAACCCAACCATTAACCTAAGCTAAACTTAAGCTTTACCTTAAGTTAAGTTAGGGTGGTTAATCTTCAGGTAAAACTAAACCACGATCACATAAGGTAACATAACACCAGGGAGGGGGAGGAGAGACACCTTTGAACTGGACCCACCAAAGTGATGTAAAGTCGCGGTGTTGTGAATCTGTACACATGAGGATTTTTTTCTATGTATGTGAAACGAAAACACGATCATGAAGCGTACACCCTCCCCCTCCTCCCCCTCCTACCTACCCCCCTCTCTCCCTCTCCCTTCCCCTTTCCGTCTCCTCTCTTCCCCTCCACCCCCTCTCTCTCCCTTCTCTCTCTCCCCCTCCTCCTCTCTCTCTCTCTCTCTCTTCCTCTCTCTCTCTCTCTCATCCCTCTCTCCTTCTCTCCCCTCTTCCTCTCTCTCTCCCTTCCCCTCCCATCTCCTCTCTCTCTCTTCTCTCCCTGTGCCCTCCTTCTCTCCCTCCCCTCCTCTCCTCTCTCCCCTCCCCCTCTCTCCCCCTCCCCTCTCTCCTCCTTGCATGTTTTACTGTTACTCTGAGCTATAATTCCTACTTTAATGCGGATTTTTTTGTGTTAAAGAATTTATTAAGAGTTTTATTTATTTATTTCTATTTTTTAGATTATAGCCTAGTTTATTTTGCTTGTAATTAACCTAACCTAAGCTTTTTTTTTTTTTTTAGAATACTGCATTAATAATATTACGTGAGCTAACTCTCCTCCTCCCCTTCCCCCTAAATTCTCTTCTACACTGTAACCCTCCCCCCTCCCCTCCTCCCCTCCCCCTCCCCTCTCCCTCCCCCTGCCCTCCCCTCCCCTCCCCCCTCCCCTCCCCTCCCCCTCCCAGCACGCAATACTAAACAGCTGATGTGGTATTAATAACATTCCAAAACACACTCGTATTCACTCACACACACACACACACACACACACACACTAATGTCAGAGCTATGACTTACACTACACCTCCACGCGTTGGCTCACCAGGAACAAGGGACACTACTGGTTATTCGTGAAAATTACCTAAGTATTTTAAATGTCATCACCAAAAATAAATAAATTAAGAAAAATCTTCCTGGGAGTAATTTTCTCTTGGAACTTTTTTGTTTTTGTTTTGCGAAAAGTTGAAGTTGATTACCGATAATTATGTGGGGTTTTTTAATCGTGTATCAGAGGAAGGAGACAAAATGAAATAGATTGACAGATATAGAAGTACTATATCTCGGCTTTAATGTATAAAATCCCTTCAACATGATACATAAAGCAGCTGAACATGTATAAACTTGCCTTAACATGTATACACTCACCTCTAGCATGTATAAACTTACCCTACACATGTATAGACTTACCCCTAGCATGTATAAACCCCCCTCTAACATGTATAAAATCCCTTCAACATGATACATAAAGCAGCTGAACATGTATAAACTTGCCTTAACATGTATACACTCACCTCTAGCATGTATAAACTTACCCTACACATGTATAGACTTACCCCTAGCATGTATAAACCCCCCTCTAACATGTATACAATCCCTTCAGCATCATACACAAAGTAAGTTAACATGTATAAACTCACTTCAATATCTCGTACTGTCGTGTTGAGCATTAAGACTCACGTAAAAACTATCCTGCCGAATACATTAACCGACTCTATCATGCTATTTGATCTCCGGAAAGGTTCACACACACACACACACACACTGCTGATGATAGTTTTTAGTATGTAAAATATCACCGTGAGTGTGTGTGTGTGTGTGTGTGTCGATAAGGATGGCAGACGTGTGTGCGTGTTTATACGAATTCACATATGAAAAATGTTAAATGTTTTATTGCACAGTTTAGAGTTACCCTCCTCAGACATACACACACACACGCACACACACACACACACACAAAGGTTCAACAGACATACAGACACTAATCACAGACACTGATCAGACAATAGAGACACTAACCTTGTAGAATTGGTAAGTGTCTCCCAAACAGTGCCACGGGAGAAGGAGTAATGGCAGCCACCAGGCACCCAGAGCCATCCTTAGTCCCTCTGTAATTAGATGATGTTGATGAGAGAGAACGACAAGAAAGTGTTTAGATAACAATTAAGACACATACCCACCCACACACCCCACACACACACCACCCACCCACACACACACACACACACACACACACACACACACACACACACACACACACACACACACTGTCAACACGCTTCTCAAATCTAAATTGTCGTCTCGTAAGATAAAACAATTGTGACCTGAAGTTAATGGTTAGGTTTGGGGCCTATTACAACTAGGGGTCTATTAGGACGGTTCTATTAGGACTAGGGATCTATTAGGACGGGTCTATTAGGACTAGGGATCTATTAGAACTAGGAGTCTATTACAACTAAAGGTCTATTACAACTAGGGCCTATTAGAATTATATAAATGACCCATCATACCATACCACCCCCTTTAAACACTATAGGGCGAGGTATGTAAATTACGGGGACAGTTTGGGTGAGGGAACTGTACCAAGCATTATACAGTTTTCCTTTCATTAACAATCAGTCAACGTTTTTTTTAATGTTTCATCGTGTGTTGTGGTGCTAATTGTGGCGTGAGTTTATAATGGTGTAATGTGAATACCAGATGATGTTGGTTGGTGTTTGGTTAGGTTTTGGTTAGGTTTGGTTGGGTTAGATTAGGTTGTCTCTCCCTCATCTCTCACCCAATTGTCTCACCATCTCTCTCACTGAACCAACACTACTTTACCTTTCTCTCCTTGTTTCACCTGTCCCTCACATTTCTCTCACCTGTCTCTCACCTGTCCCTCACATTTCTCTCACCTGTCTCTCACATTTCTCTCACCTGTCTCTCACCTGTCTCTCACTGTCTCTTCTTCACGTGTGCCTCGCCCAGCGTTTCTCCCTCGACTCTCACAATAATATCGAGACGGGAGGCTTAAATCCCCTCTATTCCATCCTCCCACCAACCAATCACATGTCACCTGCACCTCCCTCCCTCATTCTGATTGGCCGAGACGATGAAGGTAATGTGGTTGACGTGGAACTGTAAACATTGATTTGGTGTTATTTATGCAATGGTAATTTGCCAAGGTGGTTTGTTTTGGAATAATAGACCTTGTAATCATCATTTTTACGTCACTTTAAATAGAAATATCTGATGTAATGTTATGATTTGGTTTGGTTTGGTTAGGTTAGGTTTGGTTTGGTTTGGTTTGGTTTGGTTTGGTTTGGTTTGGTTAGGTTAGGTTTGGTTCGGTTTGGTTTGGTTAGGTTAGGTTAGGTTAGGTTAGGTTAGGTTAGGTTAGGTTAGGTTTGGTTTGGGTTGGTTAGGGTTGGTTTGGGTTGGTTAGGTTTGGTTTGGTTAGGTTAGGTTAGGTTAGGTTAGGTTAGGTTTGGTTTGGGTTGGGTTGGTTAGGTTTGGTTTGGTTAGGTTAGGTTTGGTTTGGTTTGTTTTAGTGTAGTTTGGTTTGGTTTGGTTAGGTTTGGTTTAGTGTAGTTTGGTTAGGTTAGGTTTGGTTTGGTTTGGTTTGGTTTGGTTAGGTTAGGTTAGGTTTGGTTAGGTTTGGTTAGGTTTGGTTTGGTTGGGTTGGTTAGGTTTGGTTTGGTTGGGTTAGGTTGGGTTTGGTTAGGTTTGGTTTGGTTTGGTTTGGTTTGGTTTGGTTTGGTTGGGTTAGGTTGGTTTGGTTAGGTTTGGTTTGGTTTGGGTTGGTTGGGTTTGGTTTGGTTAGGATTGGGTTAGGTTTGGTTTGGTTTGGTTTGGTTTGGTTTGGTTTGGTTTGGTTGGGTTGGGTTGGGTTTGGTTAGGTTGGGTTTGGTTTGGGTTGGTTTGGTTTGGTTTGGTTGGAGTTAGGTTAGGTTAGGTTAGGTTTGGTTGGGTTTGGTTTGGTTTGGGTTGGTTGGGTTTGGTTTGGTTAGGTTGGGTTGGGTTTGGTTGGGTTTGGTTTGGTTGGTTGGTTTGGTTTGGTTTGGTTTGGTTTGGTTTGGTTTGGTTTGGTTTGGTTAGGTTAGGTTGGGTTTGGTTGGGTTTGGTTGGGTTTGGTTTGGTTTGGGTTGGTTGGTTTGGTTTGGTTGGGATTAGGTTGGGTTTGGTTGGGTTTGGTTTGGTTTGGTTTGGTTTGGTTTGGTTTGGTTAGGTTAGGTTAGGTTTGAGTTGAGTTTGGTTTGGTTTGGGTTGGTTGGGTTTGGTTTGGTTGGGTTGGGTTAGGTTTGGTTGGGTTTGGTTTGGTTTGGTTTGGTTTGGTTTGGTTGGGTTAGGTTGGGTTTGGTTGGGTTTGGTTTGGTTTGGGTTGGTTAGGGTTGGTTTGGTTGGGTTAGGTTTGGTTGGGTTTGGGTTGGTTTGGTTTGGTTTGGTTGGGTTGGTTGGGGTTGGTTGGGTTAGGTTAGGTTTGGTTAGGTTTGGTTGGTTTGGTTTGGTTTGGTTGGGTTTGGTTTGGTTTGGTTGGGATTGGGTTAGGTTAGGTTAGGTTAGGTTTGGTTTGGGTTGGGTTGGTTAGGTTTGGTTTGGTTAGGTTGGGTTTGGTTTGGTTTGTTTTAGTGTAGTTTGGTTTGGTTTGGTTGGGTTTGGTTTAGTGTGGTTTGGTTGGGTTGGGTATCTAGATGAATAATAATAAGATAATATAGATAGTAAGGGGTGGTAGTGATAATGGTGGTAATATTAATCATAGAAATAATAATAATAATATATGATAATAGTATTACCGGAAGCAGGTGACAATAATGATAATTGTGATGATGTGATGATGATGAGATTATTAATGATGGTGATTAAGATAAGAATAATAATAATAATAAAAGCACCTTGTTATTTAAATGTATCGTCATTAACTAATTTAATCTAACCTAACCTAACCTGCAACCAACAACCTGAAAACCTAGCGATCAAACTTCACCTGACGTAGTAATCAAACTTAACCTAACCTCAATCTGGCCTGACACTTAACGAGCAACCTAGTACGGCCTGACCTGACAGTGTCAAACTACGCAACATGATCGGAAAGCAACCTGGCCTAGCTGGCACAACCTGCAACCCGACTTACCTAATATAACTTAACCCAACGTAATCAGAAGCTTCCCACAACCTGTAATCAAAAGCAACCTAACCTAACTCAACCTGACAAACTTAACCTAATGTAACTAACCTAACCTGTAATCAAACTTCACCTAACCTGGAATCAAACTTAACCTAGCAAACCTAACCTAACCAGTCAATACAGACCAGAAAAAAAATATACTGAAGGCAGCTGCACTGCTACCTCTGGCACGGAAAGTTTACCTTGTGTTGGAAGTCAGTTCAGTGCGTGTGAAGGTCAGTTTAAAGGTACGTAGCTGACCTGACCTTTTGACGTGTTTATTCCTGTAGGTTAATTAATTAGTAGTATCAATTTATACACAGACACTGGTAATGTATGACTTTTTTTTTCAGTCGTGCAGGTCAGGCTGTAACATCTCTTTAGCGCCTTTTAACACCTGTAACACCTCTAATACCTTTATAATACTTCTAACACACCTTTATAACACCTGTAACACCTCTAATACCTTTATAATACTTCTAACACACCTTTATAACACCTGTAACACCTCTAATACCTTCATAACACTTCTAACACACCTTTATAACACCTATTTTACCTCTAATACCTTTATAACACTTCTAACACACCTTTATAACCTGTAACACCTCTAATACCCTTTATAATACTTCTAACACCTTTATAACCTGTAACACCTCTAATACCTTTATAACACTTCTAACACACCTTTATAACACCTGTAACGCCTCTAATACCTTTATAATACTTCTAACACACCTTTATAACACCTGCTACATCTCTAATACCTTTATAATATTCTAACACACCTTTATAACAAAAAAGTATATCACTGTATGATATGAATTTTCAATGTTTATAGTCTATAAATACAACATATACATCATACATTTGAATAACACACAGGGCTCCTCATCTGAAATACACATCATCAAAAAAGTAGAAAAAATGCACAAAAACCAATAAAGGAGAATTATTACCCAAAAACAGTTCATTATTGTGGGATAATTTACGTCTTTATCGAGGTATTTTAACGTGCTTACCTGTGTGTAATTAGTCTGATTACCTGTGTTTTTAAAAAAGTATGAGATTTCCTTGTTGATTTACCTGGTGTGATTATGTAATGATTTCTGTGTTATGATTTGTAACGTAATGCTGAGTTAGTTTGTTTTGTTATTTCTCTGCTGAAATCCTAGCTAGCTTGAAGTTCTCCCCCCCCTCCCTTTCCTCCCAACTCCCCCATCTAACCCTCTCTCCACTCTCCCTCCCACTCCCCCTCCTCACCTCCCCCCGTCCCCTCTATCCGTTCCCTTCCCCCCATCCCCTCTTCCCCTCCCCCACCTCCCTCACTCCCATTCCCCTCCCCCAACTCCATCTACAGTCAAAGGAGAAACTATGTTATATTTTCACAGACCTCTAACACTACCCAGCCGACCAGGTTAATTAGGTTACCACTTTTTACACCTGAGAAAATTGTATGAAAAGGTACATTTATTTTTCTGATTGGCTGATCATCTGTGCCGTGAGTAGGAGGTAGACGGAAAAAATATGAAATGTTTATAGAAAACGTAAATAGAAGCAAGAAGAAGAAATGATAATGTAGGATGTTAATAAGTGGATTTAAGAGGGAAGGGTAGGGCAGAGGTGAGGTGTGTGGTGTCATCCAACATCACCCATTTAAACCATTCTAGCATCTGATGTTTACGACTAAAGAGACTAAAGGAGAAATCACTAAATAGATTACGGGAGGAGGAAAAGAGAAGAGGAAGAAGGAAAGAAGAAGAAGAAGGATGAAAAAGGCAAAAAGAGGAAGAAGAGCAGAAGAAGAAGAAGGAGGAAAAAGCGAAAAAGAGGAAGAAGAAGGAGGAAAAGGAAAAAGAGGAAGAAGAAGAAAAAGAAGAAGAAAATAGAAAAGAGAAGAAGATAACAAGAAGAAGAAGAGAGAAAGAGAAAAGAAGGAAGAAGAATACGAAGAAGAATAAAAATAAGAACAACAAAACGAAATAACTCCCACACAAGACAGAACAACACCATCCAACAGAGCAAAACGTCACCAGTAATACATCATTCATTAACTATTCATTGTTTGAGGTATGAATGACCCTGTGGCCACAACAACAAGAGATGGATGTAAGGGTGTGTGACATATGAGGCATTATCACCCCACGCTAACCTGTTGTTTTAAGAGGGGCAGGAGAAGCTATGGGTTAGGATTGACTGTGTGGTCATGTACGTATTCTGTGATATTTATTTAGCTTAACACACTCTCCCCTCTTCCACACACACCCTATCGCACACACACACACACACACACACACACACACACACACACACACACACACACACACACACACACACACACACACACACACACACACACACACGCCATCTTAAACCATGCTCAACAGAACCTTAAGCACACGTCCAAGCATGCACTTGTTTTAAATGGCAAAGCACTTTATCTCTGACGGGAAGATAGTTCAATATCAAGACTCACATCCACTTCTTCCCTAGTAGCTCAGTTCAACTACTAATGCATATGTGTGCGAGACACTCAACATTTATTACTACAACATTCACCACTGGGTATTTATAGAGTGTGTGTGCACAGCAAACAGCTCTCACACACACATATTATCCCTCAAAAACACACACACCTCTACACATCATCCCTCTTCAAACATATACCTGACACATCTCCCTCATATATCCACACTTACTCCCCCACACACACACACACACACACACACACACACACACACACACACACACACACACACACACACACACACACACACACACACACACACACACCCAAACACCCCCTACTCAGACCTACTTTACACACCATCCTCCCACTTCACACACCCCCACAAACACCCACACACCCACACAAACACCCACACACCATACACCCCTAGAAACATCCACACACCATCCTCCCACCCTTCACACACCCACACACCCACCCCGTTTCATAACCAAGTTCTTGAGGTCAGTAGCAAAGCATAGTGAAGGGTCCTTAACTTTGCACACTTCAACCAACGCTAATGATGGAAAACTTTGAGGTGTGTGTGTGTGTGTGTCTGTGTGTGTGTGTGTGTGTGTGTGTGTGTGTGTGTGTGTGTGTGTGTGTGTGTGTGTGTGTGTGTGTGTGTGTGTGTGTGTGTGTGTGTGTGTTTGTGTGTGTGATTAATTACCAACTTGTACGATTTTTGTACAGGTTTGAGTTCGGTGGTGATAGTGGTGGTAAGGTTAGGTTAGGTTGAATTAGGTTGTTAAGTGAATCATTAAATCCGTAATTACTCATTCTCTTTGTTTTTATTTTTCTGTGTTTTACTACTGGTTTAATTCCTGTTTAGTTTTTTTTTCTGCTAATATCCTGCCTCAAATTTCCTGCCTAAATTTCCTGCTCAAATATCCTGCCTAAATTTCCTGCCTAAATTCTGCCTTCAAATTTCCTGCCTACTTCCTGCCCAAATATCCTGTCTAAATTTCCTGCCAAATTTCCTGCTCAAATTTCCAATTTCCTGCCTAAATTTCCTGCCCAAATTTCCTGCCTAAATATCCTGCCAAACCTCCTGCCTAAATTTCCTGCCTAAACATCCCGCTCAAATTTCTGCCCAAATTTCCTGCCTAAATTCTCCTGCCTAAATTTCCTGCTCCTCCACCTCCTGCCTCCAAATCTTCCTGCCCAAATTTCCCTGCCTAAATTCCTGCCTAAATTTCCTGCCCAAATTCTCCTGCCTAATTGGTTTGTTTGTCTGTTTCTTTGTTTTCATTTCTGTCCAAGTTTTCTTTGTGTTTTTCTTGTTTTTTATTTGTTTATTTGTTTAATGATATTAACCAGTAGGACACGGGTTTATTGATACAGAGGCCCATTAGAATACGGATTTATTGGCACACAGGGCCCATTAGAACACGGGTTTATTGACACTGGGGCCCATTAAGACTCAGGTTTATTGGCAACAGGGCCCATTAAGATTCGGGTTTATTGATACAGGGCCAATGAGACACGTTTATTGGCACAGGGACCCATTAGAACACGAGTTTATTGGCACAGGACTTATTAGAACACGGTTTATTATCAGTGGCCCCATTAGAACACAACTTTATTGGCGCAGGGACCCAGTAAGACGGCTTAATTATCACAGGTGCCCATTGAGACACGGTTTACTACCACTGGGGTCCAATGAAACACGGAGTTTGACACTAGGGCCTATACATAACAACAGTGACGAAACAGACCCCAAGTAAGAAATAGTTAGTCTTCCTTCATATCGTTTTTCTTTAATGGTAATAGAAGGTAAACTATAATAATATGATAATTTAACGTAAAGGGAGAGAGAAATGTGATAAATAGTATAGAATAAAGA
>NW_024751765.1:0-14050 GCF_018991925.1 Homarus americanus | reverse complement strand
ATGATGGGGGTTGAGTGTGTGTGTGGGGGGTGGTTGGAGGATGGAGGTAGGGGGGGGGGGGTTGGGTCATGTTTCACCTGGTCGCCTCACTCTCCTAATTCACTTGTCCGTGCTCAGGTGCTCTGTTTACGTCCACTGGAACAGGTGACTAATGCTACTCTCTCATAGGTCGTGGCTGGGTGTGTGTGTGTGCTCCGCCTCTCTCTCTCTCTCTCTCTCTCATAGGTCGTGGCTGGGTGTGTGTGTGTGTTCCGCCTCTCTCTCTCTCTCTCTCTCTCTCTCTCAGGTAGGGGTAGAGGGAAGAGAGAGAAGAGGTTGACGTTTTGGGCTCTGAATTTTTATTTCTGTTTGGATTTTTCTTATATATTTTTTTTAATGTTTATTATTTTGTATTTATTTTTCGTGTTTTAGTTTCTCTTATTTTTCTCACTTTTCTCTTCTTCCTTCTACTGTTACTACTGTTACTACTACTACAACTTTTATATCTCCTTCTCTGTCTCCTCCTTGTTTCCTCTTTTCTTCTCCCCCTCCAACTCTTTCTCTTCCTTCTCCTCCTTCTATTGCTACTTTTATTACTTTTGCTACCCTCCCTCCTTCTTCTGAGCTTCTTCTTCTTCCTTTTCATCCTCTTCCTATTAATATTTTTCGCCTAACCTTCCTCCTCTACTTCACCACCTCCTCTTCCTACTCCCCCTCCCTTTCTTCCTTCTCTTCCTCCTATTCCTCTTCCTCCTCCTCCCTCGTCGTTCCTCTTCCTTGTCCATCTCCTTCTTCTTTTCCTCCTCCTCCTCCCTTTCTTCCTTCTCCTACTCCTCCTCCTCCTCCTCCATGTTCCTCCTCTATGTTTCTCCAGCCATAGAGTCATTTTCCGCCGGTCATGGAGTCTGTTGAACATGAAGTCAAAGATAAAGTGAACAATATATCAATGTAGATCTCAATGTTCAAAGCATAATGTCTTAATTCAAGCGATCAACGTCGTTTGTTAATGTAGGTTCAACGTTCAGTATTATAGTTCAAAGATGAATGTGTTTATGTGATATATTATCCATGTTCAGTGTTTTAGACCAAGGGTTGATAATATAATTATCATCTTAATGGCCTGCTATAACAAACTCAGTAAATATAATCCATCACACTAAGTCTTCCAGGAAATTCTCTCTATCCTTGTGAGGAACTTAACAACTCACGATGTAGGAACTATTATAGGTTTTTGTGTTATCAGGCAGGTCTAATGAGTAGGTCGGGTGAGGTAGGTCGGATGAGTAGGTCGGGTTAGGTAGGTCGGATGAGTAGGTCGGGTTAGGTAGGTCGAATGAGTAGGTCGGGTTAGGTAGGTCGAATGAGTGGGTCGGGTTAGGTAGGTCGGATGAGTAGGTCGAGTTAGGTTAGGTCGAATGAGTAGCCAACCTCTTTGGCACCTTATTCTCCTCTAATTCCACCTTAGACGATTCCCTCTCTACCCCTCCTACCCCTCCTCCTCCTACTGAACCTATGCACTTTCCTATAATCTCCACTCGCAGGGTTGCCGGTGTGTTATCCAGGTTGGATGTGAGTAAGGCGCATGGATCGGACGGAATACCCCCTCGTGTTCTGGGGGAGTGTGCTGAAGCCCTGGCCCCTGTGCTTGCTCGCCTCTTTCGCCTTTGCCTCAAAACCAAAACTTTTCCTTCTTCTTGGAAGCATGCCTTGGTTCAGCCCATCCCGAAGAAGGGTGACCATTCTAATCCCTCTAACTATCGCCCCATTGCCCTAACTTTATCCCTCTCTAAGATTTTCGAAACTATCTTGAACTCCCATTTTCTCCGTCACCTTGAACGCATTTCTCTTTTGTCGGATCACCAGTATGGCTTTCGCCAGGCAAGATCTACTGGTGATCTGCTCTCCTATTGCACCCATCTTTGGTCATCCTCTCTTAGGGATTATGGGGAAACTTTTGTCGTGGCTCTCGACATCTCCAAAGCATTTGACAGGGTATGGCACAAGTCTTTGCTATCTAAACTTCCCTCTTTTGGTTTCTCTCCCCCACTTTGTTCTCTCATCTCTAGCTTCCTTGAGAATCGATCCATGGCAGTTGTTGTCGAGGGATCGATTTCTCGCTCTTTCTCTACCAATAGTGGCGTCCCACAGGGTTCTGTTCTTTCACCAACTCTCTTTCTTCTTTTTATCAATGATTTACTTCACACTACAACTAATTCTATCCATTCTTACGTCGATGATTCTACTCTTCACTCTTCCTCACATTTTCCCCTTCCTCCTAACTCTCAAACTAGATCTGTTTCTAGAACTGATATCATTACTTCTATCAACGCGGATCTGTGCAGCATCTCTGAATGGGGAGATACAAACTTGGTTAAGTTCAATAGTAACAAAACTCAATATTTACCAATTACACTTTGTAAAGTAGACGATCTCCCACCAATTACATTTCAGGACGCTATCATCCCCCCAAATTCTGAAATATATATGTTAGGCCTCACCATTTCCTCCAATATGTCCTGGAAATCACACATCCTTAGTATAACTAAAGCTGCCTCCCGAAAGTTGGGAATGCTGTACAGATGCCGCAGCTACTTCACTCCTGAGCAGTTGCTCCAAGTATATAAGGGATTCATTCGTCCTAACTTGGAGTACTGCTCTCATATCTGGGGTGGCTCTTCTTCTGTCCAACTATTAGATAGGGTGGAGTCAAAGGCATTTCGTCTTATTAACTCTCCTCCTTTAGTCGACAACCTCTCTCCCCTTTCTCTTCGCCGCAATGTTGCTTCACTCTCTCTCTTTTACAGGTACTTTAACGGACAATGTTCAGGGGATTTGGCATCCTGTGTACCGCCGGTAAGGCCGTGGGTTCGTAACACACGTCTTGCCCGCGGTGCCCACCATTTCTCTGTGGATATCGGTCACACGAGAATAACCCGTTATAGTATCTCCTTCTTTCCTCACACAGCCAAACTGTGGAATGCTTTGCTTTCTTCTGTGTTCCATGCTCTTACAATCTGTCTCACTTTAAAAAGCTGGTTTTCCGGCATCTTCGTGGTGTAGATTAATACAGTATAACCTTTTTTTCTATATTTTCAATTTCTTTCCGTTCTTTTTTTTCGCCCCCCAGGCTCCGTTGTGGGTCGTTTGACCTGTGCCCGGGTTGGCTAATTCCCGTAAAAAAAAAGAAAAAGAAAAAGTGTTAGGTTAGGTCGAATGAGTAGGCCGAGTTAGGTAGGTCAAATGAGTAGGTTTGGTTAGCTTAGGTCGAATGAGTAGGTTGGGTTAGGTAGGTCGAATAAACAGGTCTAATACAATTTTTAGTCAAACAATCCGCTACAGTAAACAGATCGAACTTTCCAACATTTATTTTCCACCTTACAAACCTTCACAAAATCGCCTAACCTGACCTGACCTGACCTGACATGACCTGACCTAACCTAACTTAACCTAAAGTGATTAAGAATATATCAGTGGCAGCTTTAAACCAGAATAAAAGTAAACAAATAAATAAAAAAAATCTTCACGTGTAAAAAAATAAATCAACATTATCAGTCAGGTCAGGAAAGGAAGAGAGGCGTAGAGTTAGGGGTAAGCGGGATTAACAAGGGTAAAATGGAAGATGTTCTGAAGCTCAGTAATAACGAAATAACTAGAACAAATGGCTTTAAATTAGATAAATTCCGATTCAGAAAGGATATAGGCAAGCACTGGTTTGGTAATAGAGTTGTGGATATGTGGAATAGGCTACCGAGTGCTATAGTAGGATCGGGGACGCTAGGGAGCTTCAAGACGAAGTTGGATAGGCACATGGAAGTGCCTCCTGCAGTATTCCACTTTCTTATGTTCTTATGATTAGACGAATTAAAAAAAAATACTTGAATATCTTCACATCGTTAGCATAAATTCCTGTTAAAAGTTTTATTACTTTTTCATTTTTTTATAATATCTTTTTTTATTCTTTTATTCACGAGTTAAGAGTATATACAGTAAGGAGATTAACCAATGAGAATTAATCTTCCCAGCTTCAGCCAATGATAATAAATATTTGTCCTAAGTCATAAATCATCAATTCTCTCTCCAAAAATAATTATTTCTGGTAATATCTCTATCATTTCATTATTCATTTTAATTCATTATCCACCTTCGTTCACCAGGTTGTTCCGTAGGCCTATATTACCTTCCCTTATTACCGACGATGACCTCTTGGCCTCCCCTGCACTGTTTCCCGGAGGTTATCTGTGTGACCCATACAAAAAGTTCACGCAGGTGTTGATGGGGTTCACTGCTCACCTTCAGCCCCTACCACTACCCTTACCCCATCCAGACCCCTACCCCCTCTCCAGACCCTCACCACCTTCTCCAGACCCCTACCACCTTCTCTAGACCTCTACCACCATCTCCAGACCCCTACCCCCTCTCCAGACCCTCACCCCCTGTCTAGACCCCCACCACCTTCTCCAGACCCCTACCACCTTCTCTAGACCCATTCCCCCTGTCTAGACCCCTACCACCATCTCCAGACCCCTACCACCATCTCCAGTCCCCTCTATCCCCTTCTAGTGATTGTGTTAAGGTCATAACTCCTTGGATATACAGTGATTGTAATGAGAATATGACCGGGATTAATAATGTAAATACAACCGTGAAAGGCATAGTAGGTTTTAGTCCATTGAAGTCATAGTTTCTACGATTATATTTTAAAACCCTCCTAATTATAATAACTTTTAAGAGAGTATTATCAAAATTATTATCACGTGAAGGAACATCATATATTGTATTAGTGGTAATAATTTTTTGTCGTTACGGGTCAATGTGAGCCTGATCTAAGCTGCTACTGGGTATCTCATACAACACCACGTAGTTAAGTAGGAGCTAATAATTATGTGGCTTTGCTCTATATTCCTCCTATTCTTCATATGGCTATCAACTGGCATTAAAATCCCGAAGGAAAAAAACTATTATTTTTTTTCTTATATTTTTATCTTCAGCCAAATGTCTCTGTTTTACACCATCTCCTGGACTCTTTAATCTCCTGGGTGGAGGCGGAGGCGAGGTCAAGGTGTGTGTGACCTGGAGGGTGAGGTGTGGGCAATCCTTCACACCTTGAGCTGACGGACGGGGCAGCTGTTGGCTTGTTTACGGACCTCGCCTTATTATCCTGCCGCTAATTCATTCCAATCAATATGCGTGTAAGATAATTGAATTTTGATTTGTTAATGAGTTTTGCTGGTTAGTCCGGGACGTGTTTATGTTAAATATTCCCTCCCTCCCCAACCTTCCTTCCCTCTCCCCTCTTCCCCCCTCCCCGTCTCCCCCTCTTTCTTTTTTCTGTCTTATTATTTCTCTTTCTCTTTTCTTTATCTTGTTCATTGTCTGTCTGTCTCTCTGACGTTGTTTCTCTCTCCTTGTCAACCACATCCTTCACCTTTCTCTTCCTCTCCTTCTTTCCCTTCCTCTCCCTTATCTAGTTTCATCACTCCCCCTCCCACCTTACCCACATCCTTCCTCCTTGTACGTTCACTAGGTTACGCCCTTCCCACTGCTAACTGTGTAGTACTGTAGTATGATGTTGAGAGGAGAGGGGATGGAGGTATCCCTTTTCGCCTTTTTTATTTACTTAATCTTTATCCCTTTTGTCTCTCTCTTCCCTAACCTTTATCCAGCCCTATCGTTCTTTCTTCTTTATCCATATTCCTTCTTTATCTTTAATATTCATCTCGTTATGCTTACTTGTCTCTCAGCGTCTTGAAACTCGTGTGTGTGTGTGTCTGTGTGTGTGTGTGTGTGTGTGTGTGTGTGTGTGTGTTTGTAAAGGTGTTGGGAAAAGGTTATTGGTTTTGCTATGCTCGCTCTCTCTCTCTCTCTCTGTTTATTATCAAGCCCCATCCCCACCCCTGACCTGACTGCTTCTCGGGAATATTGAAACATATCCGCTATGTTTTTTGAGAGGCAATAGATACAGGTTGTTCATCCTGCCAATATTTGTTTATTTTTCTCTCTCTCTCTCCCTATCTCCCTACCTCTCCCCCTCTTTCTCTCCCCTTCCTCCCTCTCTCTCCCTACGTCTGTCCCCCTCCCACGCCCCCCCCCCGTTTGTGAGTGAGGAGTGAGGGAGCAATGCATCAAGAGTTTCACCACTCTTCATAATATGGTTCAGCATATTTGGATAAAACGTATCAGGGAGGGAAAGCCAATCAACGAACGAGATGATTAGAAGGAAGGTTTTTATTGGTTAAAAAAAAATTATTTTCTTCGACCTCTCGCAGTACAACATGGATGCTTATCTATATGTTAATGCGTCGAGAAATTAAAAAATGGAATGATTTATCTTACTTATATATGTGTGCGTGTATAGACATAACGCACGCACGCACACAAAGCAATTACATATACAGACACGCACTCACGCAAGCACAGAGACAATCACGGACACAGACGAACACAAACAAGTGGTGATGTAAAAAATAAACGAAAAGAGAGAACCAGATAAGAGAGACAGAGACGTATAGACAGACAGACGATGACAGGAAGGGGAGACAGAAAGCCCAAGAATAAAAACAGGAAACCCAAAACAGTGAACAAATGAGAGAGAGAGAGAGAGAGAGAGAGAGATGAATAAATAGATAGACAAAAAGACAGAGAAATATATTGAGAGAGAGAGAGAGAGAGAGAGAGAGAAAGCTAACGAAGAACGGCAGTAATTACCCAGATATCAATCGACTGTTCTCAAGACGTGTGTGTGTGTGTGTGTGTGCCCGAGGTTATACACAGCCTGCAGGGAACAATAGTTAAGGGTGAAGGCGCTAATAACTGCCTTAAACACTCTTGTCATTACGGGTCTTATCTCTGAGGAGGAAGTTAAGAAACGAGGCAAAGATGAAGAAGACTGCCAAGAGATTAAGACGATGATAAAGATGATGTGGAAGGAGATAAAGAGAGAGATGAGTAAACAGGATAATAGTGGATTGATATATTGAGTTCTTGTTCTTGTTCTTCTTCTTCTTCTTCTTCTTGTTCTTCTTCTGTTGTTTATTGTTGGTATTGTTGTTTTATTGTTGTTGTTGTTTTTGAATAGTTGAAGCCAAAAACGATAAGTAATTAACTTGATTAATTTGGATGTAACTATGAAATTGTCTTAATTGATATTTAAGTACGCTTATTTACGTCTCCTGTCATTGATATAAGAGATTTTAAATAATCACACTTAAGAAAGCCACTTAATCACACTTAAAGGCTTCATCAGTCCAAGTCGAGTTGTTTAGTAGTAATCGCACTTGGAATAATTAATCTTTTCATTCCAAGTGTCTTAAGTAATCGCACTTTAGGACATTATCCACAAAATCCACAGATCTTAAGTAATTGCACTTAACACTACATGTGGTCCAAGTGTTAAGTAATTGCACTTACGATCTCGACACTTTTAAATAATCCTCACTTAAGGGATAATTACACTTGAAAATCATTCTACTTAAGATTTTAAGTCGTTAGGGATAAGGCACTCAAGTCATCATACTCAACACCTCAGTCATCGTTCTCAGTGTCTTAAGTCATCATACTCAACACCTTAGTCATCGTTCTCAGTGTCTTAAGTCATCATACTCAACACCTTAGTCATCGTTCTCAGTGTCTTAAGTCATCATACTCAACACCTTAGTCATCGTTCTCAGTGTCTTAAGTCATCATACTCAACACCTTAGTCATCGTTCTCAGTGTCTTAAGTCATCATACTCAACACCTTAGTCATCGTTCTCAGTGTCTTAAGTCATCATACTCAACACCTTAGTCATCGTTCTCAGTGTCTTAAGTCATCATACCCAACACCTTAGTCATCGTTCTCAGTGTCTTAAGTCATCATACCCAACACCTTAGTCATCGTTCTCAGTGTCTTAAGTCATCATACCCAACACCTTAGTCATCGTTCTCAGTGTCTTAAGTCATCATACTCAACACCTTAGTCATCGTTCTCAGTGTCTTAAGTCATCATACCCAACACCTTAGTCATCGTTCTCAGTGTCTTAAGTCATCATACTCAACACCTTAGTCATCGTTCTCAGTGTCTTAAGTCATCATACCCAACACCTTAGTCATCGTTCTCAGTGTCTTAAGTCATCATACCCAACACCTTAGTCATCGTTCTCAGTGTCTTAAGTCATCATACCCAACACCTTAGTTCTCATCTGAGTTCTCAGTACACTTAGGTTTAATGGGTCGCAATTCAAATTGTTGTTCTGGCTGTGGGTGGCAGTAAAAAACGTTTGAAAACATTGTTCTAATATGTATGAGAATATATTCGTCGCTGTCACTAATATTTACGTGTATTTATCCACATATATTCTTATCACCCAGACGTACGTGATAGGTGGAGTGAAGGACAATGGTATATTATTATGTGGGGCTGGCAACAAGTCGGTCTAATGTGTATTGAGAGAAGAAGAGGCGATATTTGATGACAAGTGTCGTGAGTGTGTAGGGGGTGTGTGGGGAGTGTTATTGTGTGGGCAGTGTTGTGGGTGAAGAATTGATGTGAGGGAGTGTTGGTGTGCGGGAGGAAGGGTAAACGGTAAAAGGCATTACTTCACTGAGAGACTGGTGGTAACTTGGCATCAGTAGATAAGCATAAAATAATAAACATAAAATCCTTTAAACAAAGAAAACACAGATAAACACCGAAGATAAGAGAAGATAAGAAAAACAAAAGTAATAAGAGTAAAATATTCAAATTTGGGTAAGATAATAAGATAAGTGACTGCTGGACAGGACCATAAGACATGGTACCTTGTGGGGGTCTAGTTAGGAGTTTATTTTTACAGCATAACATAGTGGTCCAGGTTCCAGGTCATAGTTATTTATTTTAGTTGAGTAAATTTTCTCGGGATATGAAGGATAAAAATGGTGTTTGTGTGTGTGTGTGTGTGTGTGTGTGTGTTATAATCTTAAAGCGTTCACGTATATGTAAAAGCTTGTAAACCCGGACCATTACGCTCACCATCACCATTAAAACTCACCATCACCTCTTCTCTTATATCTCACCATCATTCCTTTTAGCTATCTTTTTTATCATTACTTCTTCATTCATACTTCAGTGGTGCACCAGTAACCCTTCACCAGCATCGGTCCTCTAGTGAATAGTTCCTCCAGTCACCTCACCATCATTTCACCATAATATCACCATTCTCATCGTTACCTCACTGTGGCCTTCCCAAGAACTTCACCATCTCTTTTACTATCACCATCACCTCACCATTACTTCACCATAACACCAGGGTCCGTTGCTACCCACACGATGACGTCACCATCTGCAACGAGGACAATTTTTCTACTCCATGTCCGGTGCTTCTGGCTCGTGTGAGTAACCATAGTGTAGGTGTAGACAGCGGTGGTGAGAGAAAATAGTGTAGGCCTCTCCATTGTGGGTGAGAGACACTCATAATATTTAAAGTGTTTACCATGGAAGCTGTGACCCCCCCCCTAGTTCGCCAGGCCACCGCCAGGGGGACATTAATCAACATTCCAGAAGTTGTATTTATGTTACATGTGGTATTTTTGCAGTTTTTCTTCAATAATTGATTTATTTTCGCAGTTCTTAACGTGATTTTAAACTCAAATAGCAGAGTTACCGTTTCGCTGTTGTTTATAACTGTTTGGTATTCTTTTGTATGTGTTTTGGTAAAGGTTCTTGCAAAATGTCTTCATGATTCACGACACTCATACACACGACAGTCAAACACGCACACACAAGTGTATCTTGAGTTAGTAGCCAAGATTGGCTGTAAAAGGGCCACACACAGCTTCAATACAATTGTAACTCTGCTATTGGAGTATAAATTCATACAAATCCTGAGAAAAACTACGAAAATATATGAATTATTAAAGAAAAACAACAAAACCACCTTCACAAAAGCCGACAGTAGACCCCCGGCGGTGGCTTGACGGACTACGTCTAGCACCGCCGGGAGCAGTTCGAGGCTGGGCCCAGCCAGTTGCTTTTTTTTTTTTAATGGGAATTAGCCCACCCGGGCACAGATCAAACGACCCACAACGGGGCCTGGGGGGGGGAGGGGCGAAAAAGGAACAGAAATAAATTTAAAATATAGAAGAAAAAGGTTATACTGTGTTAATGTACACCAGAGGAGGGTTTCTGTTTACTGGGGTTGGCGTCTCTTGGTGCCGCAGTAGGTGATTGGTGCTTTGGTAGAGTTAGTTTGTCTAACTGTCTCTGTCCGTCTGTCTCTCAGTCTCTGTCTGTCTTTGTATCTCTGTTTGTCTGTCCGTCAGTCTGTCTCTGTCTGCCAGTCTATTTTTACAATGTCTGTCACTGTCTGTCTGTGTCTGTGTTTGTCTTGTTCTGTCTCAGCCTCTCTGTCTTTCCACTGTGTCGGTCACTGGCTGTCTGTTCTGTCTCTCTATCTGTCTGTCTGTTTTTTGTTGAAAGGAGTTGTTGAGTTAGGTTGTTTTTATTGAGAGGGTTGTCGCTGAGGTTGGGTATAGAGAATTGTAAGTATTTTTGTGCGGCTTTGTCTGGGGGGGGGGTGTTGCTGTGTTTGGAGGTTGGTTGGTATTTTATTTTATTGTATTTATTTATTATTTTATTTTATTTTTTATTTTTTTATTTATTAATTTATTTATTTATTTTTGTTTTGTTAATTATTTATTTATTTTTTGTTGGGGGGCGGGGGGGCGGTGGTCGTTGAGTTGTTCTCTTCTGGCTTAGCACTATATTCACCACCTGTTCCTCTGTTTAACACTAGTTCCAAGATTCCTTTCTAAATGAAATTAACTTCTGGCGAGAACTTGTTGATATTCCTGTGGGAGGGAGGGGTTCAGGGGGTTGGTGTGGGCCAGCTTAACAGTTGACCTGGCTGCCGAGAGGAGCTTCGCCAGTACATCTTGACTTCCCTTCGGTGGTCAGGATGTGTGTGTGTGTGTGTGTGTGTGTGTGTTTGTAAGGTGTTGGGAAAAGGTTATTGGTTTTGCTATGCTCGCTCTCTCTCTCTCTCTGTTTATTATCAAGCCCCATCCCCACCCCTGACCTGACTGCTTCTCGGGAATATTGAAACATATCCGCTATGTTTTTTGAGAGGCAATAGATACAGGTTGTTCATCCTACCAATATTTGTTTATTTTTTTCTCTCTCTCTCCCTATCTCCCTACCTCTCCCCCTCTTTCTCTCCCCTTCCTCCCTCCCTCTCTCTTCATAATATGGTTCAGCATATTTGGATAAAACGTATCAGGGAGGGAAAGCCAATCAACGAACGAGATGATTAGAAGGAAGGTTTTTATTGGTTAAAAAAAATTATTTTCTTCGACCTCTCGCAGTACAACATGGATGCTTATCTATATGTTAATGCGTCGAGAAATTAAAAAATGGAATGATTTATCTTACTTATATATGTGTGCGTGTATAGACATAACGCACGCACGCACACAAAGCAATTACATATACAGACACGCACTCACGCAAGCACAGAGACAATCACGGACACAGACGAACACAAACAAGTGGTGATGTAAAAAAATAAACGAAAAGAGAGAACCAGATAAGAGAGACAGAGACGTATAGACAGACAGACGATGACAGGAAGGGGAGACAGAAAGCCCAAGAATAAAAACAGGAAACCCAAAGACAGTGAACAAATGAGAGAGAGAGAGAGAGAGAGAGATGAATAAATAGATAGACAAAGACAGACAGAAATGTGAAGAGAGCTAACGAAGAACAGCAGTAGTACCCAGATATCAATCTGACTGTTCTCAAAGACGTGTGTGTGTTAAGGTGTGTCAATTTAGGGGTGAACTGGCTAAATTGAAAATCGAGTAATTTGGTAGCAATTTATTGTAGTCTTTAAGCATGCAAAACAATATTCTGGCATAAATTTTTTTTATAATAAGTCCTACCTACATCAAATGGATTTTTAAATGTACATATTTGTGAATTTATAACATAACCAGCGTTTGCACACATGTTACTGTTTCAAGTTTCAAATTATTATATTTTATTATCCGTAGTCTATTTGAAAGTAACCAATGCCTTCATACTCTCTTTGCTTTGGTTTCTTGTCATCAGTAGTCTGCTTGCTATTTGTGCTTTGATGTAACCTTCTCGCCTCTCGTGGCTGTAAACATGGCCCGCTGCTTCTGTGACCATTTTCACACATCTCTCCACACCTTGAGTGTGGGAAGGCCACTTCGGCACCTGCATTGGAGTCTCTTTAAGGTTTCTCAATTCTTGGCTAGTTAGACTTGTTGTCAATGGTGGCTCTAAGACTTCCAAACTCAAGTCAACCAATTCTGACAATTTGGTGGCATTGACGTTTATTAGGGGAACTTTTCTTGAATGAAACGAACAGTCTCCCAACTGGTCGTCATCTATTAGCGTTCCTCTAATCTTTAGAATGACTTCTACAGCCTCGGTTCGGAGATTGGTACATTGACTGCAAAGCATTGCTTGCAAAACTGCTTCTGATCGAGCATACCAAGCGGACCTTCTTGCCACAGGTAACACGATGTCCCTCACTACCTTCCTCTGTGTTCTTACTAGCTGCAATTGAAACAAAAGGTGATTGGGCCCATCCACCCCCATAGGATTAAGTTTCACACTAAACCACTGGGGAAGATAAACTCCAATAATAAATTCAACAATTAACCTCAAATTCTTCAGCACTTTGCCCTTCAATTCGTGTTTGGAAATCCAAATCCTGCAGAAACGAAGAGCTGTGGTTAACCAACGGCTGTGACTGACAGGTCCAATCTCCAAGAGAGCCAATGACTGAGGCACTTCTCCTGATCTTATTGCTTGGGCAATACGATAAGCATAGGATTGATCTGTGCTGAGATCTTTGATGACTCCTTCAGACAACGCCGGAAGGGGAGGACCAACTTCGACCTTTGGAAAGGTTGTATTTATTTCTAGTTGTGTTGCTTCATCCAGCATGATGCCAAGGGGACCTGACCACTTGTTGTTGCTCTTTGTAGGACCATCAAGTTCCTGGATGAGATGACGAAGAGGTAGCTCGCCTGTATGTAAATCACATACAATCCAAACAATTTCTTCTTCCTAGTTTTTTCTCTAAATGCGTCATTACACCCCCCTGCCATCCGTTGTTCACTGCAGTTGAATCTCCACCAACAGCCTGCAGTGAACTGCCAAGTCCTCTCTCCTGAACCCAACATAAAATATGATCAGCAATGACCTCTGCATGTTTCTTCCCTTCTACTTCAGTTTCGGGAGCAAAGTGAAACAAAAACCGACCACCAGGCTCAGAACAGACAGAGTAGTGTTCTTCTTTGATGAGACCTGGAAACTTTCTGTTCACTCCCTCTACTTCTAGCAAAACTTTTGTGTCATCTATTCTTCCATCAAACAAAAGACAGGAGAGCCCTCCCTCGCTTAAATCTTTTTCATGCTGATCAGATATTTCCTTCATTATTTTTCTTGTGCTCTTCTAATTTTATTATGATCTATCACCAAAGATACATCCTCTCAGCTGATGAGGCCTGCATCTATCCAAGCGGCAGTTGCAATTTCTGCAGCCTCACGAAGTCCAGCATGGTGGCGAATACTAGCTAAAGCAATGTTTGAAATATTTCTTGTGTTGTATTTCATTTTCTTTGGTAAAGGTTCAGATGGCTCTTTGGAACTATCATCTGATGTTGCTTCCTGTTCATCAGAAGAACTATCAAAGAAGTGATAAACATCTTGACACAGCTCTTCCTCTCTTTGGATGGCTTCTTCACTCTTCATTTCTTTTGTTCCCTCTCTCGGATTTGTTCTCTCTTCTTGGCATTAGCAATCTGCTTCTTTGTTTCTGAATAATCTATTGAACCCATTTGCATACTTCCTTGGCCTTCTGCCTTTGTCCTCTGTGCCTTTATAAATTCAAGCTCTAAAACAGGGATCTTCTTTTCACGAGGACAGCCACAATCAATGTGGGAATTATTTTCTCTCTTACCTGAGTGAGAACAGTTGGATTCAGAACATAATTGTATGGAGCACTTGCAGGTCAAAATGTCAAACAGAGTATCAAGTGTGTGCAGAAATTCATTTTCCTGGCCAAGTTTCCTTTACCAAGTGATG
>NW_024751764.1:12500-20490 GCF_018991925.1 Homarus americanus | reverse complement strand
TCGATGCTTCGTTCGGTTGCAATATTGCTTACGTCACTTTGTTGGTGGTGTCAATAACAAGTAGTGGATGAAACACCACGTCACTTTGTTAGTGTCAATAACAAGTAGTGGATGAAACACTACGTCTTTGTTGGTGTCAATAACAAGTAGTGGATGAAACACTACGTCACTTTGTTTGGTGGTGTCAATAACAAGTAATTAGTGAAACACTACGTCACTTTGTTGGTGTCAATATATGATGGATGAAACACTACGTCTTTGTTCGGTAGTGTCAATAACAAGTAGTGGATGAAAACACTACGTCACTTTGTTGAACGACTGTCAATAACAAGTAGTGGATCGAAACACACGTCACTGAATCTAATCAATAACAAGTATTGGATAGAAACACTAAATCACTTTGATCGAGTGATATCAATAACAAGTAGTGGATAAAAACCACATCCAAAAATCAATAACAAGTAGTGGATAAACACTTAAATCACTTTGTTGAATAACAAGTAAAAAAAGTAAAACACAACATCAACAACCAAGTATAAACACTACACCACCTTCCTTCACTAAATAACACCAGAGTTTCATGTTCAACATCTCCCAACTCTTTCCCCCAACACTTTTGCCGACACCCCCAGCTCAGCTCTAGCTTACGAATTTCTACAATCAATGGAGAAGGACAACACTATTTATCTGTCTGTCATTCCGCCCCTCCGGAAAATACTTCCCATCAGTATTCAAACACCCGGACAGGTGGAGACTCAGGCATGGTTCCTCAATTGCACCAGAACAGAATCATTCAGAGACGGACATTTATATTACAACACCTATGACATCTGTCAAAAATATTATCATAATTGAAAATATTATCTATCTATCTATCTATCTTTATTATTGTATGTGTGTGTGTGTGTGTGTGTGTGTAAACCAGCATTCATAATAAAACATTCTAAGCAAATTCTTCAATAGGCTTGCTTTAGGTAAATTAGGTTAAACAATTACAACTAGCCACCATGAATAAGATTAGGTTAGGTTAGGTTAACAAGGTCTTATAAAGTTAAACCAAGTTACATCTCCCTGGAGGCTGCTGCCCAGTTGTCATGGTAATAGTGACGTCATTTATACCTGCCTGAGCACTTACTTTACACACCTGTAAACACCTGCAGACACTCACATTCACACACCTATACCTATAAACTTATACCTGCACCAGACACCCAACCACACACCTATACCTGTAAAACACATCTGCCAGACACCCAACCACACACCCTACTAGCAACATATCCCAACACACAACCACACACCTACTGTATACCTGTAAGCCCCACCACCAGACCTTGCATAAACTCCATCAGCATCTGTCATCTTTACACTGACGGCTTATTTGGGCCAATTTCCCTACACTAATTTATCGAGTCCAGCCAATACAGTTCTCCCTATATTTAAAGTTAGTCAGTTCGCCACAACAGTGGGAGAGGACCAGAGTAATGTGTCACTGCCATGGAACTAATTTCCTAAGAGGCAGGGGTGGGGGAAAATCAGAAACGGACAATCAGTTACTGTGACTGTATGAAACAGTAGTCTGTACACAACTTCACTTATTTATAAGTTGTGTGGGAAATTTTTTTTTTTCGATGGAGTGGATATTTTTTATTATGGTTTATTGAAGACTCACTTCCTCCACCTCAACTCCTCCTCCACCTCAGACTCCCTCTTCAGGCTCCTTCTACAGAAAGTAAGTGCTCAGAACTCTGGGGAAATTTTCAAAAAACTAGATAGATTCATGGATGATAAAGTGAGTTCAACTCTCGACAGGAGCCCACCAACAGGCCACAAACCTATTGCAATCCCTATTAACACCTTATGTTCAATTCACCTGACAATTAAACTTCTAACTCTCCCAGGGAGGTTAGGTTGGGTTAGATTAATTAGACTAAAGTTAACATGCTAATTTTTAACATCAAAGAAAAAACT
This sequence comes from Homarus americanus, assembly GCF_018991925.1. NCBI lineage: Eukaryota > Metazoa > Arthropoda > Malacostraca > Decapoda > Nephropidae > Homarus > Homarus americanus. The sequence continues at coordinate 18,519 of NW_024751764.1, read as the reverse complement.
GAACCAATCTTCTGGTTATCCTTAATATTACGATTAGAATCAGTAAAAAATAACAGGCAAAAAATTTTTAAATACAAATAAAAACTATACAGGAAACAATAACCTTGCCAGGAAAGAGAGTAAATGGTTATTAGTAAGATCGTCAGGATGTGTCAAGGATCTATAGTGTTGCCATGTTACTTAACCCTAGGTAAAGTAACAAAAGAGAACCAGGTTGGTAAATGGCTATAGGAAACAGATTGGGAGAAGTCAGTCACCAATTACAAGTGATGTTATCCGGTGAGCAAGTCTGTTGAAAAGTTGCCAATTTTAATGAATAGATATTAGGAAGTTGATGAGTCAAGATTGTAAACAAATAAAGGATGATAAACAGAAAAGGGAGGAGGAGAATTTAATGATAGTATGAATAGAAAATCAAGTTGATAGGTAAAGTGTTTCCTGATCCCAGTCAGTGGATGTCAGTGAAGGAAATAATGAAATGGAGAATAGTAAAAAATCAAAACAAAAAAGAAATACGAAATTAGAAACAGCACAAGAAAAACAAATTGAAATAACATAAATGATAAACTGGAGTCGCAACATGGAGCGAAACAGGACAGGACAGAATAAGACATATACATAAGAGGCATAAATAGAGATATTAAATATACTCATCAATCAGACAACAGACCAGCGATTGCCGGTGAGAGTTCGTAGAGTTGTGAAAGACAGGGGGGCAGCTAATGGTTTTCAGGGCAAAGGTGATTAGAACAACATAGCAAATATACTGAATAACATGTATCTAAGGGCCTAGGAAGAGGAACAAATATAAATACAAAGTTACACAATTAGGGAGAATGAATGGGGTAGAAAAGATTGTATTACTCTTTGGACCCTACCATTATATACAATATTATTGGGGAGAGCTTAAACAAAAAGAAATAATATTTCTACCATTATATTGTGGTGGTCAATAGTCCTGTTTGATTTTATTTTCATTTTAAATTCATTAAAGAATATAAATAAATCTTTTGAATCACTAATTCAACGCACACACACACACACAAGTTCCAATCATTTCAAAAAGCAACAAAGCACAACACAACATAACACAAGTTAACACACAAAATATATAACACAAAATAACACCGCACCAAAAACAGCTAATTCCACACAACCCCCACAACACACAGACAGGTCTGATATAATAACTCTCCATATTTATACACAGCTGGACATCTCCACAAATTGACCTTTTACCAATAAACACTAAACTTCACAATATATAGAGGCAATAACAAAATAAAACCATCCATACTACAAGACATATTTCCTTCCAGATTTTTACAGATTCTAATTAAAATTTTATTCGAGACGCAGTACAGAAGCAATTTAGGTGTGATATAGATAGTACAAATTAGTTTTTAGACATTAGCCCACCCAGGCACAGGTCATTTATAATGACCACAAAATAACCTAGGAAGGAGAAATAATTAAATAAATAATAATAATAATAATAATAATAATAATAATAATAATAATAATAATAATAATAATACTAATAATAATAATAATAATAATAATAATAATAATAATAATATAATAATAGTAATAATAATAATAATAATAATATGTAATAATAAATAAGCCATGTAATAATAATAATAATATAATATATATATATGTGAATGTGTGTAAATATATACAAAAATTTAAAAAAATCAAGTGAGAAATTGTATATACCAATATTTGTGTTGTCAAGTAAGAGAAACAATTGAGACCCTGCAATTGTGTGCAAATAAAAACAGAAAGATCAGATCAACAACCTGGGACTTGGTCACAATTTTCGTGATACCATATAGCACAAAGTCTACCATTAGACAACATTATAGCTTCAATATCTTCAAGACAATAGTACCTCCTGTTTGATAACACTACCTGGATATTGTGTGTGTGTGTGTGTGTGTGTGTGTGTGTGTGTGTATCATCAATGACTGAATTACGATCAACGTAAAACAGGACAACCTTCCCACCAAACAGTTACCCCATAAGTGAGAGTAAATCTTAAAGACTCTTCATCACACAAATATTTAAACACACTACCTTCATCACACCCAAATCTTTAAACCCAACACTACCTATCACCGCCTCCTTTAAACAACACTCTTACATACACGCCTCCTTTAAACAACCTACCTTCATCCGCATACCTTAAACAACACTATCCACCAACCCAGACCATCTCCTCCCTCCCCCCTAAAGCTTAACTAGCAGTAGGAACTCATATCTAGTAGGTGCTGGTATGTTGTCAATAATATACTGGTTCATTCCAACTAAATTATAACTTATTCCCCTTCTTCTTCAACCCCTCTTATAAACACTCCCTTCTTCTTCCTTCACTCTTCTCCACCTCTTCTTCTTTCCCTTCAATATAAACGTCTTCCTTCTTTCCCCCCACCATTCTCCTTCTTTTCCCCTCTCCTTTTTCTAAATTATTCTTTCCCCTCGTCGTCTTTCCCCTCTTCCCTCTTCTTCATCCTCATTCTACAATTCCTCCTCCTCCTACCTCCTCCTCCTCCTCCTCCTCCTCTTCCCCCCCCACCCCCCACCACCCCCCCCCCCTCCCTCCTCCTCCTCTTCCTCATCCTCTTCCTCCTCCTCTTCCTCCTCCTTTCTTATTAAACAGACACCTCTAGAACAACACAGTGTCGGTATAACCTGAAGAAACGTTGATGATGTCACTTGAAAGAAAGATCTTGTGAAATTAGAACTATTTTTCCTCTCACTCCTCAAATAGTGAAGTGAGAAAAAATTGAGAGAAAAAAAGTGAGGTTCAAAGAACAAAAGTAAAGAACTGAATAGAAAGATGGAAAATTTTAAATAAAAGTCTTGAAAAGAGCTGAAGTAAAAGAAGTAAGAGCAGCAAAAATTAAAAGAGTATGTGAATGGGTGAGGAAGAAACAGAGAATAGAGTGAGAATGACTGAGTAAAGGAATAAAATGTGAAGAGAGAATCAGTCACAACAGACACAGAACTAAAATCAATAAGAGTAAAAATTAGCCGAGACAGACAGACAGACAGACAAACAGACAGACAGACAGGCAAGACAGGTCTATATACAATCATACAATATAAGGCCTCTCAAGGGTGTGTTGTGGCAGACAATCGCACCCCCCACTACCTACCAACCCATTCAAATCACAGCAGAACAATGTCATATTCCTACACATGAGAAAATGAAATACATAATATTATATTCGTTTGTGTTTAGAGCTATATATATATGTAGTTATTGTTATTGTGTACAAATATCAACTTAATGTTCTTATTATTATTATTGTGTGTGTGTGTGTGTGTGTGTGTGTGTGTGTGTGTGTGTGTGGACATAAATAAACCAACAATATTTTCAACTAAATATAAAAACAAGTATACTGGTTACTGTATTCATGACTATACAACTACATATGTACTGTTTACAAGATGAATAGGTGAATTCTATGAAATAAAACAGCCAAAAAATACACGACAATTACAGTGGTTAATACAAGTCAATGTACAGTAGCTGGTGTGGGAGTACAGTGATCCAAGTGTTTATATAAAAGGAGGAAATAATGTAGCTAAGGTTTGGTAGTCAATATAATGTGTCTCAACAACTGCTGGCTGGTGAAGGTTTAGGACATAGGGGGAGTTAAGACATCGGTGGAGGTTGGGACATAGGTGGAGGTTAAGACATAGGTGGAGGTTAAGACATAGGTGAAGGGTTAGGATAGAGGTGGAAGTTTGGGACATAGGTGGAGGGTTAGGACATAGGTGGAGGGGTTAGGACATAGGTGGAGAGGTTAAAGGCTACAGTGGTGGAGGAGTTAGGACATGGGTGGAGGGTTGGGACATAGGTGGAGGTTGGGACATAGGTGGAGGGTTAGGACATAGGTGGAGGGTTAGGACATAGGTGGAGGGTTAGGATATGGGTGGGGTTGGGACATAGGTGGAGGGAGGTTAGGACATAGGTGGAGGGTTAGGACATGGGTGGAGGTTCTGGGACATAGGTGGAGGGTTAGGATATAGGTGGAGGTGGGACATAGGTGGAGGGTTAGGACATAGGTGGAGGGTTAAGACAGGGTGGGGGGTTGGGACATGGGTGGAGGTTGGGACATAGGTGGAGGTTGGGACATAGGTGGAGGTTGGGATAGTGGAGGGTTGGGACATGGGTGAGAGGGTTAGGACATAGGTGGAGGACTGGGACATGGGTGGAGGTTGGGACATAGGTGGAGGGGTTGGGACATAGGTGGAGGTTGGGACATAGGTGGAGGGTTAGGATAGGTGGAGGGTTAACATGGGTGGGGGTTGGGACATGGGTGGAGGGTTGGGACACAGATGGAGGGTTAGGACATAGGTGGAGGTTAGGACATAGGTGGAGGTTAGGACATGGTGGAGGTTGGGACATAGGTGGAGGGTTGGGACATAGGTGGAGGTTGGGACATAGGTGGAGGTTAAGACATAGGTGGGGGTTAGGACATATGTGGAGGTTGGGACACAGATGGAGGGTTAGGACTAGGTGGAGGGTTAGGACACAGATGGAGGTTAGGACATGGAGTAGAATACAGATCCCACGGTATATAAGCAAGAATCTTTTCACTTTAGAAGCTCCATCACATAATGTTCCATAGCACAAAATTCTCACCATAAAAGGTTCAAGTCAAAATAAAAAAATAAATAAATCCACCACACAATTACCCTGCAACATCCCACCACTGGAAGACTAAGCACAATTATCACAGTAAAGACTCCACTGAAGACCTTCATATTTAAAAATCTCTGGTGTTTATTCTCCGACGTATTAGTTTAACCTACTCCTATAACTTAGCCAGAATGAATATGATTTAACAGGTTAGATTAGCTTAGCAGGGGATACTTTACCTTAGGTTAGACTAGAAAAAGACAGTTTAGGAAACTTATATAAGATCAGCTTAAGGAAACATATAAGTAAAACAGAGTATCAACCTCATCTCACCAAAACAACTCGTGGTCGTGCCTCCAAAACCATCCCAGAATTTATGACTCAAGACATACGTGGAGCAACACACACCCACCCGTATCTCGACCTCAACCCAACGAGTGACTGGTCTGGGGTTTCTCTCACCTCAATAAGATCATCAGGCAAAACCTAAACATAAAGGCACTTCTCCTTAAAGTTAGAGTGATACACCTATAAAGTATAACCTAATAAGGGTACAACAGCTCATTAAAGAGTTAAAAGTGATACACCTATAAAGTACAACCTAATACAGGGTGACATGTCCAAAAGAGTTAAGAGTGATACCTATAAAGTATGACCTAATAAAAGGGTGACATATATTAAAAATTAGAGTGACACATAACAACCTAATAAAGAGGTGACATGCTCATTAAAGGTTAAGAGGATACACCTACTAAAGAATGACCTAATAAAGGTGACATATCGCTTAAGAGTTAGAGTGATACCTATAGTATGAGCCTAATAAAGGGTGATATATGCAAAGGTTAGAGTGATACACCTATAAACGCATAACCTAATAAGGGTGACATGCTCCTAAAGAGTTAGAAGTGATACACACTATAAAGAATGACCTAATAAGGATGACATGCTCCCTAAAGAGTTAGTGATGCACCTATAAAGCACTGACCTATAAGGTGACATGCTCCTTAAAGTTAAGTATGCACCTATAAGAATGACAACCTAACAAAAGGGTGACATGCTCCTTAAAAGTTAGTGATACACCTATAAAGTATATAACCTAATAAGGGTGACATGCTCCTGAAAGAGTTAAGTGACTACAACTAAAAGGCAAGCCTAATAAAGGTGACATGCTCTTAAAAGAGTTAAGTGATACACCTATGACATGACCACTCATCAGGGTGACATGCTCCTTAAGAGTTAGAGTGATGCACCTATAAAGTATAACCTAATAAAATTGACATGCCCATTAAAAAGTTAAAGTGACACATAAAGCATGACCTAATAAGACGACATGCTCCTTAAAGTTAAAGTGACACATAAAAC
>NW_024751764.1:0-7500 GCF_018991925.1 Homarus americanus | reverse complement strand
TTTTTATTTTGCTTACAGCGGCTACTATATACAACCACACTCATCCTGTGAGCGAAGCAAAAGGATTACAGAGAGGTTTACAACGGTCATAATAATTAACTGATGGTGTATGATGGTAACGTATAAGATTTCTGATACGACAGTGTGGAAATGTGGGGAGTATAATGCTGTGCTGAAGCGATGATGATGCTGACAGTGTATGATGCTGACAGTGGTGTATGGATGGTGTTTGATGTTGACACTTTCCATACGGTGTGTTTATAATATTGGTAGTGGTATGGTTGGTATACCCGTAGATAATGATAGTAGGTGTATGGTGTTAACAGTGGTGTATGGTGATAGTAGAGATAGCAGTAGTGTATGGTGGAGATGAGTGGTGGCAGAGTGTATAGTGGGTGTATGGTCTAACAGTGGTGTATAGTGATGTGCAAAGGTATGGTGCGTGTGGTAGCAAAAAAATTGCATACCAGGTGTCTAGTGTTGATCGTGAATGTGCAATAGTATTATTACAGCAGATGATATATAAGTGTATCACACAGCGAAAACACAACCTTCTGAGAGTAAATATTAAACACAGGTTGGTAATTTAAGTTTTACATTAGCTAAACCGGGATATACAGTGTCCCAGAGTGCTAGACCGTGATTTACAGTGTTCCAGAGTGCTAGACCGTGATTTAAAGTGTTCCAGTGCTAGACCGTGATTTACAGTGTTCAGAGTGCTAAACCGTGATTTGCAGTGTCCCAGAGTGCTAGACCGATTTACAGTGTAAAGTGCTTGACCGTGATATATAGTGTCCCAGAGTGCTAGACCGTAATTTACAGTGTCCCAGAGTGCTAGACCGGGACAAATGAGTTTAGTAGGCAAAGGTTCAGAAAATTGAATTTCAAAAGAAAATGTTTCCTCGTAGATGCCATCGTGTGATGGTGGAGGCGAGTGATGGTATGGTATTGTAGGGTGTAGTTCATCAGGGCGGTGACTGTGGAGGCATGTGTAAAACGGACTGATGAGATTTTCCCGCGCGCGCTCGTGTGTGTGTGTGTGTGTGTGTGTGTGTGTGTGTGTGTGTGTGTGTGTGTGTGTGTGTGTGTGTGTGTGTGTGTGTGTGTGTGTGTGTGTGTGTGTGTGTGTTCATTTCTTTGGTTTTGATACGCTCCTAAAGTAAATGTTGGAAATTTGACGAAGTGAATATCCGAAATTGTAATAATAATGATACAGAACAACAAAAACAACAACAATAATAATAACATTCATCACAAACAGAACACAACCCTGACCTGACCATGACCTATGAGCAACCTTTAACTGACCTTGACCTTCGACCTGAGTTCTCTAAGTTTCTGTTTTTCCTCTTGGTCAACTTTCACCTGTATAGTCAACACAACTATAGTCAACACTCACCAAATTTAGTCTTAATTTTATCAATATATTTAACTACTACAATTAATTACCTTAATCTTATATTTGATCATCCTAAATATCTTTTCTAATTAACTACTTACCTATTCTACCTTTTTTTTGTATCATCATTAAGAGGATTCAATATTATATAATTCTTCTCGACTCCCCACCAAAATATCATAAAGAAAAAGTTATTTGGAGCACAAGACAAGACTAGATAGGCGACCATTGAATTATATGCAGTCTATTGAGAGAGTTGACACAGCTTTTGACCTCACCTGAACCATAATTGGGAAGCGAATTCCATCTAAGAGTTATTGAATCCTTAGGACCGGTGGGTACCTTTGTAGTCTTCCCTTGTAAATTTGTACCAGTAAGTGACGGGCAGAGGAAGCCCTGTCTAGTGGCTGCTCTGTGTGTGTGTGTGTGTGTGTGTGTGTGTGTGTGTGTGTGTGCAATAACAGAGCTAAAGGCTAAACAGTACAGACAGGAGATGATATATAGATAGGTAATACAAAGAGACAGAGATGATAGACAGATAGAGATTAGATATATAACCTAGTTATTATGATTGGACCAAAATACCACACTGATGTATCGTCGATTTGGTTGGGCCAGAGGAGAGATATACTGTATACTGTAGCATGTGTAGAAATGTGACACAGCATCTCTCTCTCTCTCTCTCTCTCTCTCTCTCATCCTTTACTCAACTCCTACTCTCTCACTCCCTATCTCATAAATTGCGTATATTGCACAAGTGTGTGTAAGTGTCTCACAGTAAAGCAGGTGAGATTGAAATAACTCATATATAGAGTGTAAAGGATGCTTGTTGACATACTGTAGAGTGCATAGTCTATTGAGATGGAGTGTTGACAGTGGTGTATAGTTGTTGACAGTAAGTGTACTGTATAGTGTGTTGACAGTAAGTATATAGTGTGTTGACAGTAAGTGCATAGTGTGATGCAGTGAGTATATAGTGTGTTGACAGTAAATGTATGTAGTGTGTTGAAAGTAAGTGTAACCCTACCAAGTAAACATAACCTAATCAAAATTCATATATGGTATAGACTTAATCAACCTTAATTACTCTTTTAACTAATGAAGTATATCATGGCCTACCCTGTTCACTTTCAGTCGCCTCATGTTGTTTACCGTGACGTCATGCAGGTTCTCTATAGTCACCACTACCTGCTCCATTCCTCCTCCTACAGTATATACATCACACTCTGTCCTCTCGTCCTTCCATCCACCTACACCGTACTGTGCATCTCCTGACTACGGGTCATTAGCTCATCTCTTAATACGACTCAGTTATATATTTTCATCTCATTAATGATGTGGCAGGACAACTTACTGTAAGTCACTTTATCGGCAGTAGGATATTGTCCTTCAGGCTGCCCACTACCACGTGTACTTTCCCTGGTACAGTACATCACAAGGTACAAAAATATTATATTACTCCATGGAATACTTTGTTTCAAGCATCTCTCCCTCTGACTGGCAAATCCAGGATCCCTTCCCCTCACAAAAACTCCTCCGCTCTAAATCATCACACCAGAATTCTAAACAAGTTGCACGTTCCTCCCAGGTCCTGGCACTGAGTGCAAGTTGTTGTGACGTTTGTCTAGAAGCGGCAGGGTGTGTGAGGGCAGTAAAGGTGTCAGTGGTGGCAGGAGTGTGTCAGTAGCAGGGGTGTCAGGGGCAGCAGGGGGTGTAGACCACGTTACGTTGTATATTCTGTGAACAAGAGTCAGGAAATGTTTATTTGGTTATTGAATTTATTTCTTATACGTTACTAAGCCTTATAGAACAGTCCATTGTCATTACATACACACACACACACACACACACACACACACACACACTATTAACACAAAAGCAGGAAATGTTACACAAACTAGTATACCCTCCCCCCAAATGTTAAGAAAAATCGAGAGTCCCTGAATACATTTAATTTACTCCTTTCTCTCTCTTACAGTCTCTCACTCTCCCACACTTTCTTTCTTTTCCATTTCTCTCTTTCCCCTGCCTCTTTGTTCTCTCCTAAACTTCTCACTGTCTCAAAAATAATAATAATAATAATAATAATAATAATAATAATAATAATAATAATAATAATAAAAATGATAATAATAAAGTATTCTCCTTCATTAATTAACATCGCCGCTGTTCATATCTCATTATTATAAACATACTCATTAAATAATTAAAATAATATCAATAATAAAAGGCTATCCTATGTACGCTACCATCTAACCTACACCTTAAGCCTCTAACATAACATAACATAACATAACATAACATAACATAACATAGCATAACATATCATAACATTACATAACATAACATTACATAACATATCATAACATTACATAACATAACATAACATAACATAACATAACATAACATATCATAACATTACATACATAACATAACATTACATAACATATCATAACATAACATAACATAACATATCATAACATATAACATATCATAACATAACATAACATAACATAACATAACATAACATATCCTCTTATAATACAAACAAAATCCTTCCCAAACTTAATGCCGACACAGTAATCGACCACAACGTACGAGTGTTCTGTCACCATCAGTTGAAGTGACTTACAAGCAACATCACAGGATATAAACTGATATTTGTTTTGATACAGTCGTCAACACTGTGTTCTTGATTATTAAAGTATTATTGGTATTGAGTTGACGAGTGAAACACAAGCTTCTTCCCAATTGTCAATGATAATATTTTATTTATCGTCAATTATTCCTTAGACACACACACGCACACACCACCGCACACACGCACACGCACACACACACACACACACACACACACACACACACACCTTCCTGAAACTCTGGAGAAAAAGAATTTCTCGTGTGTGGACATAAACGGTGACCACTTGGACAACTCTTCAAACTTCCAGATGTAACTCTACAAACAATTACCCAACACTCTTCAGCCAAGTCGTAAAGGTGTGAAACTACCGACATTGTTGTGTGCGTGTGTGTGTGTTGTTGTGTGTGTGTGTGTGTGTGTGTGTAGAACAGTAACAATACAAGGTAACCCTCATCAATTATCTCAGCCTTCTATCACAACAAACTAATTTGAAACACTAAAACTTGACGTAATCCTAACTTTAAAACCAACACTAAAACCAAAAGGTATAACATACTAGATCTAAACCTTGAAAACTAAAATTTAAGGTGTAACTAAAACTTATTATAACACAAAAATTGAAAGTAAAATATCTTCTTCTTCTTCTTCTTCCTTCTTCTTATTCTTATTCTTATTATTCTTATTCTTATTATTCTTGCTTATTCTTATTATTATTATTATTATTATTATTATTATTATTATATTTTCGCTCCCAGGCCTGGTGTGGTCATTGACCTGTGCCCTGGTAGGCTAATCCTGTAAAAAATAAAATAAACAAATAAAAAATAAAACAAAGTAAATATTATGTCACTGAACATGTAAGAAAAACCTAAAAATTTGAAGTTATCATAAGATTTGGGACACCTGAAAGTTTAAGTAAACCTAAAACTTTTAAATGATCCTCAATTTTCAATTAAAACTCAATATAAAACTATAAAACTTTAACAAAACCATAATATAAAACTAAAACAAATATTAAACTCTGTATTTTTCATTAATCATGAGAGGATATACAGTACATGCTACATAAACAGTACACTTTCACTGTAATTTAACTAACAGAATTGACACTGAAAATATTACGACCTATATTTCAGTAATAGTAAAAATAATAATTAGTAGTACTGTAATAGTAATACAATAGTAACAACCACAGCATTTATTACCAAAGATTACCATAGTACTATCTCTTCTTCATATAATAATAATAATAATAATAATAATAATAATAATAATAATAATAATAATAATAATAATAATAATAATAATAATAATAATAATAATGATAATAATAATAATAATAATAATAATAATAATAATAATAATAATAATAATAATAATAATAATAATAATAATAATAATAATAATAATAATAATAATAATAATAATAATAAATAACAACAACAGCAATACAACAATAAGAACAGCAATAACAACAACAACAACAGCAATAACAAGAACAATACCAACAGTACCATAATAACACACACAATTCAGTATACTCACTAATACATGAAAACTTCTTAAAGGAACCATCAAGACCCGAACAGCTTCTCAATCCTCAGGTCGACGACAACAATTTTCCTCAACAATCGACGACAACTTTTTTAAGCTAAACAAACAATCAACTTTACAGCTTCAATAATAACACCACATTTACACCTTTAGATCCTCAATACTAACACTACATTTACACATTGAACAATAACACTACATTTACAACTAGCACCACATTTACAGCTTTAACACCAACACCTCGGCATATTTTCACCAGGGTGGAGGTGGAGCTGAACCCATCACAGGTATTGGTATGGCGACAGTCCTAAGCTTTAACATGTACTCTCTCTCTCTCTCTCTCTCTCTCTCTCTCTCTCTCGTGGGAAGGATACCGGAGGACTGACAGAAGAATGTTCCTAAAGACAGATAGACAGAGAACCGTGTTTAAGGAGGCAGTGGTAAGAAATACTGAGGAACTGTTAAGCCAACATTGTTATAGGGAAGGGAAGCATAAACTGTGGACGGAAGGAAGAAATTAACAACAAATATTAAGTTAGCCAAACCCTCAAAATCCTTTCTACACTGATGTATCTAGGTCCCAAGTTCCCCACCTGCTGACTGTATACTGTGTGGTAAATAATTCAAGTCTTCAGTATCCTCTTACGCCTCGCTCCGCCTGTAGCCTCTAGCTCTCCAATATACTGAATACCCACAGAGGTTCAATACCTCGTGTTCCTCCTCCTTAATGCCCAAGAAGAAGGTTGTCCTACTTCATATGGTCAGTTTTAAACATCACTGTACAACACCGAAGGGTTCAATATACCATCTCCTCCAACACACTGCTGCGCCTCCTGTAATATCCCTGCAATTTTATTTTAATATTCTTTAAATCCAGCACAAGAGCTCAATATCCATCCCTTCTCCCTCGTCTCAATATCCTGAACACCCACCACAAGGGGTCAATAACCCCTTCTTGACCCGACCCCAAGTTTCAATATCCTGGATCCACCACAGTATTACGTGAGTTTGACTGTGTACAAACTGATTCACTGTGTTGGCATACTGTAGAAGGTTTTGCCGTACATCGTTCAACATAGATAAAGGCGCCGCTATTTTGGTCCTCATGAGAGAAAATGAGTTCCATAGCATTGCAGGTATTGTACAGTTAATCCAGTTTGTAGAAGTATTTTCTCAAACAGGAATTAATTCCTTTATGTATTTTCAGATATTATATGATGTTCCAAGATAATAAGTTCTGTAACAAGTATTCAAAACAAAAACTAAATAATCCCTTAATGCAAAGTAAATAACACGGAAAAACAAACGTTAATACAAATTCAAACTAACCTGGAAAAGACAAAATTACTACGGGTGTGGCCGAGCCCACACCATGGTATGTAATTGAAATAAACTGTATGTCTAAAATAACTACTCTTTAAATTTCCATGAAAATTCTCATAACAATAAGGAGAAAATTCATGACAAACTTTTAAACTTAAATAATTGGTCAATAAATCTTAAGGGTATTACCTTCACAAAATGGATTAATGTAAAAAACTGAAGTGTAGCTAATATAGAAAAACACTTGTAGATAAAAATTAAAACAAAAATACATTGGCTTTTATGTGTGTGTGTGTGTGTGTATGTGTGTGTGTGTGTGTGTGTGTGTGTGTGTGTGTGTGTGTGTGTGTGTGTGTGTGTGTGTGTGTGTGTGTGTGTGTGTGTATAATTTTACTTTATTCGTATATGTATTTCTATATATTATCTTCTTTTGTGTGCGTGGCAACCCACCCCGGACCAGGCTGGAGTCGCCCCACGCGCTCACCTGCGTCAACATTCGCATCAATCGCTTCAATGGTCGTGGAGGTCGAGAATAGATTTTTTCACACTTGCTGCCATGGAAAGCAAATACAGACTCACGCTC
>NW_024751763.1:0-19890 GCF_018991925.1 Homarus americanus | reverse complement strand
CCCCTTGTGTCAATGAATACTTAACAGTAAGTAGATCACTTGCCTCTCATTTACAAGACAAATGAATATGTTTTGTAGTTAATTATTAAACTATCAATAAGTAGACAGACACTTACAAACTACTGTAAATTATAGGATTCCAATACATTAATCTTACATTCGACACTTTATCATTGAAATAATCCTATCCGACGAACTTATCGGTGTGAAGATATCTCTCGAACGTGTTCATGTGTGTAGAACTCTGTAATTTAAATACCTATTTATACAGGGTAGTACGTCTGTAGAGAAATGTGATCCTTCAAAAGTTCTGAGTGGAGTGGTGGGTGGGGCCTCTTCCTTGGATGCGTGCGCTGCTGCTGGTTTCCTTGGCAACGAGATGACGCTTCTACTTTGGTGAGAGACGAGTCCACTTGATTTAGGTGAGTTCCTCCTCCGACGATCAGAAAACTGATGATTGGTTATCACACTGGTCGTGCTGGTTCGCTGGCGTAAACTGCCGTGTGCCAATTCTTCACAGTCCACGTATATATGGAGATCTGTATGATGACACCGGAATTCGTAATTCGCGCTGACGACACAACAATACTGCTCAGCTGCTAGTGAAATACCAATTGAATTCCAGGTTACGAAACTGTTGTTCAACACTGCAACACTGTAATGTCTAGGGAATGCTGAGTGGAGTCTATCTCAACGGGCTCAATCTGGATATGTACCAACAGGCTGTAATATTTGTATATTACGAATTCTGCACGTATTTGTATGTGACAGAGATAAGGAGCGCTCACTACATATCGTCTCAATACGGGATATAGTTTTAAACACTCAGATTATGTAACGCGTCACTGCTGTGTGGTTTCTTGTTTTTCACAAGACACAGACGAATGATACGACTACCAGTTTGAAGAATCCGTACACACCGCTTGCCACCTATATGAATCGGCTGCTTGTCCAATTAACCAGTCCGTTCACACATATTTATATTTGGGTTTTAAGTAACGAAACCCAAACGGTAGTTCCTATGTTTTATTATAAAAGGTTGTATATATAATTCCTGAGTGTATATCAACCGTAAGTCTCACTGTCTAGGAGTGAATGAGAAAGGGACGGCGTTTATGTATGATAAACGTTTGGTCACGTCCTTTCGATATGAGTTGAGGTGAGCTACTGAAGCTTAGGGGCATCGCAGTGCGTGCTTACAGAAATGCTGAGCTATGGGTCTCGCCCTCTTGGGTAAGTTGCCCGCTCACGTGTCAATCTCATTTCTTACTCATAGACAGTGGAAAGTTACAGGGTGGTGAATATAAATATAATATCAGATGTATTGACCCATTTATATAATACGTTCTGTTGATGAGACAGGGGCCTATTACAATAATCATAGTTGTGGTTGTTATAATCATGGCCGTGGTTGTTATAATTATGGTCGTGGTTGTTATAATCGATGTCTTGGTTGTTATAATCATAGTCGTGGTTGTTATAATCATGGTCGTGATTGTTATAATCATAGTCGGGGTTGTTATAATCATGCTCGTGGTTGATATAATCATGGTCGTGGTTGTCATAATCATTGTCGTGGTTGTTGTAATCATAGTCGTGGTTGCTATAATGTTGATCGTGATTGTTATAATCATAGTCGTGGTTATATAATCATGGTCGTGGTTGTTATAATCATGGTCGGTTGTTATAATGATAGTCAAGGTTGTTATAATCATGGTTGCGATATAATTATTGTCGTGGTTGTTATAATCATGGTCGTGGTTGTTTTAATCATGGTCGTCGTTGTTATAATTATTGTCGTGGTTGTTATAATCATGGTCGTGGTTGTTACAATCATGGTCGGTTTTGTTATAATCATGGTTCTGGTTGTTATAATCATTGTCCTTTTTGTTATAATCATATCTTCGTCGTTGTTATAATCATATGGACGTGGTTGTTAAGATCATACCGTGGGTAAGTATAATTATGGTCGTGGTTGTCATAATAATGGTCGTGGTTGTTGTAATCATAGTCGTGGTTGCTATAATGTTGATCGTGATTGTTATAATTATAGTCGGGTTGTTATAATCATGGTCGTGGTTGTTATAATCATGGTCGTGGGTTGTTATAATGATAGTCGAGGTTGTTATAATCATGGTTGGGTGATATAATTATAGTCGGTTGTGGTTATAATCATGGTCGTAGTTGTTTTAATCATGGTCCTAGTTGTTGTAATGATATATCGGTTGCTATAATGATGGTCGTGGTTGTTATAATCCTGGTCGTCGTTGTTATATTCATAGTCGTGGTTGTTATAATCATGGTCGTGGTTGTTATAATCATATTCGTGGATGTTATAATCATGGTCGTGGTTGTTATAATCATGGCCTTGGTTGTTATAATTATGGTCGTGGTCTTTATAATCATTGTTCCTTTTTGTTGTAATCATGTTCGTGGTTGTTATAATCATGGTCGTGGTTGTTATGATCATACTCGTGGTTTTTATAATTATGGTCGTGGTTGTCATAATCATGGTCGTGGTTGTTGTAATCATAGTTGTGATTGTAATAATCATAGTCGGGGTTGTTATAATCATGCTCGGGGTTTTTATAATCATGGTCGTGGTTGTTACAATCATGGTCGTGTTTTTTATAATCATGGCCCTGGTTGTTATAATCATTGTCCTTTTGTTATAATCATGTTCGTGGTTGTTATAATCATGGTCGTGGTTGTTATGATCATACTCGTGGTTGTTATAATCAAGGTCGTGGTTGTCATAATCATGGTCGTGTTTGTTGTAATCATAGTCGTGGTGGTTGCTATAATGTTGATCGTGATTGTTATAATCATAGTCGTGGATGTTATAATCATGGTCGTGGTTGTTATAATCATGGTCGTGGTTGTTATAATGATAGTCGAGGTTGTTATAATCATGGTTGGGTGATATAATTATAGTCGTGGTTGTTATAATCATGGTCGTGGTTGTTTTAATTATGGTCGTCGTTGTTATAATGATGGTCGTGGTTGTTATAATGATGGTCGTGGTTGTTATAATCCTGGTCGTCGTTGTTATAATCATAGTCGTGGTTGTTATAATCATGGTCGTGGTTGTTATAATCATGGTGGTGCTTGTTATAATCATAGTCGTGGTTGTTATAATCGTGGTCGTGGTTGTTATAATCATGGTCGTGGTTGTTATAATCATGGCCGTGGGTGTCATATTCATGGTCGTGTTGTTATAATCATGGTCGTGGTTGTTATACTCATACTCGTGGTTGTTATAATCATGGTAGTGGTTGTCAAAATCATAGTCGTAGTTGTTGTAATCATAGTCGTGGTTGCTATAATGATAATAGTGGTTGTTATAATCATTGTCCTGGTTGTTATAATCATGGTCATGCTTGTTATAATTTTACTCGTGGTTGTTATAATCATGGTTGGGTGATATAATGAAAGTCGTGGTTGTTATAATCATGGTCGTGGTTGTTATATTCATGGTCGTGGTTGTTATAATCAAAGTCGTGGTTTTTATAATCATAGTCGTGGTTGTTATAATCATGGTCATGCTTGTTATAATTATAGTCGTGGTTGTTATAATCATAGTCGTGATTGTTATATTCATGGTCGTGCTTGTTATATTTATGGTCATGCTTGTTATAATCATAGTCGAATTTGTTATAATCAGGTCATGCTTGTTATAATCATGCTCGTGGTTGTTATAATAATGTTTGTGGATGTTATAATCATGATCGTGGTTGTATAATCATGGTCGTGGTTGTTATAAGCATGGTCGTGGTTATTATAATCATAGTCGTGGTTGTTTTAATCATAGTCGTGGTTGTTAAAATCATGGTCGTGGTAGTTATAATCATATTCGTGGATGTTTTAATCATGGTCGTGGTTGTTATAATCATAGTCGTGGTTGTTATAATCATGGCCGTGGTTGTTATAATTATGGTCGTGGTTGTTATAATCGATGTCTTGGTTGTTATAATCATAGTCGTGGTTGTTATAATCATGGTCGTGGTTGTTATAATCATAGTCGTGGTTGTTATAATCATGGTCGTGGTTATTATAATCATAGTCGTGGTTGTTATAATCATGGTCGTGGTTGTTATATTCATGGTGGTGCTAGTTATAATCATAGTCGTGATGTTATAATCATGGTCGTGATTGTTATAATCATAGTCGGGGTTGTTATAATCATGCTCGTTGTTGATATAATCATGGTCGTGGTTGTTACAATCATGCTCGTGTTTGTTATAATCATGGTCCTCGTTGTTATAATCATTGTCCTTTTTGTTATAATCATGTTCGTGGTTGTTATAATGATGGTCGTGGTTGTTATGATCATACTCGTGTTTGTTATAATAATGGTCGTGGTTGTCATAATCATGGTCGTGGTTGTTGTAATCATAGTCGTGGTTGCTATAATGTTGATCGTGATTGTTATAATCATAGTCGTTGTTGTTATAATCATGGTCGTGGTTGTTATAATCATGGTCGTGGTTGTTATAATGATAGTCGAGGTTGTTATAATCATGGTTGGGTGATATAATTATTGTCATGGTTGTTATAATCATGGTCGTGGCTGTTTTAATCATGGTCGTGGTTATTATAATGATGGTCGTGGTTGTTATAATGATGGTCGTGGTTGTTATAATCCAGGTCGTCGTTGTTATAATCATAGTTGTGATTGTAATAATCAGAGTCGGGGTTGTTATAATCATGCTCGGGGTTGTTATAATCATGGTCGTGGTTGTTACAATCATGGTCGTGTTTGTTATAATCATGGTTCTGGTTGTTATAATCATTGTCCTTTTGGTTATAATCATGTTCGTGGTTGTTATAATCATGGACGTGGTTGTTATAATCATGGTCGTGGTTGTCATAATCATGGTCGTGGTTGTTGTAATCATAGTCGTGGTTGCTATAATGTTGATCGTGATTGTTATAATCATAGTCGTGGTTGTTATAATCATGGTCGTGGTTGTTATAATCATGGTCTTGGTTTGCTATAATGAGAGTCGAGGTTGTTATAATCATGGTTGGGTGATATAATTATAGTCGTGGTTGTTATAATCTTGGTCGTGGTTGTTTTGATCATGGTCGTAGTTGTTATAATGATGGTCGTGGTTGTTATAATGATGGTCGTGGTTGTTATAATCCTGGTCGTCGTTGTTATAATCATTTTCGTGGTTGTTATAATCATGGTCGTGGTTGTTATATTCATGGTGGTGCATGTTATAATCATAGTCGTGGTTGTTATAATCATGGTCGTGGTTGTTATAATCATATTCGTGGATTTTATAATCATGGCTATTGTTGTTATAATTATGGTCGTGGTTGTTATAATCGATGTCTTGGTTGTTATAATCATAGTCGTGGTTGTTATAATCATGGTCGTGATTGTTATAATCATAGTTGGGGTTGTTATAATCATGCTCGTTGTTGATATAATCATGGTCGTGGTTGTTACAATCATGCTCGTGTTTGTTATAATCATGGTCCTCGTTGTTATAATCATTGTCCTTTTTGTTATAATCATGTTAGTGGTTGTTATAATCATGGTTGTGGTTGTTATGATCATACTCGTGGTTGTTATAATCATGGTCGTGGTTGTCATAATCATGGTCGTTTTTGTTGTAATCATAGTCGTGGTTGCTATAATGTTGATCGTGATTGTTATAATCATAGTCGTGGTTGTTATAATCATGGTCGTGGTTGTTATAATCATGGTCTTGGTTTGTTATAATGATAGTCGAGGTTGTTATAATCATGGTTGGGTGATATAATTATAGTCGTGGTTGTTATAATCATGGTCGTGGTTGTTTTGATCATGGACGTAGTTGTTATAATGATGGTCGTGGTTGTTATAATGATGGTCGTGGTTGTTATAATCCTGGTCGTCGTTGTTATAATCATAGACGTGGTTGTTATAATCATGGTCGTGGTTGTTATATTCATGGTGGTGCATGTTATAATCATAGTCGTGGTTGTTATAATCGTGGTCGTGGTTGTTATAATCATAGTCGTGGTTGTTATAATCATGGTTGTGGTTGTTATAATCATATTCGTGGATGTTATATTTATGGTCATGCTTGTTATAATCATAGTCGAATTTGTTATAATCAGGTCATGCTTGTTATAATCATGCTCGTGGTTGTTATAATAATGTTTGTAGATGTTATAATCATGATCGTGGTTGTATAATCATGGTCGTGGTTGTTATAAGCATGGTCGTGGTTATTATAATCATAGTCGTGGTTGTTTTAATCATAGCCGTGGTTGTTATAATCATGGTCGTGGTAGTTACAATCATGGTCGTGTTTGTTATAATCATGGTCCTGGTTGCTATAATCATTGTCCTTTTTGATATAATCATATTCGTGGATGTTATAATCATGGTCGTGGTTGTTATAATCATAGTCGTGGTTGTTATAATCATGGCCGTGGTTGTTATAATTATGGTCGTGGTTGTTATAATCGATGTCTTGGTTGTTATAATCATAGTCGTGGTTGTTATAATCATGGTCGTGATTGTTATAATCATAGTCGGGGTTGTTATAATCATGCTCGTTGTTGATATAATCATGGTCGTGGTCGTTACAATCATGCTCGTGTTTGTTATAATCATGGTCCTCGTTGTTATAATCATTGTCCTTTTTGTTATAATCATGTTCGTGGTTGTTATAATGATGGTCGTGGTTGTTATGATCATACTCGTGGTTGTTATAATAATGGTCGTGGTTGTCATAATCATGGTCGTGGTTGTTGTAATCATAGTCGTGGTTGCTATAATGTTGATCGTGATTGTTATAATCATAGTCGTTTTTGTTATAATCATGGTCGTGGTTGTTATAATCATGGTCGTGGTTGTTGTAATGATAGTCGAGGTTATTATAATCATGGTTGGGTGATATAATTAAAGTCGTAGTTGTTATAATCATGGTCGTGGTTGTTTTAATCATGGTCGTGGTTGTTATAATGATGGTCGTGGTTGTTATAATGATGGTCGTGGTTGTTATAATCCTGGTCGTCGTTGTTATAATCATAGTCGTGGTTGTTATAATCATGGTCGTGGTTATTATATTCATGGTGGTGCATGTTATAATCATAGTCGTGGTTGTTATAATCGTGGTCGTGGTTGTTATAATCATATTCGTGGTTGTTATAATCATGGTCGTGGTTGTTATAATCATATTCGTGGATGTTATAATTGTGGTCGTGGTTGTTATAATCATACTCGTGGTTGTTATAATCATGGCCATGGTTGTTATAATTATGGTCGTGGTTGTTATAATCGATGTCTTGGTTGTTATAATCATAGTCGTGGTTGTTATAATCATGGGCGTGATTGTTATAATCATAGTCGGGGTTGTTATAATCATGCTCGTTGTTGTTGTAATCATGGTCGTGGTTGTTACAATCATGGTCGTGTTTGTTATAATCATGGTCCTGGTTGTTATAATCATTGTCCTTTTTGTTATAATCATGTTCGTGGTTGTTATAATCATGATTCGTGGTTGTTATGATCATACTCGTGAGTTGTTATAATCATGTGGTCGTGGTTTGTCTGTCATGGTCATTAGTTTGTTATGATCATAGTCGTGGTAGTTATAATCATGGTATGGTTGTTATAATCATCGTTGTGGTTGTTATAATCATGGTCGTGTTTGATATAATCATGGTAGTGGTTGTTATAATGATAGTCGAGTTGTGTCAGCGGTTGGGTAATATAATTATAGTCGTGGTTGTTATAATCATGGTCGTGGTTGTTTTAATCATGGTCGTGGTTGTTATAATGATGGTCGTGGTTGTTATAATGATGGTCGTCGTTCTTTTAATCATAGTTGTGATTGTAATAATCATAGTCGGGGTCGTTATAATCATGCTCGGGGTTGTTATAATCATGGTCGTGGTTGTTACAATCATGGTCGTGTTTGTTATAATCATGGTCCTGGTTGTTATAATCATTGTCCTTTTTGTTATAATCATGTTCGTGGTTGTTATAATCATGGACGTGGTTGTTATGATCATACTTGTGGTTGTTATAATCATGGTCGTGGTTGTCATAATCATGGTCGTGGTTGTTGTAATCATAGTCGTGGTTGCTATAATGTTGATCGTGATTGTTATAATCACAGTCGTGATTGTTATAATCATGGTCGTGGTTGTTATAATCATGGTCGTAGTTGTTATAATGATAGTCGAGGTTGTTATAATCATAATTGGGTGATATATTTATAGTCGTGGTTGTTATAATCATGGTCGTGTTTGTTTAATCATGGTCGTGGTTGTTATAATGATGGTCGTGGTTGTTATAATGTTGGTCGTGGTTGTTATAATCCTGGTCGTCGTTGTTATAATCATAGTCGTGGTTGTTATAATCATGGTCGTGGTTGTTATATTCATGGCCGTGGTTGTTATATTCATGGTCGTGGTTTTTATAATCATGGTCGTGGTTGTTATAATCATACTCGTGGTTGTTATAATCATGGTCGTGGTTGTCATAATCATAGTCGTGGTTGTTGTAATTATAGTCGTGGTTGCTATAATGATAATAGTGGTTGTTATATTCATTTTTCTGGTTGTTATAATCATGGTCGTGGTTGCTATAATCATGGTTGGGTGATATAATGAAAGTCGTGGTTGTTATAATCATGGTCGTGGTTGTTATAATCCTGGTCGTCGTTGTTATAATCAGAGTCATGGTTGTTATAATCATGGTCGTGGTTGTTATATTCATGGTGGTGCTAGTTATAATCATAGTCGTGGTTGTTATAATCATGGTCGTGGTTTTTATAATCATTGTCGTGGTTGTTATAATCATGCTCGTGGTTGTTATAATCATGTTCGTGGTTGTTACAATCATGGTCGTGTTTATTATAATCATGGTCGTGGTTGCTATAATCATTGTCCTTTTTGTTATAATCATGTTCGTGGTTGTTATAATCATGGTCGTGGTTGTTATGATCATACTCGTGGTTGTTATAATCATGGTCGCGGTTGTCATAATCATGGTCGTGGTTGTTGTAATCATGGTCGTGGTTGTTGTAATCATAGTCGTGGTTGCTATAATGTTGATCGTGATTGTTATAATCATGGTCGTGGTTGTTATAATCATGGTCGTGGTTGTTGTAATGATAGTCGAGGTTGTTATAATCATGGTTGGGTGATATAATTATAGTCGTAGTTGTTATAATCATGGTCGTGGTTGTTATAATGATGGTCGTGGTTGTTATAATGATGGTCGTGGTTGTTATAATCCTGGTCGTCGTTGGTATAATCATAGTTGTGATTGTAATAATCATAGTCGGGGTTGTTATAATCATGCTCGGGGTGGTTATAATCATGGTCGTGGTTGTTACAATCATGGTCGTGTTTGTTATAATCATGGTCCTGGTTGTTATAATCATTTTTCTTTTTGTTATTATCATGTTCGCGGTTGTTATAATCATGGACGTGGTTGTTATGATCATACTCGTGGTTGTTATAATCATGGATCGTGGTTGTCATAATCATGGTCGTGGTTGTTGTAATCATAGTCGTGGTTGCTATAATGTTGATCGCGATTGTTATAATCATAGTCGTGGTTGTTATAATCATGGTCGTGGTTGTTATAATCATGGTCGTGGTTGTTATAACGATAGTCGAGGTTGTTATATTCATGGTTGGGTGATATAATTATAGTCGTGGTTGTTATAATCATGGTCGTGGTTATTTTAATCATGGTCGTGGTTGTTATAATGATTTTCGTTGTTGTTATAATGATGGTAGTGGTTGTTATAATCCTGATCGTCGTTGTTATAATCATAGGTGTGGTTGTTATAATCATGGTCGTGTTTGTTATATTCATGGTGGTGCTTGTTATAATCATAGTCGTGGTTGTTACAATCATGGTCGTGTTTGTTATAATCATGGTCCTGGTTGTTATAATCATTGTCCGTTTTGTTATAATCATGTTCGTTGTTGTTAAAATCATGGTGGTGGTTGTTATGATCATACTCGTGGTTGTTATAATCATGGTCGTAGTTGTCATAATCATGGTCGTGGTTGTTGTAATCATAGTCGTGGTTGCCATAATGTTGATCGTGATTGTTATAATCATAGTCGTGGATGTTATAATCATGGTCGTGGTTGTTATAATCATGGTCGTGGTTGTTATAATGATAGTCGAGGTTGTTATAATTATGGTTGGGTGATATAATTATAGTCGTGGTTATTATAATCATGGTCGTGGTTGTTTTAATCATGGTCGTCGTTGTTATAATGATGGTTGTGGTTGTTATAATGATGGTCGTGGTTGTTATAATCCTGGTCGTCGTTGTTATAATCATAGTGGTGGTTGTTATGATCATGGTCGTGGTTGTTATATTCATGGTGGTGCTTGTTATAATCATAGTCGTGGTTGTTATTATCGTGGTCGTGGTTGTTATAATCATGGTCGTGGTTGTTATAATCATGGTCGTGGTTGTTATATTCATGGTCGTGGTTGTTATAATCATGGTCGTGGTTGTTATAATCATACTCGTGGTTGTTATAATCATGGTTGGGTGATATATTTATAGTCGTGGTTATTATAATCATGGTCGTGGTTGTTTAATCATGGTCGTTGTTGTTATAATGATGGTTGTGAGTTTGTTATATTAATGATGGTCATTAGTTTGTTATAGTACAATTAGTCGTTGTTATAATCATAGTGGTGGTTGTTATGATCATGGTCGTGGTTGTTATATTCATGGTGGTGCTTGTTATAATCATAGTCGTGGTTGTTATTATCGTGGTCGTGGTTGTTATAATCATAGTCGTGGTTGTTATAATCATGGCCGTGGTTGTTATATTCATGGTCGTGGTTGTTATAATCATGGTCGTGGTTGTTATAATCATACTCGTGGTTATTATAATCATGGTCGTGGTTGTCATAATCATAGTCGTAGTTGTTGTAATCATAGTAGTGGTTGCTATAATGATAATAGTGGTTATTATAATCATTGTCCTGGTTATTATAATCATGGTCATGCATGTTATAATTATACTCGTGGTTGTTATAATCTTGGTTGGGTGATATAATGAAAGTCGTGGTTGTTATAATCATGGTCGTGGTTGTTATATTCATGGTCGTGGTTGTTATAATCAGGGTCATGGTTTTTATAATCATAGTCGTGGTTGTTATAATCATGCTCATGCTTGTTATAATTATAGTCGTGGTTGTTATAATCATAGTCGTGATTGTTATATTCATGGTCGTGTTTGTTATAATCATGGTCCTCGTTGTTATAATCATTATCCTTTTTGTTATAATCATGTTCGTGGTTGTTATAATGATGGTCGTGGTTGTTATGATCATACTCGTGGTTTTTATAATAATGGTCGTGGTTGTCATAATCATGGTCGTGGTTGTTGTAATCATAGTCGTGGTTGCTATAATGTTGATCGTGATTGTTATAATCATAGTCGTGGTTGTTAAAATCATGGTCGTGGTTGTTATAATCATGGTCGTGGTTGTTATAATGATAGTTGAGGTTGTTATAATCATGGTTGGGTGATATAATTATTGTTGTGGTTGTTTTAATCATGGTCGTGGTTGTTTTAATCATGGTCGTGGTTGTTATAATGATGGTCGTGGTTGATATAATGATGGTCGTGGTTGTTATAATCCTGGTCGTCGTTGTTATAATCATAGTTGTGATTGTAATAATCATAGTCGGGGTTGTTATAATCATGCTCGGGGTTGTTATAATCATGGTCGTGGTTGTTACAAACATGGTCGTGTTTGTTATAATCATGGTTCTGGTTGTTATAATCATTGTCCTTTTTGTTATAATCATGTTCGTGGAGTTTATAATCATGGACGTGGTTGTTATGATCATACTCGTGGTTGTTATAATCATGGTCGTGGTTGTCATAATCATGGTCGTGGTTGTTGTAATCATAGTCGTGGTTGCTACAATGTTGATCTGATTGTTATAATCATAGTCGTGGTTGTTATAATCATGGTCGTGGTTATAATCATGGTCGTGAATTTGTTATAATGATTGTCGAGTTGTTATAATCATGGTTGGGTGATATAATTATAGTCGTGGTTGTTATAATCATGGTCGTGGTTGTTTTAATCATGGTCGTAGTTGTTATAATGATGGTTGTGGTTGTTATAATGATGGTCGTGGTTGTTATAGTCCTGGTCGTCGTTGTTATAATCATAGTCGTGGTTGTTATAATCATGGTCGTGGTTGTTATATTCATGGTGGTGCTTGTTATAATCATAGTCGTGGTTGTTATAATCGTGGTCGTGGTTGTTATAATCATAGTCGTGGTTGTTATAATCATGGTCGTGTTTGTTATAATCATATTCGTGGATGTTATGATCATGGTCGTGGTTGTTATAATCGGAGTCGTGGTTGATATAATCATGGCCATGGTTGTTATAATTATGGTCGTGGTTGTTATAATCGATGTCTTGGTTGTTATAATCATAGTCGTGGTTGTTATAATCATGGTCGTGGTTGTTATAATCATATTAGTGGATGTTATAATTGTGGTCAAGGTTGTTATAATCATAGTCGTGGTTGCTATAAAATTATGGCCATGGTTGTTATAATTATGGTCGTGGTTGTTATAATCGATGTCTTGGTTGTTATAATCATAGTCGTGGTTGTTATAATCATGGGCGTGATTGTTATATTCATAGTCGGGGTTGTTATAATCATGCTCGTGGTTGTTATAATCATGGTCGTGGTTGTTAAAATCATGGTCGTGTTTGTTATAATCATGGTCCTGGTTGTTATAATCATTGTCCTTTTTGTTATAATCATGTTCGTGGTTGTTATAATCATGGTCGTGGTTGTTATGATCATACTCGTGGTTGTTATAATCATGGTCGTGGTTGTCATAATCATGGTCGTGGTTGTCATAATCATAGTCGTGGTTGCTATAATGTTGATCGTGATTGTTGTCATAATCAGTCGTGGTCGTGGTTGCTATAATGTTGATCGTGATTGTTATAATCATAGTCGTGGTTGTTATAATCATGGTCGTGAATTTGTTATAATCATGAAGGTCGTAGTTGTTATAATGATAGTCGAGGTTGTTATAATCATGGTTGGATATAATTATAGTCGTGGCTGTTATAATCATGGTCGTGGTTGTTATAATGATGGTCGTGATTGTTATAATGATGGTCGTGGTTGTTATAATCCTAGTCGTCGTTGTTATAATCATAGTTGTGATTGTAATAATCATAGCCGGGTCGTTATAATCATGCTCGGGGTTGTTATAATCATGGTCGTGGTTGTTATAATCATATTAAATGTTTATTTATAATCATGGTCCTGGTTATTTTAAATCATTTGTCCTTTTCTTATAAATGTTATTTCATTAGTTATTATTTATAATCATGGACGTGGTTGTTATGATCACTTTTCAGTGATTTGTTATAATCATGAATTAAATGATTTGATATAATCATGGTCGTGGTTTTATAATCCGGTCGTCGTTGTTATAATCATAGTCGTGGTTGTTATAATCATGGTCGTGGTTGTTATATTCATGGTGGTGCCTGTTATAATCATAGTCGTGGTTGTTATAATCGTGGTCGTGGTTGTTATAATCATAGTCGTGGTTGTTATAATCATGGTCGTGGTTGTTATACTCATATTCGTGGATGTTATAATTGTGGTCGTGGTTGTTATAATCATAGTCGTGGTTGTTATAATCATGGCCATGGTTGTTATAATCATGGACGTGGTTGTTATGATCATACTTGTGGTTGTTATAATCATGGTCGTGGTTGTCATAATCATGGTCGTGGTTGTTGTAATCATAGTCGTGGTTGCTATAATGTTGATCGTGATTGTTATAATCACAGTCGTGATTGTTATAATCACAGTCGTGGTTGCTATAATGTTGATCGTGATTGTTATAATCATAGTCGTGGTTGTTATAATCATGGTCTTGGTTGTTATAATCATGGTCGTGGTTGTTATAATAATAGTCGAGGTTGTTATAATCATGGTTGGGTAATATAATTATAGTCGTGGTTGTTATAATCATGGTCGTGGTTGTTTTAATCATGGTCGTGGTTGTTATAATGATGGTCGTGGTTGTTATAATGATGGTCGTCGTTCTTTTAATCATAGTTGTGATTGTAATAATCATAGTCGGGGTCGTTATAATCAAGCTCGGGGTTGTTATAATCATGGTCGTGGTTGTTACAATCATGGTCGTGTTTGTTATAATCATGGTCCTGGTTGTTATAATCATTGTCCTTTTTGTTATAATCATGTTCGTGGTTGTTATAATCATGGACGTGGTTGTTATGATCGTACTCGTGGTTGTTATAATCATGGTCGTGGTTGTTATAATCATGGTCGTGGTTTTATAATCCTGGTCGTCGTTGTTATAATCATAGTCGTGGTTGTTATAATCATGGTCGTGGTTGTTATATTCATGGTGGTGCATATTTATAATGTATTCATGGGTTATTATAATGATGGTCGTGGTTATTTATAATCACTTGTAGGGTAATGGTTTGTTATATTCATGGTGGTGCATGTTATAATCATAGTCGTGGTTGTTATAATCATGGTCGTGGTTGTTATAATCATATTCGTGGATTTTATAATCATGGCTATTGTTGTTATAATTATGGTCGTGGTTGTTATAATCGATGTCTTGGTTGTTATAATCATAGTCGTGGTTGTTATAATCATGGTCGTGATTGTTATAATCATAGTTGGGGTTGTTATAATAACATTGTTTCTCATCCATCAATTAAAATGAATTTATTACCAATCCTTGGTCGTGTTTATTGCCATCATAATTCCTGGTTTATTTATAATCATTGTCCTTTTTGTTATAATCATGTTCGTGGTTGTTATAATCATGGACGTGGTTGTTATGATCATACTCGTGGTTGTTATAATCATGGTCGTGGTTGTCATAATAATGGTCGTGGTTGTTGTAATCATAGTCGTGGTTGTTATAATCATGGTCGTGGTTGTTATAATCATGGTCGTGGTTGTTTTAATGATAGTCGAGGTTGTTATAATCATGATTACCAATGATAGTCGAGGTTGTTATAATCATGGTTGGGTGATATAATTATAGTCGTGGCTGTAATAATCATGGTCGTGGTTGTTATAATGATGGTCGTGGTTGTTATAATGATGGTCGTGGTTGTTATAATCCTAGTCGTCGTTGTTATAATCATAGTTGTGATTGTAATAATCATAGCCGGGTCGTTATAATCATGCTCGGGGTTGTTATAATCATGGTCGTGGTTGTTACAATCATGGTCGTGTTTGTTATAATCATGGTCCTGGTTGTTATAATCATTGTCCTTTTTGTTATAATTATGTTCGTGGTTGTTATAATCATGGACGTGGTTGTTATGATCATACTTGTGGTTGTTATAATCATGGTCGTGGTTGTCATAATCATGGTCGTGGTTGTTGTAATCATAGACGTGGTTGCTATAATGTTGATCGTGATTGTTATAATCACAGTCGTGATTGTTATAATCATGGTCGTGGTTGTTATAATCATGGTCGTAGTTGTTATAATGATAGTCGAGGTTGTTATAATCATAATTGGGTGATATATTTATAGTCGTGGTTGTTATAATCATGGTCGTGTTTGTTTAATCATGGTCTTGGTTGTTATAATGATGGTCGTGGTTGTTATAATGTTGGTCGTGGTTGTTATAATCCTGGTCGTCGTTGTTATAATCATAGTCGTGGTTGTTATAATCATGGTCGTGGTTGTTGCACTAATGGCCGTGGTTGTTACCAATATTCATGGTAATGGTTTATAATCTGATCAATTTATAATCATACTGGTTATTTATAGAAAATGGCATTCGTGTATAATCATAATGCGTGGTTATTGTAATTATAGTATTAGTTTATATAGCAATAATAGTAGTTTATTGCCTTCATTTTTCTGGTTATTTATAATCATGGTCGTAATTTGCTTTCGTCATGGTTGGGTATTCGTAGAAAGTCGTGGATTTGTTATAATCTGCCAGATGCGGTTTATTATAATCCTGGTCGTCGTTATTATAAAATGGAATTATCGTTTGTTTATAATCATGAAACTAGTTATAATCATAGTCGTGGTTTACGTTATAACGTCATGATTGGTGTTTTTATATAAGTAAATAATGGTTATTTTATAATTAACGCTCGTGGATTTATTTATAATCATGTTAGTGGTTATTTACAATCATGGTAGGTGACTTCTTACAAATATTGATGCAGTAGTTCTTTAATCGTTGTATTTTTATTTATAATCATATTTGTTATTTTAATCATGGTATTAGTTTGTGCGATCATACTCCATTAGTTTATTGCCGTCATGAGTTGTCATATCCTTGGTCGTGGACATTTAATCATGGTCGTGGTTATTTTATCATCATAATGGCGTTGCTATAATGCGTTGGTAGATTGTACAATCATGATCGTAGTTTATTACTCGTCATGGTCGTGGTTGTTGTAATGATAGTCGAGGTTGTTATAATCATGGTTGGGTGATATAATTATAGTCGTAGTTGTTATAATCATGGTCGTGGTTGTTATAATGATGGTCGTGGTTGTTATAATGATGGTCGTGGTTGTTATAATCCTGGTCGTCGTTGGTATAATCATAGTTGTGATTGTAATAATCATAGTCGGGGTTGTTATAATCATGCTCGGGGTGGTTATAATCATGGTCGTGGTTGTTACAATCATGGTCGTGTTTGTTATAATCATGGTCCTGGTTGTTATAATCATTTTTCTTTTTGTTATTATCATGTTCGCGGTTGTTATAATCATGGACGTGGTTGTTATGATCATACTCGTGGTTGTTATAATCATGGATCGTGGTTGTCATAATCATGGTCGTGGTTGTTGTAATCATAGTCGTGGTTGCTATAATGTTGATCGCGATTGTTATAATCATAGTCGTGGTTGTTATAATCATGGTCGTGGTTGTTATAATCATGGTCGTGGTTGTTATAACGATAGTCGAGGTTGTTATATTCATGGTTGGGTGATATAATTATAGTCGTGGTTGTTATAATCATGGTCGTGGTTATTTTAATCATGGTCGTGGTTGTTATAATGATTTTCGTTGTTGTTATAATGATGGTAGTGGTTGTTATAATCCTGATCGTCGTTGTTATAATCATAGGTGTGGTTGTTATAATCATGGTCGTGTTTGTTATATTCATGGTGGTGCTTGTTATAATCATAGTCGTGGTTGTTACAATCATGGTCGTGTTTGTTATAATCATGGTCCTGGTTGTTATAATCATTGTCCGTTTTGTTATAATCATGTTCGTTGTTGTTAAAATCATGGTGGTGGTTGTTATGATCATACTCGTGGTTGTTATAATCATGGTCGTAGTTGTCATAATCATGGTCGTGGTTGTTGTAATCATAGTCGTGGTTGCCATAATGTTGATCGTGATTGTTATAATCATAGTCGTGGATGTTATAATCATGGTCGTGGTTGTTATAATCATGGTCGTGGTTGTTATAATGATAGTCGAGGTTGTTATAATTATGGTTGGGTGATATAATTATAGTCGTGGTTATTATAATCATGGTCGTGGTTGTTTTAATCATGGTCGTCGTTGTTATAATGATGGTTGTGGTTGTTATAATGATGGTCGTGGTTGTTATAATCCTGGTCGTCGTTGTTATAATCATAGTGGTGGTTGTTATGATCATGGTCGTGGTTGTTATATTCATGGTGGTGCTTGTTATAATCATAGTCGTGGTTGTTATTATCGTGGTC
The DNA here is from genome assembly GCF_018991925.1 of Homarus americanus. Classification (NCBI taxonomy): domain Eukaryota; kingdom Metazoa; phylum Arthropoda; class Malacostraca; order Decapoda; family Nephropidae; genus Homarus; species Homarus americanus. The sequence goes on along the minus strand of NW_024751763.1, from coordinate 2,130 downwards.
GTGGTTGTTATAATCATAGTCGTGGTTGTTATAATCATGGCCGTGGTTGTTATATTCATGGTCGTGGTTGTTATAATCATGGTCGTGGTTGTTATAATCATACTCGTGGTTATTATAATCATGGTCGTGGTTGTCATAATCATAGTCGTAGTTGTTGTAATCATAGTAGTGGTTGCTATAATGATAATAGTGGTTATTATAATCATTGTCCTGGTTATTATAATCATGGTCATGCATGTTATAATTATACTCGTGGTTGTTATAATCTTGGTTGGGTGATATAATGAAAGTCGTGGTTGTTATAATCATGGTCGTGGTTGTTATATTCATGGTCGTGGTTGTTATAATCAGGGTCATGGTTTTTATAATCATAGTCGTGGTTGTTATAATCATGCTCATGCTTGTTATAATTATAGTCGTGGTTGTTATAATCATAGTCGTGATTGTTATATTCATGGTCGTGTTTGTTATAATCATGGTCCTCGTTGTTATAATCATTATCCTTTTTGTTATAATCATGTTCGTGGTTGTTATAATGATGGTCGTGGTTGTTATGATCATACTCGTGGTTTTTATAATAATGGTCGTGGTTGTCATAATCATGGTCGTGGTTGTTGTAATCATAGTCGTGGTTGCTATAATGTTGATCGTGATTGTTATAATCATAGTCGTGGTTGTTAAAATCATGGTCGTGGTTGTTATAATCATGGTCGTGGTTGTTATAATGATAGTTGAGGTTGTTATAATCATGGTTGGGTGATATAATTATTGTTGTGGTTGTTTTAATCATGGTCGTGGTTGTTTTAATCATGGTCGTGGTTGTTATAATGATGGTCGTGGTTGATATAATGATGGTCGTGGTTGTTATAATCCTGGTCGTCGTTGTTATAATCATAGTTGTGATTGTAATAATCATAGTCGGGGTTGTTATAATCATGCTCGGGGTTGTTATAATCATGGTCGTGGTTGTTACAAACATGGTCGTGTTTGTTATAATCATGGTTCTGGTTGTTATAATCATTGTCCTTTTTGTTATAATCATGTTCGTGGAGTTTATAATCATGGACGTGGTTGTTATGATCATACTCGTGGTTGTTATAATCATGGTCGTGGTTGTCATAATCATGGTCGTGGTTGTTGTAATCATAGTCGTGGTTGCTATAATGTTGATCGTGATTGTTATAATCATAGTCGTGGTTGTTATAATCATGGTCGTGGTTGTTATAATCATGGTCGTGGTTGTTATAATGATAGTCGAGGTTGTTATAATCATGGTTGGGTGATATAATTATAGTCGTGGTTGTTATAATCATGGTCGTGGTTGTTTTAATCATGGTCGTAGTTGTTATAATGATGGTTGTGGTTGTTATAATGATGGTCGTGGTTGTTATAATCCTGGTCGTCGTTGTTATAATCATAGTCGTGGTTGTTATAATCATGGTCGTGGTTGTTATATTCATGGTGGTGCTTGTTATAATCATAGTCGTGGTTGTTATAATCGTGGTCGTGGTTGTTATAATCATAGTCGTGGTTGTTATAATCATGGTCGTGGTTGTTATAATAATATTCGTGGATGTTATAATCATGGTCGTGGTTGTTATAATCGGAGTCGTGGTTGTTATAATCATGGCCATGGTTGTTATAATTATGGTCGTGGTTGTTATAATCGATGTCTTGGTTGTTGTAATCATAGTCTTGGTTGTTATAATCATGGTCGTGATTGTTATAATCATAGTCGGGGTTGTTATAATCATGCTCGTGGTTGTTTAATCATGGTCGTGGTTGTTACAATCATGGTCGTGTTTGTTGTAATCATGGTCCTGGTTGTTATAATCATTGTCCTTTTTGTTATAATCATGTTCGTGGTTGTTATTGTCATGGTCGTGGTTGTTATGATCATACTCGTGGTTGTTATAATCATGGTCGTGGTTGTCATAATCATGGTCGTGGTTGTTATAATCGTAGTCGTGGTTGCTATAATGTTGATCGTGATTGTTATAATCATAGTCGTGGTTGTTATAATCATGGTCGTGGTTGTTATAATCATGGTCGTGGTTGTTATAATCATAGTCGAGGTTGTTATAATCATAGTTGGGTGATATAATTATAGTCGTGGTTGTTATAATCATG
>NW_024751762.1:0-3855 GCF_018991925.1 Homarus americanus | reverse complement strand
GCCATTAATCACATATAAGGCAATTGTTGCCATTTTTGTTTTAGTCCCTGCTGCCATTATTCACATATGCAAGGGTATTTGCCATTTCTTGTTTCGTCCTCTGCTGCCGTTAATCACATAAAAACCTTGTTGCCATTTTCGTTTTCGCCTCTGTTTGCCATTAAAACATATGCAGCAATTGTTGCCATTTTTGTTTTCGCGCCATGCTGCCATTAATCACATATAAGGCAATTGTTGCCATTTTTTGTTTACGCACCACTGCTGCCACTAATCACATTTAAAAGGCAATTGTGCCATTTTTGTTTCGCCCCTGCCGTTAATCACATATAAGGAATTGTTGCCATTTTGTTTCGCCCCACTACTGCCATTAATTACATATAGGCAATTGTTGCCATTTTTTCGCCCCATTACTGCCATTAATCACATATAAGGCAATTGTTTGCCATTTTATTGTCGCCCTGCTGCCATTAATCACATATAAGGACAGTATTTGCCGTTTTCGTTTCTCCCCTGCATTAATCACATTTAAAACAATTGTTGGCATTTTGTTTTCGTCCTCTGCTCCTATACATATAAAGGCAATTGTTGCCATTTTTTGTTTTCTGCTGCCATTAATCGCATATAAAGGCAATTGTTTGCCATTTTTGTTTTCGCCCTCTGCTGCCATTAATCACATATAATGCAATTATTTGCCATTTTTTTTCGTCCCTCTGCTCCGTTAATCACATATATAAAAGCAATTGTTGTCATTTGTTTTTTGTCCCTGCTGCTGCGGTTAATAGCATATAAAACAATTGTTGCCATTTTTGTTTCGCTTCCTTGCCATTAATCACATATAAGGCAATTGTTGGCAGCTTTTTTTCGCCCTCTGCTGCCGTTAATCATATAAAAAGGCAATTCTTGCCATTTTTGTTTTGACCCCTGCTGCCATTAATCACATAAAAAGCATTTGTTGCCATTTTTGTTTTCGCCCTACTATGCCATTAATCACATATAAAACAATTGTTGCCATTTTTATTGTCCCCACTGCTGCCATTCACATATAATGCAAAGTTGCCATTTTTGTTTCCCCCTGCCTGTGTCACTATCACATTTAAGCAATTGTTGCATTTTTGTTTTCGCTTACTGCTGCCATTAATCACTATAAAAGCAATTGTTGCCATTTTTGTTTCGCCCTGCCATTAATTACATATAAAGCAATTGTTGCCATTTTTTCGCCCCATTACTGCCATTAATCACATATAAAGCAATTGTTGCCATTTTATTGTCGCCCTCTGCTGCCATTAATAATCACATATAAAGGAATTGTTGCCGTTTTCGTTTACGCCCACTGCTGCCATTAATCCATATAAAGGCAATTGTTGCCATTTTGTTTGCAACCCACTGCTGCAATTAATCACATATAAGGCAATTGTTGCCATTTTTTCGCCCTCTGCTGCCAATCACATATAAAGCAATTTTGCCATTTTTTCGTCCTCTACTGGGGTAATAGCATATAAAGCAATGTTGCCATTTTTGTTTTCGCCCCTGCTGCCGTTTCACATATAAAATATTTTGCCATTTTTGTTTTTCGTCCCACTGCTGCCATTAATCACATATAAGGCAATTGTTTCCATTTTGTTTTGCCCCCCTGCTGCGGTTAATCACATGTAAAGCGGTATTTGCCATTTTGTTTCGTCCCTCTACTGCCATCGCTATATAAAGCGATTGTTGCGATTTTTTGTTTTCGCCCTGCTGCCATTAATCACATATAAAGGCAATTGTTGCCATTTTTGTTTTTTACGTACCACTGCTGCCATTAATCACATATATGGCAATTGTTGCAATTTTTGTTTCGTCCATCACCTGCCGTTAATCACGTATAAGGCAATTGTTGCCATTTTCGTTTCCTCCCTCTGCTGCCATTAATCGCATGTAGGCAGTTTCTGCCATTTCGGTTTCGCCCCTGCTGCCATTTATCACATATAAAGCAATTGTTGCCATTTTGTTTTTGCTCCCTGCCGTTAATCCACATATAAACGGTATTTGCGCCATTATGGTTTTGCCCTGCTGCCATTTCATATATAAGGCAATTGTTGCCATTTTTTTTTCGTCCCTCTACTGCCATTAAGCACATATAAACCAGTATTTGCCATTTTTTTCGCCCTGCTGCCATTAAGCACATAAAGCAATTGTTGCCATTTTGTTTTGGCCCCTGCTGCCATTAATCACATAAAGCATTTGTTGCCATTTTTTGTTTCGCCCTACTGCTGCCATTAATCACATATAAAGGAATTGTTGCCATTTTATTGTCGCCCCACTGCTGCCATAATCACATATAATAAAGTTGCGATTTTTTGTTCGTCCTCTGCTGCGGTAATAGCATATAAAGCAATTGCGCCATTTTCGTTTCGTCCCTCTGCTGCCGGTAATCACATATAAAGCAATGTTGCCATTTTTGTTTACCCACTGCTGTAATCACATATAAAATCATTGTTGCCATTTTTCCGCCCACTGCTGCCGTGAATCACATATAAGGAATTTTTGCCATTTTTTCGTCCCTCTACTGAGAGATATGCTATTAAAGCAGTATTTGCCATTTTTGTTTCGCCCCTGCTGCCATTAAAATCACATATAAGGCAATTTGCCATTTTTGTTTCGTCCCCCTGCTGCCATTAATCACATTAAAGGCATTGTTTCCTTTGTTTGCCCCCTGCTGCAGTTAATCACATATAAAACAATTTTTGCCATTTTTGTTTTCGTCCCTCTGCTGCCAGTAATCCCATATAAGGCAATTGTGGCCATTTTGTTTTTCGTCCCTCTGCTACCGTATCCCCATGTAAAACAATTGTGGCCATTTTTGTTTTCGTCCTCTGCTGCGTTAATCACATATAAGGTAATTGTTTGCCATTTTTGTTTCCACCCACTGTTGCCATTATTCACATATAAGGCAATTGTTGCCATCTTTTGTTTCGCCCACTTCTGCCATTAATCACATATAGCAATTGTTGCCATTTTGTTTTCGTCCCTCTACTGCCGGTAATCTCATATAAGGTAGTATTGCCATTTTGTTTCGCCCCTGCTGCCATTAATCACATATGTGGCAATCGTTGCTGCCATTTTTGTTTCGCCCCCTGCTGCCATTAATCACATATAAGGCAATTGTTGCCATGTTTGTTTTCGTTCCTCTGCTGCCGTTAATCACATATAAAATTTGTTGCCCATTTTTTTCGCCCTCTGCTGCCATTAATTACATATAAGGTATTGCCCATTTTGTTTTCGTCCCCTTGCTGCCGTTAATCACATAAAAGCCAATTGTTTGCCATTTTTTTTTCACCCTTTGCTGCCGTTAATCACATATAAAAGTAATTGTTGCCATTTTTGCCCTCTGCTGCCATATTACATATAAAGGCAATTGTTGTCATTTTGTTTCGTCCCTCTGCCGTTAATCACATATAAAGCCAATTGTTGCCATTTTGTTTTCGTCCTCTGCTCCCATTAATAGCATATAAGATAATTGTTGCCCATTTTTGTTTTCCTCAACTTCTCTGCCGTTAATCACATATAAAGCAATTGTTGCCATTTTTGTTTCCCCTGCTGCCATTAATCACATATGAGGCAATTGTTGCCATTTTTGTTTCGTCCCTCAGCTGATTAATCACATATAAGGCAATTGCATTGTTTCGCCCCATTGCTGCCATTATTCACATATAAAAGCAATTGTTGCCATTTTTATTGTCGCCCTCTGCTGCCATTAATCACATATAAAGCAATTGTTGCCGTTTTTCGTTTTCCCTGCTGCCATTAATCACATTTAAGGCAATTGTTTGCCATTTTGTTTCGTCCCTCCTGCCATTAATAGCATATAATGCAATT
>NW_024751761.1:0-12389 GCF_018991925.1 Homarus americanus | reverse complement strand
AAGCGGCACGGGTGGTCCTCATTAGAGGTTCACGGCGCCATAAGCTCGTTGAACAGGCTTTGTGTGAAATATAGCAGAGTCTAGGAATGCTTTTAGAGTCCTGGTGGCCCAGAGGTAGCGAGCCCCAGTCACAATTAGAAGATCGTTGGTTCAAATCCTAGTGGGGTGAGGTGATGATTATATGAAGAAGTCCGCGTGATTTATTGGGCTAATGAAATATATATGGATCCTCGTATTTCGAAGCCGCATTTGGTAAAACGTTGCTCTGATCACCTAAGCGGCACGGGTGGTCCCCATTAGAGGTTCATGGAGCCATAAGGTCGTTGAAAAGGCTTTGTGTGAAATATAGTAGAGACTTTGACTGCTTTTATTGTCCTGGTGGCCCAGAGGTAGCATACCCCGGCCACAATTAGAAGATCGTGGGTTCAAATCCTGGTGGGATGAGGTGTTGATTATATGTACAAGTCCGCGTGCTTTATTGGGCTAATGAAATATATATGGATCCTCGTGTTTCAAAGCCGCATTTGGTAAAACGTTGCTCTGATCACCTAAGCGGCACGGGTGGTCCTCATTAAAGGTTTACGGTGCCTTAAGCTCGTTGAACAGGCTTTGTGTGAAATATAGCAGAGACTAGAACTGCTTTTATTGTTCCTGGTGGCCCAGAGGTAGCGTCCCCCGGTCACAATTATAAGATCGTGGGTTCAAATCCTGGTGGGGTGAGGTGTTGATTATATGTAGAAGTCCGCGTGCTTTATTGGGCTAATGAAATATATATGGAACCTCGTGTTTCGAAGCCGCATTTGGTAAAACGTTGCTCTGATCACCTAAGCGGCACGGGTGGTCCTCATTAGTGTTTACAGCATTTACGCTAACAGGCTTTGTGTGAAATATAACAGAGTCTAGGACTGCTTTTAGTATCCTGGTGGTCCAGAGGTAGCATTCCCCGGTCACAGTCGTGGGCTCGTGGGCCGTGGGTTCGAATCCTGGCGGGGTGAGGTGTTGATTGTATATAGAAGTCCGCGTGATTTATTGGGATAATGAAATATATATGGATCCTCGTGTTTCGATGCCGGATTTGGTAAAACGCTACTCTGACCACCTACGTGATACGGGTAGTCCCCATTAGAGGTTCACGGCGCCATAAGCTCGCTGAACAGGCTTTGTTTGAAATATAATAGACTCGAGGACTGCTTTTAGTATCCTGGTGGTTCAGAGGTAGCGTCCCGCGGTCACAGACATGGGCTCGTGGGCAGTGGGTTCGAATCCTGGCAGGGTGAGGTGTTGATTGTATAAAGAGTCCTGTTTTATTGGGCTAATGAAATATATATGATCCTCCTGTTTCGAAGCCGGATTTGGTAAAACGTTTCTTTGATCACCTAAGCCCACAGGGGTGGCCCCCATCAGAGGTTCACGGCGCCATAAGCTCGTTTATCAGGCTGTGTGTGAAATATAACAGTATCTAGGACTGCTTTTAGTGTCCTGGTAACCCAAAGGTAGCATTCCCCTGTCACAATTAGAAGATCGTGGGTTCGAATCCTGGTGGGGTGAGGTGTTGATTATATGTAGAAGCCCGCGTGCTTTATTGGGCAAATGAAATATATATGGATCCTCGTGTTTCAAGTCGATTTGCAAAAACGTTGCTCTGATCACCTAAGCGGCACAGGTGGTCCCCATTAGAGTGTCTGCTATGGAGCCATAAGGTCGCTGAACAGGCTTTGTGTGAAATATAGTAGAGACTTGACTGCTTTTTATTGTCCTGGTGGCCCAGAGGTAGCATTCACCGGTCACAATTATAAGTTTGTGGGTTCAAATCCTGGTGGGATGAGGTGTTGATTATATGTACAAGTCCGCATGCTTTATTGGGCTAATGAAATATATATGGATCCTCGTGTTTCGAAGCCGCATTTGGTAAAACGTTGCTCTGATCACCTAAGCGGCACGGGTGGTCCTCATTAGAGGTTTACGGTGCCTTAAGCTCGTTGAACAGGCTTTGTGTGAAATATAGCAGAGACTAGGACTGCTTTTAATGTTCCTGGTGGCCCAGAGGTAGCGTCCCCCGGTCACAATTATAAGATCGCGGGTTCAAACCTTGGTGGGGTGAGGTGTTGATTATATGTAGGAGTCCGCGTGCTTTATTGGGCTAATGAAATATATATGGATCCTCGTGTTTCGAAGCCGCATTTGGTAAAACGTTGCTCTGATCACCTAAGCGGCACGGGTGGTCCTCATTAGAGGTTCACGGCGCCATAAGCTCGTTGAACAGGCTTTGTATGAAATATAGAAGAGTCTAGGACTGCTTTTATTGTCCTAGTGGCCCAGAGGTAGCATTCCCCGGTCACAATTATAAGATCGTGGGTTCAATTCCTGGTGGGGTGAGGTGTTGATTATATGTAGAAGTCTGCGTGCTTTATTGGGCTAATGAAATAAATATGGATCCTCGTGTTTCGAAGCCGGATTTGGTAAAACGTTGCTCTGATCACCTAAGCGGCACGGGTGGTCCTCATTAGAGGTTCATGGAGCCATAAGGTCGTTGAACAGGCTTTGTGTGAAATATAGTAGAGACTTTGACTGCTTTTATTGTCCTGGTGGCCCAGAGGTAGCATACCCCGGCCACAATTAGAAGATCGTGGGTTCGAATCCTGGTGGGGTGAGGTGTTGATTATATGAAGAAGTCCGCGTGCTCTATTGGGCTAATGAAATATATATGGATCCTCGTGTTTCGAAGCCGCATTTGGTAAAACGTTGCTCTGATCACCAAAGCGGCACGGGTGGTCCTCATTAAAGGTTTACGGTGCCTTAAGCTCGTTGAACAGGCTTTGTGTGAAATATAGCAGAGTCTAGGACTGCTTTTATTGTTCCTGGTGGCCCAGAGGTAGCGTCCCCCGGTCACAATTATAAGATCGGGGGTTCAAATCCTGGTGGGGTGAGGTGTTGATTATATGTAGAAGTCCGCGTGCTTTATTGGGCTAATGAAATATATATGGAACCTCGTGTTTCGAATCCGCATTTGGTAAAACGTTGCTCTGATCACCTAAGCGGCACGGGTGGTCCTCATTAGAGGTTCACTGCGCCATAAGCTCGTTGAACAGGCTTTGTGTGAAATATAGCAGAGTCTAGGAATGCTTTTAGTGTCCTGGTGGCCTAGAGGTAGCGATCCCCGGTCACAATTAGAAGATCGTGGGTCCGAATCCTGGTGGGGTGAGGTGTTGATTATATGAAGAAGTCCGCGTGCTTTATTGGGCTAATGAAATATATATGGATCCTCGTGTTTCGAAGCCGCATTTGGTAAAACGTTGCTCTGATCACCTAAGTGGCAAGGGTGGTCCTCATTAGAGGTTTACGGCGCCTTAAGCTCGTTTAACAGGCTTTGTGTGAAATATAGCAGAGTCTAGGACTGCTTTTATTGCCTTGCAGGCCCAGAGGTAGCGCCCCGGGTCACAATTATAAGATCGTGGTTTCAAATCCTGGTGGGGTGAGGTGTTGATTATATGTAGAAGTCCGCATGCTTTATTGGGCTAATGAAATATATATGGATCCTCGTGGTTCGAAGCCGCATTTGGTAAAACGTTGCTCTGATCACCTAAGCGGCACGGGTGGTCCCCATTAGAGGTTCACGGCGCCAAAAGCTCGTTGGACAGGCTTTGTGTGAAACATAGCAGAGTCTACGACTGCTTTTAGTGTCCTGGTGGCCCAGAGGTAGCGTTCCCCGGTCACAATTAGAAGATCGTGGGTTCGAGTCCTGGTGGGGTGAGGTGTTGATTATATGAAGAAGTCCGCGTGCTTTATTGGGCTAATGAAATATATATGGTCTAGCGTATTGCCAGATACCCAAAGAATGTTCTATATTACTGAGGGTATATACAAACACTTGTTGTCTTTAAAAGTAGGTTCTATTCTCGTACGGGAGATAATACAGTAGGACGCCTGTGGGCACGCCACCAGGACTCGGTCTTAACTACTTCTACATCTATCTATGTATTACTACGCGCTGGCCTATACAGATGCCAGCATTCACAAGCTGAATACATAAAGTATAAATGTGATAATTTATATACATAATATGGTGCACAATAAATAGAATATTACATAGAATTAATACATGTTCTGTAATACTTTACTATACATAATTAATAAGAGTAATATAAGAGTAATATAATAATATACAGCTGAAGGCACTACTTTGTGTCCATATATATCATACACCTCCCTCCCCCCTATACACTCATAGTTTCATCTTGAGCGGACCTTTTGTTTCTGAGTCGCTCGGACCTGCGGAGTACTGGGGCAGAAACACAAGGTGGGGATGGATTTACTTTAGAGACATCAACATTAGGGGACTCAACTGGGGAGGGGTCAACACTAGGCAGCTCCACAGGTCGGAGGAAACGACGGTTCCTCCACCATACTCTACCACTAGGAAGACGCACTTGGTAGTCCCTGGACCGGCCAATACCCATGACAACCCCAACCTTGTCCCAGCGGTGAGATACCGGATCTTGAATCCTGATCTGCTGGCCGATACTCAACCTGGGAAGGGGGCGGGCATGACAGTCGTACCGAGCAGCGACATCTGCGGCTCGTTCTGCTGCACGGCGGTCACATTCTTCAGTCTTGGCCTGCCACTCTTGAGAAAAAGACTTCGGGTGGGCAGGAACACAAGACCTGAGATGATGTCCGTATAGAACCTGGGCTGGGGAGCGTCCGGTGAAGTTCGGGGTGTTGCGTAACTCCAACAAACCTCGATCGAAGTCCTCGCAGTCGATATTTCCTGAGGGTGACACCTTAAGGATCAGGTGTTTCACAGTCTTGACTGCGGCTTCAGCGTGTCCATTCGCCTGGGGGTAGTGGGGCGAGGTCACGACATGACGGACTCCCCAACGGTCCATGAAGTCCCGGAACTCGTGGCTGGTGAACTGGGGTCCTCCATCAGTCCTGAGGCGGAGGGGAACACCAACTTCTCTGAAGTAATGCCTGAAGCTCCGGATGGTAGCAGTAGCCGTTGTATCACTACCACAGGGGACGACAACAGGCCATCCAGACAGTCGGTCGGCAATGACGAGGAAGGACTTCCCTGCAACTGCAAAGAAATCGGCCGACACAGACTCGAAGGGTCTTGAAGGGTTATCGTCGCACATTAAAGGTTCCTGTTGCTGGCTAGGTTGCAGAATCTGGCACGGTTCACAGGCACGGACGGTACTTGCAATGTCCGCGTTGATTCCGGGCCAAAATACAGTCTGCTTCGCCCGTCGCTTGGTGGCCTCCACTCCTCGATGGCTGTCGTGAAGGCGGGCCAAGGTACGGCGGCGTAGGGCAGCAGGAATAACTACTCGTGGACCATACAAGCCGAGGTCTCCATCACAATAGAGGTCCTCGCGTATTTTCCAGTACGGGAGTAGCGATTCATGAAGGTCGTATCGGGTAGATGGAAATCCCTGAAACACACAGTCGACGAGCCGGATGTAGGAAGGGTCGGCCCGGGCTGCGGTGCGGAGATCTTCAAGAGTTTTGTCTGCATCCGGTGCTGTAGACTCTTCTGATGTGAAGACGGCCTTCAATGAAACCACTGACTTGAGGGATGCAGCAGCTGTAGAACACAACATCTCGTCCTCTGGGGTGGGGCGACTGACGGGGGCGCGGGACAGAGCATCCGGGATGCACAACAGCTTACCCGCACGCCACACAGCCGTGAAGAGATAAGGCGAGAGCTTCTCTTTCAGACGTTGAAGGCGAGGATTTTCTACTGCATCCAAAGAGTAGTGATTGATTATAGGTATAAGGGGGCGATGATCCGTGAAGAGGGTGAAGTGCTGAAGTCCTATCAGGTAGAAACGGCACTTCGCCATCGCCCAGACAACAGCCAACATCTCCAGCTCAATCGTGGCATATCGGGTCTCAGCGTCCGTCAGGAACCGGGATCCACACTGAATTAAGCGGAGTTGTCCACCGCCATGGTCCTGCAGAAGGGCGTAACCAACGCCGTAGAGTCTGGAGGCGTCAGTCTGGAGGACGGTGGGTAGGGCTGGGTCGTAACAGGCGAGGACAGGTGGACTCACAAGGGCCTGCTTAACTTGCTGGAAGGCCTCTTGATGATCTGGGGTCCACAGGAATGTCCTCCTGGGGCTCAGCAGGGGGCGTAACGGCTGGGCTGCGGCGGAGATGTCAGGTGTGAATTCAGCCAGCTGATTGACCAGACCTAAAAAAGAACGGAGGTCTGTTAGGTTGGCAGGGGTTGGAAAATCCCTGATTCCACTTACTTTCTCCGGGTCAGCTGCGATGCCTGATGCTGAGAGAGTGTACCCACAGAAGTTCACTGATGGAGCGGCGACTACAAACTTGTCAGCGTTGAGGGTAATCCCGTACTTTCGACATCTGGTGAGAACTTCATATATCCGGGAGAGGTGGGCACAGTAGTCTTCGTCGTGGAGTAAGATATCATCAACCACCTTGACACAATTCGTGACTCCTTGAAGGGCCGCGTCACCACGTTGACAGAATGCATCGCCCGTAGCGGCAAATCCCATGGGGCCTCTGCAATACTGGTATCTTCCAAATGGTGTGATGAATGTAGTCAAGTGTTGGTCTTCTTCGGCCAACTCGATCTGCCAATAACCACATAAGGCGTCCATAGTTGTAAAAAACTTCGCCTTCGGGTCCACACTTCGAACAGCTGCGAAGGGTGTGGGTGAAGGGTGGGCTGGACGGGAAACTTGCTGGTTAAGTTTTGACAGATCGGTGGTGATCCGTACTCCACCACGAGGTTTGGCGACGGGGACGAGAGGGTGGCACCAAGGTGAAGGTTCGTCTCCGGCCGGTTTGATGATTCCCTGAGCAACCATGGAGTCAAGCTCTTGTCTAACTAGCTCCTTGTAGGCGTGAGGAATCAAACGAGGGGTGTGGATGGCAAAAGGTGTAGCACCATCCTTAAGATGAATCTTCATAGGTGGACCCACCATCGGCTTCAGTGGTGTGGATCCTAAAGATTTCTTATTAACCAACACGTCAGCAAACTCCTTGAGAAGGTAAGCTCTTGCGTCAGAAGGGGACGTGTCAGTAGAGATAGGGAATTCCTTCAACCTGTTGACATGGGTGACCTTTAAGATAGGTTTAGGGAATTCCTTGGAAATAATGGCCAACTCTTGACAATGGCCATATGATAAAAGCGGAGTCGGGATACCATTATGAACATCAATCCGGGCTGAGCAAGACTGCTTACCAAAGGTAAGGGTAGCCCAGAAAGATCCCAACGCTGGAGCCATTTTGGAACCATCAGCTGTCAGTTTCGTTGTCTGAGGAGGGGGCTGTAGGTTGCTCCGGGGTATTCCCAAACTTGCTAAATGTTGTGGACCAATTACTGAGACGTCAGCACCGGTGTCAGGTAACATCTGAAGACTGGATGACGAGTTACCGTAAGAAATGACGACATTGATGTGCTGGGGCGTCGTGTCTGTGGAACTATGTACACGACGGCAGGAACGACTGGACACAGCGTCTTGATGCTTGCCAGAAGGAGGGGGCGCGCCAGCACTACCTGAGGATGACTTCTTGGATCCTAGGTGGCGTCCTTTATGTGTCTTCTTACGACAACATTTGTCATAATGGCCCACACGACCACAAAGTCTACACTGAACTTTGCTAGCAGGGCACTTGACTGTGTAAGCCCAGTGACCCTGGCGGTCGCAACTTCTGCACACGCTTTTAGCAGCTGGGCACTGGGAGGCATTATGCTGTCTCGCACAGCTGTTACACAAAGCTGCTGCTGAAGGTGTAGCTGGAGGGTGAGGGGTGGGGTTACCTTGCTGCTTCTTACCCTTTCTGTAGGAAGACACCGCCCTCACCTGGTCAGGCTGTGAGCGTAAAGCTGAAGTCGCACACCTGGCGGCCTCGTACGCTCGACATTTCGTAACAACATCTTGAAGGGAGGAAGTGGGGTCGAGGGAAATGAGACGCTGAACTAGCTCTTCATCTCGGACACCCGTTAAGATAATTGTCTTAAGTTGTGTTTCTTCACAGACTTGAGAATGTCCGGGACAAACATCAACTTCCTCTGAACACCTTTTGAGCCTTACAAAAAACGCGTCAAAAGATTCTCCCTCAAGCTGTTTACATTGGAGGAGTTCTCTTCTCCTGAGTGCTTCGTTGCGCTGTCCCTTGACGTGTTCCTGCAACTTGTCGAGCACGGCCTCTACCGTCAGAGTTGTCGTAGGAGGCACTTGAAGTGTCTGCTCGAGAGTACGTTGTGTCTCTAAGGACAAGCACATACGAAGCTGTGTCATTTGTTTCGGCTGTGATAAACTGGACAAGTCAACCATTGTTGCGTAGTCTTGCCAGCGTCGACGCCATTCCCTAAACGTCTGATAAGAAGCGTCAGACATCAGGGAGGGAGGCGTCTGTACAGCAGCCTTTTGAGGTGTTGTTCCGACTCTGGGAAATGAGGTACCAGTACCTCTAGTAGCATCAACATCAGTTGTAGCAGACGAATCTTGTACGGTAGAACGTTGTGGGGAGGCTAACAGAGAAATCAAAGCTTCAAACCTGGCTTGATCCTCCTGTCTTCTAAGGTCATCCTCACGTCTACGTATGTCTTCGAGTTCTCTGCGTGTTTGTTCCTCTTTGTGGCGTCGTCTTTCAGACTCTTTGTACCTAAGTTCTTCCTCTTCTCTCCTTGCAATATCGTCCCGGCGTCGAGAAGTTTCCATCCACTTTATCATTTGAAGGAGATCTGTGGACGCATGCATCGCAGGAGAGCTGGCTCGCGACGAGCGAGGAGATTCTGTGGGCGATTGGGCATTGTCACTGTGGGGAGTGTGGGTGGGTGGGGAGATATCTCCCACACTAAAACTCGTAGCCCCATCGTCCAGGGTATCGTTATGATCCCTGTGTGACATGCCGACTGCTTCTGTACTCTATCTGTGCAAAAGACCGGGTCAGCCCCTCGTAATCTATGCACAGAATTACAGAAGTCTCAAGTAAGTCACCAGAAATCTTGTATAAGGTGAATGCGTGTGTGTGTTTGTGTGTCTGGCGGGAGGGGAGAGACTTGGCGCGCTGCCAGACGTAGGAGCGAGTGGCCAGCGTGGCGTAGCTCCTCAGTCACCCTCAGACCAGAGACGGGAGAGCACGTACTGTCGGGTCGCTCCCTTAGTCAGCTGACCGCAACTTGCACAGACAGTTATGATTAAAATACACAGCACAGCACTTCACAAAACACTTCACTTCACAGCACAGCACTGTACACAGCATAGCACTTCACAACACTGTAAGTCTAGAGGCTTGTAGTAGTCTTGCTGTCGGCTGAAGTGGAAGAGACGCCATAAACAGAGTCCGGGGGAAGGCTTGGTCCACTGAATCTCACTGAGAAATAATCACTGCGCCATCTAGCGTATTGCCAGATACCCAAAGAATGTTCTATATTACTGAGGGTATATACAAACACTTGTTGTCTTTAAAAGTAGGTTCTATTCTCGTACGGGAGATAATACAGTAGGAAGCCTGTGGGCACGCCACCAGGACTCGGTCTTAACTACTTCTACATCTATCTATGTATTACTACGCGCTGGCCTATACAGATGCCAGCATTCACAAACTGAATACATAAAGTATAAATGTGATAATTTATATACATAATATGGTGCACAATAAATAGAATATTACATAGAATTAATACATGTTCTGTAATACTTTACTATACATAATTAATAAGAGTAATATAAGAGTAATATAATAATATACAGCTGAAGGCACTACTTTGTGTCCATATATATCATACATATGGATCCTCGTGTTTCGAAGCCGCATTTGGTAAAACGTTGCTCTGATCACCTAAGCGGCACGGGTGGTCCCCTTTAGTGGTTCACAGCGCCATAAGCTCGTTGAACAGGCTTTGTGTGAAATATAGCAGAGTCTAGGAATGCTTTTATTGTCCTAGTGGCCCAAAGGTAGCATTCCCCGGTCACAATTATAAGATCGTGGGTTCAAATCCTGATGGGGTGAGGTGTTGATTATATGTAGAAGTCTGCGTGCTTTATTGGGCTAATGAAATATATATGGATCCTCGTGTTTCGAAGTCGGATTTGGTAAAACGTTGCTCTGATCACCTAAGCGGCACAGGTGGTCCCCATTAGAAGTTCATGGAGCCATAAGGTCGTTGAACAGGCTTTGTGTGAAATATAGTAGAGACTTTGACTGCTTTTATTGTCCTGGTGGCCCAGAGGTAGCATACCCCGGTCACAATATAAGATTGTGGGTTTGAATCCTGGTGGGGTGAGGTGTTGATTATATGTTGAAGTCCGCGTGCTTTATTGGGCTAATGAAATATATATGGATCCTCTTGTTTCGAAGCCGCATTTGGTAAAACGTTGCTCTGATCACCTAAGCGGCACGGGTGGTCCCCATTAGAGGTTCACGTCGCCATAAGCTCGTTGAACAGTCTTTGTGTGAAATACAGAAGAGTCTAGGACTGCTTTTATTGTCCTAGTGGCCCAGAGGTAGCATTCACCGGTAACAATTATAAGATCGTGGGTTCAAATCCTGGTGGGATGAGGTGTTGATTATATGTACAAGTCCGCATGCTTTATTGGGCAAATGAAATATATATGGATCCTCGTGTTTCGAAGCCGCATTTGGTAAAACGTTGCTCTGATCACCTAAGCGGCATGGGTGGTCCTCATTAAAGGTTCACGGCGCCATAAGCTCGTTGAACAGGCTTTGTGTGAAATATAGCAGAGTCTAGGAATGCTTTTAGTGTCCTGGTGGCCCAGAGGTAGCGATCCCCGGTCACAATTAGAAGATCCTGGGTTCGAATCCTGGTGGGGTGAGGTGTTGATTATATGAAGAAGTCCGTGTGCTTTATTGGGCTAATGAAATATATATGGATCCTCGTGTTTCGAAGCCGCATTTGGTTAAACGTTGCTCTGATCACCTAAGCGGCACAGGTGGTCCTCATTAGATGTTTACGGTGCCTTAAGCTCGTTGAACAGGCTTTGTGTGAAATATAGCAGAGTCTAGGACTGCTTTTATTGTTCCTTGTGGCCCAGAGGTAGCGTCCCCCGGTCACTATTATAAGATCGTGGGTTCAAATCCTGGTAGTACCCCGCCACAATTATAAGATCGTATTTGAATCCTGTGGGAGGTATTGATTATATGTAGAAGTCCGAGTGCTTTATTGGGCTAATGAAATATATATGGATACTGGTGTTTCCAAGCTGGATATGGTAAAACGTTGCTCTATTCACCTAAGGTGCAAGGGTGGTCCCCATTAGAGGTTCACGGCGCCATAAGCTCATTCAACAGGCTTTGTGTGAAATATAACAATCTAGGACTGCTTTTAGTTTCCTGGTGGTTCAGAGGCACCGTTCCCCGGTTACAGTTATAAGATCATGGGTTGAAATCCTGGTGGGGTGAGGTGTTGATTATATGTAGAAGTCCGCGTGCTTTATTGGGATAATGAAATATATATGGATCCTCGTGTTTCGAAGCCGCATTTGGTAAAACTTTGCTCTCATCACCTAAGCAGCACGGGTGGTCCCCATTAGAGGTTCACGGCGCCATAATCTCGTTGAACAAGCTTTGTGTGAAATATAGCAGAGTCTAGGACTGCTTTTATTGTCCTGGTGGCCCAGAGGTAGCGTTCCGCCTGTCACAATTAGAAGATCGTGAGTTCAAATCCTGGTGGGGTGAGGTGTTGATTATGTGTAAAAGTCCGTGTGCTTTATTGGGCTAATGAAATATATATGGATCCTCGTGTTTCAGAAGCGCATTTGGTAAAAACGTTGCTCTGATCACTAGCGAAACGCGGTGAGGTCCTCATTAGAGGTTCACGGCGCCATAAGCTCGTTGAACAGGCTTTGTGTGAAATATAGCAGAGTCTAGGAATGCTTTTAGAGTCCTGGTGGCCCAGAGGTAGCGATCCCTGGTCACAATTAGAAGATCGTGGGTCCGAATCCTGGTGGGGTGAGGTGTTGATTATATGAAGAAGTCCGCGTGCTTTATTGGGCTAATGAAATATATATGGATCCTCGTGTTTCGAAGCCGCATTTGGTAAAACGTTGCTCTGATCACCTAAGCGGCACAGGTGGTCCTCATTAGATGTTTACGGTGCCTTAAGCTCGTTGAACAGGCTTTGTGTGAAATATAGCAGAGTCTAGGACTGCTTTTATTGTTCCTGGTGGCCCAGAGGTAGCGTCCCCCGGTCACAATTATAAGATCGTGGGTTCAAATCCTGGTAGCATACCCCGGCCACAATTATAAGATCGTGGGTTTGAATCCTGGTGGGGTGAGGTATTGATTATATGTAGAAGTCCGAGTGCTTTATTGGGCTAATAAAATATATATGGATCTTCGTGTTTCGAAGCCAGATTTGGTAAAACGTTGCTCTGATCACCTAAGCGGCA
>NW_024751760.1:0-9360 GCF_018991925.1 Homarus americanus | reverse complement strand
CTAATTGTTTTGTAGCTGAGAGCCTCTGTACAGTTTTCAACGAAACAAAATTTGATATAATTCAAAATTTCAAATGGTAAAGAAGAGACTATCGTCCAAAATTATAGTGCTATACTGTGCCTGCTACAATAAATTCATAATAATGCTTATAAAATGGAAATAAATTCTTTTAATAATTTAAGAAAATTAGTGGGATCAGTGGAATCACTGCAATGAATATGCCTGAGTTCATATATTTGTTCTTAGGAACAGAATAGCTTCAGTCGGAGTCGGAGTCTGGACAATTTTACCGACTCCGACTCCACAAGCCGAAATTTCCTCCGACTCCTCGACTCCGACTCCGACTCCACAGCCCTGATAGGTACTCCTGAATGTGCTGCTTAAGGATCTGTTAACCAAAATTTGATATCTTGATTATAACTTGTTCAAATGACTTTTAGAAAATGTTAAAATGATTTTTAGAATATTTTAATTACTTTTGCAATGCTAATTACTCGCCACTTATGGGTTACCGAGGTCATTTCTTGGTGCTTGTGTATTATTCTGGATGTACTTAAATAGTTAGGCACATTAAATTTTAGTTCAGAGAAAAATGATTTTTGGCCAAAAATCCTTTAAGGCTTTAGACTTACAATTTTTGTCATTTCGGCCCAAAAATGGATTTTGTTCAAAATTTCAGTATAGGTACTCCTGAATGTGCTGCTTAAGGATCTGTTAACCAAAATTTGATATCTTGATTATAACTTGTTCAAATGGCTTTTAAAAAATGTTCAAATGATTTTTAGAATATTTTAATTACTTTTGCCATGCTAATTACTCGCTACTTATGGGTTTTCGAGGTCATTTCTTGGTGCTTGTGTATTATTCTGGATGTACTTAAATAGTTAGGCACATTAAATTTTAGTTCAGAGAGAAAAAGTATTTTGGCCAAAAATCCTTTAAGGCTTTAGACTTACAATTTTCGTCATTTCGGCCAAAAAATGGATTTTGTTCAAAATTTCAGTATACTGTAGGTACTCCTGAATGTGCTGCTTAATGATCTGTTAACCAAAATTTGATATCTTGATTATAACTTGTTCAAATGGCTTTTAGAAAATGTTCAAATGATTTTTAGAATATTTTAATTACTTTTGCAATGCTAATTACTCGCCACTTATGGGTTTTCGAGGTCATTTTTTGGTGCTTGTGTATTATTCTGGATGTACTTAAATAGTTAGGCACATTAAATTTTAGTTCAGAGAGAAAAAGTATTTTTGGCCAAAAATCCTTTAAGGCTTTAGACTTACAATTTTTGTCATTTCGGCCCAAAAATGGATTTTGTTCAAAATTTCAGTATAGATACTCCTGAATGTGCTGCTTAAGGATCTGTTAACCAAAATTTGATATCTTGATTATAACTTGTTCAAATGGCTTTTAGAAAATGTTCAAATGATTTTTAGAATATTTTAATTACTTTTGCAATGCTAATTACTCGCCACTTATGGGTTTTCGAGGTCATTTCTTGGTACTTGTGTATTATTCTGGATGTACTTAAATAGTTAGGCACATTAAATTTTAGTTCAGAGAGAAAAATTATTTTTGGCCAAAAATCCTTTAAGGCTTTAGACTTACAATTTTTGTCATTTCGGCCCAAAAATGGATTTTGTTCAAAATTTCAGTATAGATACTCCTGAATGTGCTGCTTAAGGATCTGTTAACCAAAATTTGATATCTTGATTATAACTTGTTCAAATGGCTTTTAGAAAATGTTCAAATGATTTTTAGAATATTTTAATTATTTTTGCAATGCTAATTACTCGCCACTTATGGGTTTTCGAGGTCATTTCTTGGGGCGCTCTTTCAAATATTTTACTGATTTGGGCGGTCTCGGGCTCTGCTCTCAACTCCAGCAGCGAATGATGACAATTCCGGCCCCCGCACCATAAATACCAATAAGTCTGGAACAGGGCTGTCAGCGAACAGTCAGGTCTTAATCTAACAACCAAACAGAGAGAAAGAGAATGGTGCGCTCTTTCAAATATTTTACTGATTTGGGCGGTCTCGGGCTCTGCTCTCAACTCCAGCAGCGAATGATGACAATCCCGGCCCCCGCACCATAAATACCACTCCTACGCTGTAGGAGGACCACACTCTGGCGAGAGCGCGATACCTGAGGAGGACGGACGGGGCTTTGGACGGCTGCCCGTCCGTTCCTTACCACCGGTGAATAAGCCTCTTGCCCAAGAGTTAAATTACAAAGCCAAAAAAATTCCTAACCTTAACAACAACAACAAGCCGTCCCGCCAAACCTAACCCACAAATTTGGGCTATGTCTGTCAAACCCTTTAATTGAGACTTGACCTGTGATGGTTAGTCGTAAAAAAGAGAATGGGGCGCTCTTTCAAATATTTTACTGATTCATGACGATGTTGCGTCTAGCAATAAGTCTGGAACAGGGCTGTCAGCGAACAGTCAGGTCTTAATCTAAGAACCAAACAGAGAGAGAAAGAGAATGGGGCACTCTTTCAAATATTTTACTGATTCATGACGATGTTGCGTCTAGCAATAAGTCTGGAAGAGGGCTGTCAGCGAACAGTCAGATCTTAATCTAACAACCAAACAGAGAGAGAAAGAGAATGGGGCGCTCTTTCAAATATTTTACTGTTTCGTGACGATGTTGCGTCTAGCAATCAGTCTGGAACAGGGCTGTCAGCGAAAGAGAATGGGGCTCTCTTTCAATTATTTTAATGATTTGGGTGGTCTCGGGCTCTGCTCTCTCAACTCCAGCAGCGAATGATGACAATCCCGGCCCCCGCACTCGTCTTAAGAATAAGAAGGAACGGAGTCAGGGGTGGGAGTACCGGCGCCATGGCCGCTGGTACCCCCGATAAAGCCCCTCAAACCTTCCTCCGTCTTAAGAATAAGAAGGAACGGAGTCAGGGGTGGGAGTACCGGCGCCATGGCCGCTGGTACCCCCGATAGAGCCCCTCAAACCTTCCTCCGCCTAAGAATATGAAGGAACGAGCGGGGTGGGAGTACTGCGCCATGGCTGCTGGTACCCCTGATAGTTCTCAAACCTCCGTCTTAAGAATAAGAAGGAACGGAGTCAGGGGTGGGAGTACGGCGCCATGGCTGCTGGTACCCCCTGATAAAGCTCCCTCAAACCTTCCTCCTCGTCTTAAGAATAAGAAGGAACGAGTCAGGGGTGGAGTACCGGCGCTACGGCCAGTACCCCCGATAAAGCTCCCTCAACCTTCCTCCGTCTTAAGAATAAGAAGGAACGAGTCAGGGTGGGGAGCATTGGTTACGGCCGCTGGTACCCCCGGGATAAAGCCCTCAAACCTTCTCCGTCTTAAGAATAAGAAGGAACGGAGAGTCAGGGTGGGAGTACCGGCGCCATGGCCGCTGGTACCCCCGATAAAGCCGCTCAAACCTTCCTCCGTCTTAAGATTAAGAAGGAACGGAGTCAGGGGTGGGAGCACCGGCGCCATGGCCGCTGGTACCCCCGATAAAGCCCCTCAAACCTTCCTCCGTCTTAAGAATAAGAAGGAACGGAGTCAGGGGTGGGAGTACCGGCGCCATGGCCGCTGGTACCCCCGATAAAGCCCCTCAAACCTTCCTCCGTCTTAAGAATAAGAAGGAACGGAGTCAGGGGTGGGAGTACCGGCGCCATGGCCGCTGGTACCCCCGATAAAGCCCCTCAAACCTTCCTCCATCTTAAGAATAAGAAGGAACGGAGTCAGGGGTGGGAGTACCGGCGCCATGGCCGCTGGTACCCCTGATAAAGCCCCTCAAACCTTCCTCCGTCTTAAGAATAAGAAGGAACGGAGTCAGGGGTGGGAGTACCGGCGCCATGGCCGCTGGTACCCCCGATAAAGCCCCTCAAACCTTCCTCCGTCTTAAGAATAAGAAGGAAAGGAGTCAGGGGTGGGAGTACCGGCGCCATGGCCGCTGGTACCCCCGATAAAGCCCCTCAAACCTTCCTCCGTCTTAAGAATAAGAAGGAACGGAGTCAGGGGTGGGAGTACCGGCGCCATGGCCGCTGGTACCCCCGAGACAAGCCCCTCAAACCTTCCTCTGTCTTAAGAATAAGAAGGAATGGAGTCAGGGGTGGGAGTACCGGTGCCATGGCCGCTGGTAACCCCATTACAAGCCCGTCAAACATTCCTCCGTCTTAAGAATAAGAAGGAACGGAGTCAGGGGTGGGAGTACCGGCGCCATGGCCGCTGGTACCCCCGATAAAGCCCCTCAAACCTTCCTCCGTCTTAAGAATAAGAAGGAATGGAGTCAGGGGTGGGAGTACCGGTGCCATGGCCGCTGCAATTTCCGATAAAGCTCCCCCTCAAACCTTCCCTCCGTCTTGAATAAGAAGGAACGGAGTCAGGGCGGGAGAGTACCGGCACCAGCGCCGCTGGTACCCCGATAAAGCCCCTCAAACCTTCCTCCGTCTTAAGAACAAGAAGGAACGGAGTCAGTGGGGAGTATGCCATGGCTGCCGGTACCCCCGATAAAGCCCCCTCAACCCCTTCCTCCGTCTTAAGAATAAGAAGGAACGAGTCAGGGGTGGAGACTGGCGCCATGGCCGCCGGTACCCCTGATAAAGCCCCCCTCAAACCTTCCTCTCTGTCTTAAGAATAAAGGAACGGAGTTAGGGGTGGGAGTACCGGCGCCATGGCCGCTGGTACCCCCGATAAAGCCCCTCAAACCTTCCTCCGTCTTAAGAATAAGAAGGAACGGAGTCAGGGGTGGGAGTACTGGCGCCATGGCCGCTGGTACCCCCGGATAAAGCTCCTCAAACCTTCCCTCCGTCTTGGCGAATAAGAAGGAACGGAGTTGGGGTGGGAGTACGGCGCCATGGCCGCTGGTACCTGATAAAGCCCCTCAAACCTTCCCTCCGTCTTAAGAATAAGAAGGAACGGAGCGGTGGGGAGTACGGCGCCATGGCCGCTGGTACCCCGGATAAAGCCCCCTCAAATCCTCCCTCCGTCTTAAGAATAAGAAGGAACGGAGTTAGGGTGGAGTACCGGCGTGCCATGGCCGCTGGTACCCCCGATAAAGCCCCTCAAACCTTCCGCCGTCTTAAGAATAAGAAGGAACGGAGGCAGGGCTGGGAGTACCGGCGCCATGGCCGCTGGTACCCCCGATAAAGCCCCTCAAACCTTCCTCCGTCTTAAGAATAAGAAGGAACGGAGTCAGGGGTGGGAGTACGGGCGCCATGGCCGCTGGTACCCCCGATAAAGCCCCTCAAACCTTCCTCCGTCTTAAGAATAAGAAGGAAGTAGGGGTGGAGCATGGCGCCATGGCCGCTGGTGTCTCAAGGATAAAGTTCCCTCAAACCTTCCTCCGTCTTAACAAGAAGGAACGGAAAGTCAGGGGTGGGAGGCCTCATGCCAGGCCGCTGGCACCCCCCGATAATTTCTCAAACCTTCCTCCGTCTTAAGAATAAGAAGGAACGGAGTCAGGGGTGGGAGTACCGGCGCCATGGCCGCTGGTACCCCCGATAAAGCCCCTCAAACCTTCCTCCGTCTTAAGAATAAGAAGGAAAGGAGTCAGGGGTGGGAGTACCGGCACCATGGCCGCTGGTACCCCGATAAAGCCCCTCAAACCTTCCTCCGTCTTAAGAATAAGAAGGAACGGAGTCAGGGGTGGGAGTACCGGCGCCATGGCCGCTGGTACCCCCGATAAACCCCTCAAACCTTCCTCCGTCTTAAGAATAAGAAGGAACGGAGTCAGGGGTGGGAGTACCGGCGCCATGGCCGATGGTAACCCCGTTACAAGCCCCTCAAACATTCCTCTCTGTCTTCTGGATAAGATGGAACCTTAAAGATTAAGCCATGCATGTTTAAGTACTAGCCGGTTTAAGGGGAAACCGCAAATTGTTCATTGGATCTGTAAATCCACCTAATGTGGCAATTCTAGAGCTAACCCACTCCTGGTACGGGGAGGTAGTGACGAAAAATAACGATGCGAGGTCTCGCAATCGGAATGAGTGCAATTTAAATGCTTAAATACAAGCCTATCACTAGCAAGGTGTGGTGTGTTGCAGCTGGAAAGGTCGCTCTTGCCAATTAATACTGCGACACTCGTTTTCTTTCTCTCGATAAACGAATGCCACTGTTGTGGCACTCGTTTACGGGGAAAGAGGTCAAAGTTCAGGCGGCAAAGGTGGTTTTCTCGAGTAATGGGCGGAACACTAGCCTATAGGCCTCTAAAAGTGTCTGACTCAGCGAGAGATGTTTTGCTGGAACACTTCTCTAATGGCAATTTACCATTAATAATGTTGATGAGAGAGCGCAGTACCTAAGTTGCTCGTTGTGAATAAGAAGGAGCGGAGTCAGGGGTGGGAGTGCCGGCGCCATGGCCGCTGGTACCCTCGAGACAAGCCTCTCAAACCCTCCTCTGTCTTAAGAATAAGAAGGAACGGAGTCAGGGGTGGGAGTACCGGCGCCATGGCCGCTGGTACCCCCGATAAAGCCCCTCAAACCTTCCTCCGTCTTAAGAATAAGAAGGAACGGAGTCAGGGGTGGGAGTACCGGCGCCATGGCCGCTGGTACCCCCGATAAAGCCCCTCAAACCTTCCTCCGTCTTAAGAATAAGAAGGAACGGAGTCAGGGGTGGGAGTACCGGCGCCATGGCCGTTGGTACCCCCGATAAAGCCCCTCAAACCTTCCTCCGTCTTAAGAATAAGAAGGAACGGAGTCAGGGGTGGGAGTACCGGCGCCATGGCCGCTGGTACCCCCGATAAAGCCCCTCAAACCTTCTTCCGTCTTAAGAATAAGAAGGAACGGAGTCAGGGGTGGGAGTACCGGCGCCATGGCCGCTGGTACCCCCGATAAAGCCCCTCAAACCTTCCTCCGTCTTAAGAATAAGAAGGAACGGAGTCAGGGGTGGGAGTACCGGCGCCATGGCCGCTGGTACCCCCGATAAAGCCCCTCAAACCTTCCTCCGTCTTAAGAATAAGAAGGAACGGAGTCAGGGGTGGGAGTACCGGCGCCATGGCCGCTGGTACCCCCGGAGATAGCCCTCAAACCTTCCTCCGTCTAAGAATAAGAAGGAACGGAAAGTCAGGGGTGGAGTACCGGGTTGGCGGCCGCTGGTACCCCTGGATAAAGCCCCTCAAACCTTCTTCCGTCTTAAGAATAAGAAGGAACGGAGTCAGGGGTGGGAGTACCGGCGCCATGGCCGCTGGTACCCCCGAGACAAGCCCCTCAAACCTTCCTCCGTCTTAAGAATAAGAAGGAACGGAGTCAGGGGTGGGAGTACCGGCGCCATGGCCGCTGGTACCCCCGAGACAAGCCCCTCAAACCTTCCTCTGTCTTAAGAATAAGAAGGAATGGAGTCAGGGGTGGGAGTACCGGTGCCATGGCCGCTGGTAACCCCATTACAAGCCCGTCAAACATTCCTCCGTCTTAAGAATAAGAAGGAACGGAGTCAGGGGTGGGAGTACCGGCGCCATGGCTGCTGGTACCCCCGAGACAAGCCCCTCAAA
Source organism: Homarus americanus (assembly GCF_018991925.1). Classification (NCBI taxonomy): domain Eukaryota; kingdom Metazoa; phylum Arthropoda; class Malacostraca; order Decapoda; family Nephropidae; genus Homarus; species Homarus americanus. Next base: position 1,892 of record NW_024751760.1, on the reverse strand, counting down.
CCTTCCTCCGTCTTAAGAATAAGAAGGAACGGAGTCAGGGGTGGGAGTACCGGCGCCATGGCCGCTGGTACCCCCGAGACAAGCCCCTCAAACCTTCCTCTGTCTTAAGAATAAGAAGGAATGGAGCGGTCCCTCGCCCAATGTCGGCTGCCTCGCTGGAGCTGGGGCAAAGAGAAGAGGAGCGGATAAGGGAGGAGATTGGCCAACGTGCGGTCCCTCGCCCAATGTCGGCTGCCTCGCTGGAGCTGGGTAAAGATGAGAGGAGCGGATAAGGGAGGAGATTGGCACACACGGTGGCGCTGTCGGCGCCGAGGATAGCAAGAGAAGGTGCAGTTTGATCTGATCATCTGGTTTGCTATTTCTCTAAGGCCAACGTGCAGTCCCTCGCCCAATGTCGGCTGCCTCGCTGGAGCTGGGTAAAGATGAGAGGAGAGGAGAGGAGCGGATAAGGGAGGAGATTGGCACACACGGTGGCGCTGCCGGCGCCGAGGATAGCAAGAGAAGGTTCAGTTTGATCTGATCGTCTGGTTTGCTATTTCTCTAAGGCCAACGTGCGGTCCCTCGCCCAATGTCGGCTGCCTCGCTGGAGCTGGGGCAAAGAAAAGAGGGGCGGATAAGGGAGGAGATTGGCCAACGTGCGGTCCCTCGCCCAATGTCGGTTGCCTCGCTGGAGCTGGGTAAAGATGAGAGGAGAGGAGCGGATAAGGGAGGAGATTGGCCAACGTGCGGTCCCTCGCCCAATGTCGGTTGCCTCGCTGGAGCTGGGTAAAGATGAGAGGAGAGGAGCGGATAAGGGAGGAGATTGGCCAACGTGCGGTCCCTCGCCCAATGTTGGCTGCCTCGCTGGAGCTGGGGCAAAGAGAAGAGGAGCGGATAAGGGAGGAGATTGGCCAACGTGCGGTCCCTCGCCCAATGTCGGCTGCCTCGCTGGAGCTGGGTAAAGATGAGAGGAGAGGAGCGGATAAGGGAGGAGATTAGCCAACGTGCGGTCCCTCGCCCAATGTCGGCTGCCTCGCTGGAGCTGGGGCAAAGAGAAGAGGAGCGGATAAGGGAGGAGATTGGCCAACGTGCGGTCCCTCGCCCAATGTCGGCTGCCTCGCTGGAGCTGGGTAAAGATGAGAGGAGAGGATAAGGGAGGAGATTGGCACATTACGCAGGAAAGGTTATGCCAGAGGATAAAAGAGAAGGTGCAGTTTTGATCTGGATCATCTGGTTTGCTATTTCTAAGGCCAACGCGGGCGTCCCTCGCCTAATGACGGCTGCTCGCTGGAGCTAGCAAAGAGAAGAGGAGTGGATATGGAGGAGATTACCAACGTGCGGTCCCTCGCCCAATGTCGGCTGCCTTGCTGGAGCTGGGTAAAGATGAGAGGAGAGGAGCGGATAAGGGAGGAGATTGGCCAACGTGCGGTTCCTCGCCCAATGTCGGCTGCCTCGCTGGAGCTGGGGCAAAGAGAAGAGGAGCGGATAAGGGAGGAGATTGGCCAACGTGCGGTCCCTTGCCCAATGTCGGCTGCCTCGCTGGAGCTGGGTAAAGATGAGAGGAGCGGATAAGGGAGGAGATTGGCACACACGGTGGCGCTGTCGGCGCCGAGGATAGCAAGATAAGGTGCAGTTTGATCTGATCATCTGGTTTGCTATTTCTCTAAGGCCAACGTGCGGTCCCTCGCCCAATGTCGGCTGCCTCGCTGGAGCTGGGGCAAAGAGAAGAGGAGCGATAAGGGAGGAGATTTTTCGCCAACGTGCGGTCCTCGCCCAATGTCGGCCAGTTTCGCTGAGTTGCAAAGATGAGAGGAGAGGAGCGGATAAGGGAGGAGATTGGCCAACGTGCGGTCCCTCGCCCAATGTCGGCTGCCTCGCTGGAGCTGGGGCAAAGAGGAGAGGAGCGGATAAGG
>NW_024751759.1:0-12568 GCF_018991925.1 Homarus americanus | reverse complement strand
TTACACACACACACACACACACGCACATACACACACACACACACACACACACACACACACACACACACACACACTTACACACACACACACACACACTTACACACACACACACACACACACACACACACTTACACACACACACACACACACACACACACACATACACACACACACACTTACACACACACACACACCTTACACACACACACACACACACCACACACGCACACACACACAAACACACACACACACACACACACACACACACACACACACACACACACACACACACACACACACACACACGCTATATCATATACCGGGTATATCGTTATTTATTCATTTATTTATTTTTCTGTTTACCATTATTTACTTACAGTAAAACCTGGATAAATCGGTCTTCCATACATCAAGATTGTTTTACCAAAAATATTAAATAACAGGGAAGATTAATAAAAACCTCTTAATAAATGAACCACACTTACTGAATACTGTTACAGTGTAGTACTTAATAGAGTTTGTTATAGGCCTACTGAGAACTAAAGACACTAAAGCAGACTGGGGCTGATCAGGTGTTGCCACAAGCATCAGGTTTATTCAGTATTATAGTCCATATGATTGGCCTCTTATGGTTCATCATGATTAATATAACATCTTCAGTAATAGAAAAATACAATAACAACACATCAACTGATTTTCTTTAAGCAGTTTTAGATAAAGGAGTGTTATCTCCCCCTCCACTTGCTCATATATTCACATTTTGCAGAGTGGGGCTGCTAATAGTCTGATTTCCCGGGGTTCTACTGTACTGTGTACCGAGGTGCACCAGTGACGGGGGTACCCCCCCCCCTACTGAGGGTACCTGTGTACTGAGAATTACCTGTGTAGCTGGGGGTACCTCATGTGCCACCTAGGGAAGTACCTGTGTACAGAATGACCCTGTGCTGAGGGGTACCTGTGTGATGAGGAACCTGTGTAGTGGGGGTCACCTGCATGTGCTGGGGGAACCTGTGTACTGAGGTGCCTGTGCCTGACCGTGACTTACATGTGCAAAGAGGGGGTACCTGTGTAGTGAGGGGTATAATAGTGAGGAACCTGTGCTGGGGGTACACCTGTAGTGAAGGTACCTGTGTAGTGAGGTGCCTGTGGTGAGGTACCTGTGTGCTGGGGTGCCTGTGTGTGGGGTGCCTGTGTGGTGGGGGGTGCCTGTGTGCTGGGGGCCACGCCTGTAGTGAGAGTACCTGTATGCCTGGGGGTACCTGTGTGCAGGGTGCCTGTGTGCTGGGGGGGTACCTGTGTGCTGGAAGTGCCTGTGTATGCTGGGGGGTACCTCTGTGTGACTGGGGGGTACCTGTGCTGGAGGTGCCTGTGTGATGAGGGGTGCCTGTTACTGGGGGTGCCTGTGTGCTGGGGTACCTGTGTGCTTGAACTGTGTAGTGAGGTACCTGTTGCTGAAAGTGCCTGTGTGGTGGGGGTACCTGTGTGGTGGGGGTACCTGTGCTGGGGGCACCTGTGCTGGGGTACCTGTGTAGTGAGGGGTACTGTGTGCTGGGGGATGCCTGTGTAGTGGGGGTGCCTGTTGTGGGGGTACCTGTAGTGAGGGGTGCCTGTGTGCTGGGGTACCTGTGTGCTGGGGGCCTGCCTGTGGTGGGGGTGCCTGCTGGGGTGCCTGTGTGGTGAGGGGGCACCTGTGTGCTGGGGTACCTGTGTGCTGGGTGCCTGTGTGGGGGGTGCCTGTGCTGGGGTGCCTGTGTGGTGGGGGTGCCTGTATGCTGGGTGCCTGTGTGCTGGGGTGCCTGGTACCTGGGGGTACTGTGCTGGGGGCCTGTGTGGTGGGGGTACCTGTGTGCTGGGGTGCCTGTGTGGGGGGAGGTGCACTGTGTGCTGGGGGTACCTGTGTGCTGGGGGTACCTGTGTACTGGGGGTACCTGTGTGGTGAGGTGCCTGTGTGCTGGGGGGCCTGTGTGGAGTCCTGCCGTGCTGGGGCACCTGTGTGCACTGCTGGGGTACCTGTGTGATGGGCGCCTGTATGCTGGGGGCTGTTGTGGGTACCTGTGTGCTGAGGGGCCCTGTGTACTGGGGGGTACCTGTGCACTGGGGGCCTGTTGGGGGCCTGTGTCTGGGGTACCAGTGGGGGGTGCCTGTGTGCTGGGTGCCTGTGTGGTGGGGTGCCTGTGTGCTGGGGTGCCTGTGTGCTGGGGGGTACCTGTGTGGTGGGGGTGCCTGTGTGCTGGGGTACCTGTGTGCTGGGGTACCTGTGTGTGTGCTGGGGGTGCCTGTGTGCTGGGGTGCCTGTGTGCCTGTGGTGGGGGTGCCTGTGTGGTGAGGTGCCTGTGTGGGGGGTGCCTGTGTGTGGGCCTGTGGCGGTGCCTGTGTGCTGGGGATGCCTGTGCTGGGGTACCTGTGTGCTGGGTGCCTGTGTGGTGGGGGTGCCTGTGTGGTGAGGTGCCTGTGTGCTGGGGTGCCTGTGTGCTGGGGTGCCTGTGTGTGGGGGGTGCCTGTGCTGGGGGTACCTGTGTGGTGGGGGTGCCTGTGTGCTGGGGGTACCTGTGTGGTGAGGGAGTGCCTGTGTGGTGAGGGGTGCCTGTGTGGCTGGGGTACCTGTGTGGTGGGTACCTGTGTGTGCTGGGGGTACCTGTGTGGTGAGGGGGTGCCTGTGTGTGTGGGGTACCTGTGTGTGAGGGGTACCTGTGTGATGGGGGTACCTGTGTAGTGAGGGTGCCTGTGTGCTGAGGTGCCTGTGCTGGGTGCCTGTGTGCTGGGGGTACCTGTGTGCGGGTGGGGGTGCCTGTGTGGGGGTACCTGTGTACTGGGGTACCTGTGTGCTGGGGTACCTGTGTGGTGTGGGGGTGCCTGTGTGCTGGGGTGCCTGTGTGGTGGGGGTACCTGTGTGGTGGGGGTACCTGTGTAGTGGGGGGTGCCTGTGTGTGGTGAGGGTACCCCTGTGGTGAGGGTGCCTGTGAGTGAGGAGTACCTGTGTACTGGGGGGTACCTGTGTGTGAGGGGTACCTGTGTAGTGAGGGGGTGCCTGTGTATGGGGGTACCTGTGTGCTGGTCCTGTGTGGTGAGGGTACCTGTGTGCTGGGGGGTCCCTGTGTAGTGAGGGGTACCTGTGTACTGAGGGGTACCTGTTGCTAGGGGGTACCTGTTTACTGGGGTACCTGTGTGATGGGTACCTGTGTGCTGGGGGGTCCCTGTGTAGTGAGGGTACCTGTGTGAGTGGGGGTGCCTGTGTGCTGGGGTACCTGTGTGCTGGGGGTCCCTGTGTAGTGGGGGTCCCTGTGTGATGGGGGTACCTGTGTAGTGAGGGGTGCCTGTGTACTGAGGGGTACCTGTGTGGTGGGGGTCCCTGTGTGCTGGGGGTCCCTGTGTGCTGAGGGGTGCCTGTTTGCTGGGGGGACACTGTGTGTGTGGGTACCTGTGTGGTGATGGGTGCCTGTGTGGTGGTGGTACCTGTGCAGTGGGAGTACCTGTGTACTGGGGGGCCACCTGTGCTGGGGGTGCCTGTGCTGGGGTACCTGTGCTGGGGGTCCTGTGTGAGGGGTGCCTGTGTAGTGGGGCACCTGTGCTAGGGTACCTGTTTACTGGGGGTGCGTGATGGGTGCCTGTGTGTGGTGATGGGTGCCTGTGTGGTGATGGGTACCTGTGTAGTGAGCTGGGTACCTGTGTGCTGGGGTACCTGTGTGCTGAGGGGTACCTGTGTACTGAGGGTGCCTGTGTGCTGGGGGTACCTGTTGCTGGAGTGCCTGTGTGGTGATGGGTGCCTGTGTGGTGGTGCCTGTGTGGTGGTGCCTGTGTAGTGATGGGTCCGTGTAGTGAGCAGTGCCTGTGTGCTGAGGGTACCTGTGTGCTGAGGGGTACCTGTGTACTGAGGGGTCCCTGTGTGGTGAGGGGTACCTGTGGTGAGGGGTACCTATGTACTGAGGGGTACCTGTGTAGTGGTGTGGCACCTGTGTGCTGAGTGGGCGCCTGTGTGAGTGATGGGTACCTGTGTGGTGGCGACCTGTGTGTGGTGCCTGGTGATGGGTACCTGTGTACTGGGGGTACCTGTGCGTGATGGGCACTGTGATGATGGGACTGTGTGGTGATGGTACCTGTGTAGTGATGGTGCCTGTGTACAGGGGCACCTGTGTACTGAGGGGTCCCTGTGTGGTACCTGTGTACTGGGGGTACCTTGGTACTGAGGGGTACCTGTGTGCTGGGGGTACCTGTGTGCTGGGGGTACCTGTGTAGTGAGGGTACCTGTGTACTGGGGGGCCTGTGGTGAGGGGTACCTGTGTACTGGGGGTACCTGTGTAGTGATGGGTACCGTGTAGTGATGGGTACCTGTGTGGTGATGGTACCTGTGTAGTGATGGGTACCTGTGTGTGAGGGTACCTGTGTAGTGATGGGTGCCTGTGTAGTGATGGGTACCTGTGTAGTGATGGGCACCTGTGTACTGAGGGTACCTGTGTATGAGGCACCTGTGTGCTGAGGGGTCCTGTAGCGGCACCTGTGTACTGGGGGTACCGTGTACTGAGGGGCACCTGTGTACTGAGGGGTACCTGTGACTGAGGGTACCTGTGTAGTGGGGGTCCTGTGTACTGAGGGGTACCTGTGTACTGGGGGTACCTGTGTGGTGAGGTACCTGTGTGGTGGGTACCGGTGTGAGTACCTGTACTGGGGGGCCTGTGCGAGGGTGCCTGTGCTGGGGGTACCTGTTTACTGGGGGTACCTGTAGTGATGGGTACCTGTGTACTGGGGGTACCTGTGTAGTGATGGGTACCTGTGTGATGGGTACCTGTGTGATGGGTACCTGTGTAGTGAGGGTACCTGTGTACTGAGGGGGCACCTGTGTACTGGGGGTACCTGTGTACTGAGGGTACCTGTGTGCTGGGGGGTCCCTGTGTGGTGGGGGTACCTGTGTGGTGAGGGGTACCTGTGCTGGGGCACCTGTTTACTGGGGGGCACCTGTGGTGATGGGTACCTGTGTAGTGATGGGCCTGTGTAGTGAGCAGTACCTGTGTACTGGGGGTACCTGTGTATGAGGGGCTGCTGAGGGGGCCTGTTTACTGGGGGTACCTGTGTAGTGATGGGCCTGTAGTGATGGCACCTGTGTAGTGAGGGGTACCTGTGTGATGGGTACCTGTGTACTGAGGGTACCTGTGTACTGAGGGGCACCTGTGTGCTGAGGGTACCTGTGTGAGAATTACTGTGCTGAGGGGTACCTGTATGCTGAGGGTACCTGTTTACTGGGGGTACCTGTGTAGTGATGGGTACCTGTGTCGAGGGGCACCTGTGTACTGAGGGTACCTGTGCTGGGGTACCTGTGTGCTGAGGGGTACCTGTTTACTGGACACCTGTGTAGTGATGGCACCTGTCTAGAGAACCTGTGTGCAGGGGGTACCTGTGTACTGGGGGTACCTGTGTACCAGGGGACCTGTACTGGGGGTACCTGTGTAGTGATGGGTACCTGTGTAGTGATGGAGTACCTGTGTAGTGAGCAGTACCTGTGTGTCTGGGGGTACCTGTGTAGTGGGGTACCTGTGTACTGGGGATCCTCCCCACACTACCCCTCCCCCAAAACCAAGAGCGACGGTAAGACCCGTCTCTCCCCAGCACTGGGAGAGGTGCATGTGACAGATCTCCGAGACTGGGGCACTCCACCAGGAGGTGTCAAACAGTCACTAGAGCCAGACAGTCATCACAATGGGGAGGAGGCGTCCTCTATTAAAAACCATGAGTCAGCCATGAGTGGCCAATACAGAGGCGGGCCAAAGCAGTCTCTGTGGTGTGGCAGTCCTGATATCCCCAGACACTCCACGAAGGGTGGATGCTGCAGAGCTTGTTTGCTCTGACAGCATCCAGCATATGGCAGCTCTAATTACTGGCTTCATATGAGAGAAGGTGGAGGGAATGATGTGCCACAGGGCAAGATGCAGCTACTTTCACCACAGCATCAGCACACTCATTCCCCTTCTACCCCACATGGGCCACAACTCGGCAAAAACGTCTTTCCAGCCCCGATGTTGGATGAGAAACAGCCACTGTAATATATCTATAACAAAGGGATGGGACAATGAGACACTAGCTAGGCCCGAGAGTACTGTGAGAATCACTCAAAATTGTAAAATTAATTTTTAAAATGTAAATTATAAAGTAAACTGTAATAAGACAACGGTTTAGTAGTGCTGTTAATGTGTGTGATGTGAAAGTATCTTGACATGTCACCTCACCACCTGATTCATCACCTCACCACCTGACTCATCACCTCACCCCTTGCCTCGTCACCTCACCTCTTGCTTCATCACCTCACCCCATGCCTCGTCAGCTCACCCTGCTTCATCACCTCACCCCATGCCTCGCCACCCCACCCCATGCCTCGTCAGCTCACCCCTGCCCCGCCAGCTCACCTTCAGCTCACCACCCACCCCACGCCACCCCATGCCCCGTCAGCTCACCTCTTGTTTCACAGCTCACCCTGCCCTCAGCTCACCTCTGCTTCATCAGCTCACCCCATGCCTCGTCAGCTCACCTCTGTTCATCACCACTCACCCCATGCCTCGCCACCACCTTGCTTCATCACCTCACCCCATGCCTCGCCAGCTCACCCCATGCCTCGTCACCACCTCTGCTTCATCACCTCACCCCTTGCCTCGTCAGCTCACCCCATGCTCGTCAGCTCACCCATGCCCCGCCACCTCACCTCTTGCCTATCACCTCACCCCTTGCCTCGTCAGCTCACCCCATGCCTCGTCAGCTCACCTCTTGCTTCATCACCTCACCCCTTGCCTCGTCAGCTCACCTTGCAGTGTTACATGTATTCATTACTGTATTATTTACTTTATTATTACTGTATGTACATGTAGAAAATATTTATGTTTGCACAGTAATTATAAATAGATTATTTTATGTGGCAGCCAAGGCAAGGCCCAAAAATTGAACAGAAAATGAATGATTACTTGAGCACAAATTTTGGAATTTGTCGAATAAATTCAAAATATTGTGAACTGAGTTTATTCTGATTTTATGGTAATTGAAGCGACCCAGAGCCCCTGTGACTGTGAGATCCCATCACCAAAGTGTGACCCAGAGCCCCTGTGACTGTGAGATCCCATCACCAAAGTGTGACCCAGAGCCCCTGTGACTGCGAGGTGTTTCCTGTCAGAGATAGTGACAGTATAGTACTGTACTGCACTGTACTCCCAGCCAAACACAATCATTGTCACCATCAGTCACCTTCTTGCATCCATTCTTAACGTTGTGTGTTGGCCGTGGATTACCTGATGGCAGCGCTCATGTAACTTTTATCACCAGGCTCTTATTTCTGAGGTCATTTGTTACAGCCACTCTTGGTCTCAGTCTTGGCCTGTGTACCCCAATCAATCTAGGTAAAACTAAGGTCAATACCCAGTGCTGTACTGTATAGGGTTTCCTGTGTTTCAGTATCACCATGGTTATATCATCTCAAGCAAGCCTCTACGTCATCATCTTTAACTTTCACCGCCACTTATCTTGCCAGTGGGGTACACCATTCTTTTCTGTTACCATCAATAAAGGCAGCAACTCCTTAAACTTATTTGTGACACTTGCACCTCAGCTGGCAGAGTGTGTGTGTGAGTGAGGAACACACATCTGGCAGTGCTAAAAATTGACCATAAGTCTTGAGGAAAGGCTCACTCACTCACATGGATGGTGGCAGCATAGAGGGTCTACAACCCCCAATTAACACTACTCTTTGGTTGGGTTTTTGTGTGTATGTAACTAGAGAGAGAGAGAGAGAGAGAGAGAGAGATATTTTGTGGGGAGTGTGTGTGTGTGGTTTGTTTTCTATTGGGAGAGTAGAGCACCATTCCTCTTGTGGCAGTGATGTTGTTTTGCCATTACAGGCCATAGTAATGCACTCGGTACAATAACAAGACTGTGTGGCAGAGCAGTGTGGTGAGACCTGTGGCAACCTTTGCGCCACACACCTCCCCTAAGTCGGAGGTTGCAACATATACGGTCTTCTATATTTATCAAAGATGAACAGTTATATATATATTTAGTGTTGCCTCGGACTATAACTTTTAACTTGTCGTAGAATAATTGAGTCTTGTCTCATTGACTGAACTTTTTCTCCAACAGAATCTAGAAAGTTCCATAACGTTATATTCAAGATGCGTCAGGGTAAAGACGTGTCCGTATTTAATGAGAGAACTGACGACTCCAGCGCCACACAATATTTCCAGGTAATGCAGGATATAAGATGTGTCTGGTGATGCAGTAGGTGGGTGAAGGGTTGGCCCGGTACAGTAGGTGGGTGAAGGATTGGCCCGGTACAGTAGGTGGGTGAAGGGTTGGCCTGCACAGTAGGTGGGTGAAGGATTGGCCGGCACAGTAGGTGGGTGAAGGATTGGCCTGCACAGTGGTAGGTGGGTGAAGTTGGCCCGGCACAGTAGGTGGGTGAAGGAGTGGCCTGCACAGTACAGGTGGGTGGGAAGGGTTGGCCCGCACAGTAGGTGGGTGAAGGTTTGGCCCGGCACAGTAGGTGGGGTGAAGGATTGGCCCGGCACAGTAGGGGGTGAAGGACTGGGCCCGGCACAGCAGGTGGGGTGAAGGACTGGGCCTGCACAGTAGGTGGGTGAAGGATTGCCCGGTACAGTAGGTGGGTGAAAGATTGCCCGCACAGTAGGTGGGTGAAGGATTGCCCGCACAGTAGGTGGGTGGAAGGATTGCCCGGCACAGTAGGGGTGGGTGAAGGATTGGCCTGCACAGTAGGTGGGTGAAGGATTGCCCGGCACAGTAGGTGGGTGAAGGATTGGCCTGGCACAGTAGGTGGGTGAAGGATTGCCCTGCACAGTAGGTAGGTGAAGGAGTGGCCCGGCACAGTAGGTGGGTGAAGGTTGGGCCTGCACAGTAGGTGGGTGGGGGATTGCCCGGCACAGTAGGGGTGGGTGAAGGATTGGCCCGGGGCACAGTAGGTGGGTGAAAGATTGGAAAAGTAGGGCTAGGAGGAGAGGTAGAGCTAGGAGAGAGAGATAGGACAAAGAGGTAGAGCTAGGAGAAATAGAGGTAGAGCTAGAGAGAGAGAGAGAGCAAGAAGAGAAATAGAGGTAGAGCTAGGGAGAGAGAGAGAGAAAACTAGGGGAGAGAGGTAGAGCTAGGGAGAGAGAGAGAGGTAGAGCTAGGAGAGAAAGATAGGAGCTAGGAGAGAGAGAGAGAGGTGGAGCGCAGAGAGAGAGGTGAGAGCAGGAGAGAGAGAGAGAGGGTAGAGCTAGGAGAGAAAGAGAGAGGTGAGAGCTAGGAGAGAGAGAGGGATAGGGAGAGAGAGAGAGAGAAAGAGGTAAGCTAGGAGGAGAGAGAGAGAGAGGTAGAGCTAGAGAGAGAGGGTAGAGCTAGGGGAGAGAGAGAGGTAGAGCTAGGAGAGAGAGAGAGGTAGAGCTTAGAGAGAGAGAGTGTAGAGCAAGAGAGTGTAGGGAGAGGGGAGAGAGAGAGAGGTAGAGCCAGGGGAGAGAGAGTGGTAGAGCTTAGGAGAGAGAGAGAGAGGTAGGTAAGAGAGAGAGAGAGAGGTAGGAGGTAAGAGAGAGAGAGAGAGAGAGGGAGAAGGGAGAGGGAGAGAGGTAGAGCTAGAGAGAGAGAGAGGAGAGTGTGAGAGCTAAGAGGAGGAGAGAGAGAAGAGAGGAGAGCTAGGAGAGAGAGAGAGAGAGAGAGAGTGGTAGAGGTAGGGAGAGAGAGAGAGAGGTAGAGCTAAGAGAGAGAGAGGAGCGTGGGGAGAGAGAGAGAGAGCTAGGGAGAGAGAGAGGAGAGGTAGAGCTAGGGAGAGAGAGAGAGGTAGAGCAGAGAGAGAGAGAGGAGCTAGGAGAGAGAGAGAGGTAGCTAGGAGAGAGAGGTAGAGCGAGAGAGAGAGAGCTAGAGGAGAGAGAGGTAGAGCTAGGAGAGAGAGAGATAGGTAGAGCTAGGGAGAGAGAGAGAGAGAGGTAGACATGAGAGAGAGAGAGAGCTAGGACAGGAGAGAGAGAGAGAGGGTAGAGCTAGAGAGAGAGAGAAACTAGAGAGGAGAGAGGTAGAGCTAGGAGAGGGAAAGAGAGGGAGCTAGGAGAGAGAGAGAGAGGTAGGTAGAGCTAGGAGAGAGAGAGGTGGTAGAGCTAGGAGAGAGAGAGAGAGAGGTGGAGCTAGGAGAGGGAGAGAGAGGTAGAGCTAGGGAGAGAGAGAGAGAGAGAGAGGGAGAGCCAGGGAGAGAGAGAGAGGGAGAGAGGTTGAGCTAGAGAGAGGGGGAGAGCAAGGAGGGAGGGGAGAGAGAGAGAGAGAGAGGTAGAGCTAGGAGAGAGAGGTAGAGCTAGGAGAGAGAGAGAGAGAGAGAGAGAGAGAGAGAGAGAGAGAGAGAGAGAGAGAGAGAGAGAGAGAGAGAGAGAGAGAGAGAGAGAGAGAGAGAGAGGAGCTAGGAGAGAGAGAGAGAGAGAGAGAGGAGCTAGGGAGAGAGAGAGAGAAAGAGGTAGAGCTAGGAGAGAGAGAGGTAGAGCTAGAAGAGAGAGAGAGAGAGGTAGAGCTAGGGAGAGAGAGGAGGTAGAGCTAGGAGAGAGAGAGGTAGGAGCTAGGAGAGAGAGGAGCTAGGAGAGAGAGGTAGGAGCAGGGAGAGAGAGGTGGGGAGCAGGGAGAGAGAGAGAGAGAGAGAGAGAGAGAGAGAGAGAGAGAGAGAGAGAGAGAGAGAGGAGAGAGAGAGAGGTAGGAGAGAGAGAGAGAGAGAGAGGTAGAGCTAGGGAGAGGAGAGAGGTAGAGCTAGGGAGAGAGAGAGGGAGCCAGGAGAGGGGAGAGAGAGGGAGAGAGCGCAGGGAGAGGGAGAGAGAGAGAGAGAGGAGGTAGAGCTTAGGGAGAGGAGAGAGGAGAGCGGAGAGAGAGAGGTAGAGCTAGGAGAGAGAGAGAGAGAGAGAGAGAGAGAGAGAGAGAGAGGGAGCAGAGAGAGAGAGGTAGAGCTAGGAGAGAGAGAGAGAGAGGTAGAGCTGGGAGAGAGAGAGAGAGAGGAGCTAGGAGAGGGAGAGAGAGGTAGAGATAGGAGAGAGAGAGAGAGAGAGAGGTAGAGGAGAGAGAAGCTAGAGAGAGAGAGAGATAGAGCTAGGAAGAGAGAGAGAAAGCGGAAGAGAGAGAGAGAGAGAGAGGTAGAGCTTGGAGAGAGAGAGGTAGAGCTAGGGAGAGAGAGAGGTAGAGCTAGGGAGAGAGAGAGAGGTAGAGCAGAGAGAGAGAGAGAGGTAGATGGGAGAGAGAGAGAGAGAGGGGTAGAGCTAGAGAGAGAGAGAGCTGGGAGAGAGAGAGAGAGGAGAGAGGAGAGGGAGAGAGAGGAGAGAGGGAGAGGGAGAGAGAGAGCTAGGAGAGAGAGAGGAGAAGGGAGAGAGAGAGGTAGAGCTAGGGAGAGGAGAGAGAGGTAGAGCTAGGAGGAGAGAGAGAGGTAGAGCTAGGGAGAGAGAGAGAGAGAGAGGAGAGAGCTAGAGAGAGAGAGGAGAGAGAGAGGTAGAGCTAGAGAGAGAGAGAGAGAGGTAGAGCGGAGAGAGAGAGAGAGAGGGAACTAGGAGAGAGAGAGAGAGGCAGAGCTAGGAGAGAGAGAGATAGAGGGGTAGGAAGCTAAGAGAGAGAGAGGTAGAGCTAGGGAGAGAGAGAGAGAGAGAGAGGTAGAGCTAGGAGAGAGAGAGAGAGAGAGGAGGAGAGAGAGAGAGGTAGATAGGTAGCTAGGGAGAGAGAGAGAGAGAGAGCTAGAGCCAGAGAGAGAGAGAGGTAGAGCAGAGAGGAGAGAGAGAGGAAGAGCTAGGAGAGAGAGAGAGGCAGAGCTAGGGAGAGGGAGAGAGGTAGAGCTAGGAGAGAGAGAGAGAGAGAGAGAGGTAGAGCCAAGAGAGAGAGAGAGAGAGAGCCAGAGAGAGAGAGAGAGAGAGGTGAGCAGAGAGAGAAAGAGAGAGCTAGGAGAGAGAGAGATAGGTGGAAGCTAGAGAGAGAGAGAGAGGGGTAGGATAGAGAGGCTTTTGGTAGGTCACCATCTCCAACACACTTAAAGGAGTCACTGTCTTGTAGTGAATTATTTAGAGGAATTGACTCCACCATCGTCAACAAAAGACCGGTTGTTAGTATTACCGGTACAGTAGTTGTGAACATTGTCTCTGCCCAGCTTTTATGAGCCAAGATCCCTTACACCACCTGTCCCAGGTCTGGATTTTTTTAGCTGTCCTTGTGAGCAGTGATCCTCCTTGCCATTATGTGTACAATACACAAGCCTTTTGTGATTGCCTCATCTGCTCTCTTTTGTATTGTACTCTTCCAGTTGTGAACCCAACTGTGTGAGGCTCCAGACTGTAAGACATCTTTACTTATGTTCAGGTTTTATGTCATGCAGTATGTTAGCAAGTTGGCTAACAAGTTTAGGAGGTGTTGATTGATGGCCTTATCAGTGTACAGTACAGTTGTTACATTGTCCTGCTAGTAGGATTCTCCTACTAGTGTGACCTCCTCCTGCGGGTAGGTGGGTGGCTGACCTTTCTCCTACTTGTAGATTGGGTGGCTGGACCTCCTCCCACTAGTAGGTGGGTGGCTGGACCAGCAATACGTAACCGAAACTAAAGCACACTGA
>NW_024751758.1:0-44105 GCF_018991925.1 Homarus americanus | reverse complement strand
AACAAAGTCCGCAGATCGAGCATAACAAAGTCCCCTGATCGATTATAACAAAGTCCCCTGGTCGAGTATAACAAAGGGCCCTCATCGAGTAAGACAAAGTCCCTTGATCGAGTATTACAAAGCCCCCTGATCCTAGTATAACAATGCCCACTGGACGAGTATAACAAAGAACCCTGAACCGAGTATAACAAAGTCCCCTGATCTAGGATAACAAAGGCCCCTGATCGAGTATTAGAAAGACTCCTTATCGAGTATAACAAAGTCCGGTGATCGAGTATAACAAAGGCCCCTGGTCGAGTATAAAAAAAGTCCCCAGATCGAGTACAACAAAAGTACCCTGATCGAGTATAACAAAGTCCCCTGATCGAGTATAAAAAAGTCCCCTGGCCCAGTATAACAAAGTCCCCATATCGAGTATAACAAAGTCCCCCTGATCGATTATATCAAAGTCCCCTGGTCGAGTATAGCAAAGGGCTCTGATCGAGTAAGACAAAGTCCCCTGATCGAGTATAACAATTTCCTCTTATCGAGTATAACAAAGGCCCCTGGTCGAGTATAACAAAGTCCCCTGATCGAGGATAACAAAAGTCCCCTGATCGAGTATAACAAAGTACCTGATCGGGTATAAAAAAGTCCCCTGTTCCAGTATATCAAAGTCCCCTGATCGAGTATAACAAAAGTCCCTTGATCGAGTATAACAAAGTCCCTTGGTCGAGTATAACAAAGTCCCCTGATCGAGTATACTGCGTCTCATCGAGTATAACAAAGTCCCTTGGTCGAGTATAACAAAGTTTTCTTATCGAGTATAACAAAGGCCCCTGGTCGAGTATAACAAAGTCCTCTGATCGAGTTTAACAAAATTCCCCTGTTCGAGTATAACAAAGTCCCCTAATCAAGTAGAGAAAATCCCTTCATCGAGTATAACATATCCCCTGATCGAGTATAAAAAAGTCCTCTGGTCGAGTATAACAAAGTCCCCTGATCGAGTATAACAAAGTCCCTGATCAAGTATAATAAAGTCCCCTGGTCCAATATAACAAAGACCCTGATCGAGTATAACATATCCCCTCATCGAGTATAACAACGTCTCCTGGCGGAGTATAACAAAGTCCGCAGATCGAGCATAACAAAGTCCCCTGATCGATTATAACAAAGTCCCCTGGTCGAGTATAACAAAGGGCCCTCATCGAGTAAGACAAAGTCCCTTGATCGAGTATTACAAAATTCCCTGATCCTAGTATAACAAAGCCCACTGGACGAGTATAACAAAGAACCCTGAACCGAGTATAACAAAGTCCCCTGATCTAGGATAACAAAGGCCCCTGATCGAGTATTAGAAAGACTCCTTATCGAGTATAACAAAGTCCGGTGATCGAGTATAACAAAGGCCCCTGGTCAAGTATAAAAAAGTCCCCAGATCGAGTACAACAAAAGTCCCCTGATCGAGTATAACAAAGTCCCCTGATCGAGTATAAAAAAGTCCCCTGGCCCAGTATAACAAAGTCCCCATATCGAGTATAACAAAGTCCCCTGATCGATTATATCAAAGTCCCCTGGTCGAGTAGAGCAAAGGGCTCTGATCGAGTAAGACAAAGTCCCCTGATCGAGTATAACAATTTCTTCTTATCGAGTATAACAAAGTCCCCTTATCGAGTATAACAAAGTCCCCTGATCGAGGATAACAAAAATCCCCTGATCGAGTATAACGAAGTCCCCTGATCGGGTATAAAAAAGTCCCCTGGTCCAGTATAACAAAGTCCCCTGATCGAGTATAACAAAGGACCCTGGTCGAGTATTAGAAAGGTCCCTCATAGAGTATAACAAAGTCACCTGCTCGAGTATAACAAATTCCCCTTATCGAGTATAACAAATTCCCCTTATCGAGTATTACAAAGACTCCTTATCGAGTATAACAAAGTCCGGTGATCGAGTATAACAAAGGCCCCTGGTTGAGTATAAAAAAGTCCCCAGATCGAGTATAACAAAAGACCCCTGATCGAGTATAACAAAGTCCCCTGATCTAGCATAACAAAGTCCCCTGATTGAGTATAACAAAGTCCCCATATCGAGTATAACAAAGTCCCCTGATCCATTATATCAAAGTCCCCTGGTCGAGTATAGCAAAGGGCTCTGATCGAGTAAGACAAAGTCCCCTTATCGAGTATAACAAAGTCCCCTGATCGAGTATATCAAAGTCCCCTGATCGGGTATAAAAAAGTCCCCTGGTCCAGTATAACAAAGTCCCCTGATCGAGTATAACAAAGGACCCTGGACGAGTATAGCTAAGTCCCCTGATCGAGTATAACAAAAGCCCCTTGATTGAGTATAACAAAGTCCCTTGGTCGAGTATAACAAAGTTTTCTTTTCGAGTATAACAAAGGCCCCTGGTCGAGTATAACAAAGTCCTCTCATCGAGTATAACAAAATTCCCCTGATCGAGTATAACAAAGTCCCCTAATCAAGTATAGAAAATCCCCTCATCGAGTATAACATATCCCCTGATCGAGTATAAAAAAGTCCTCTGGTCGAGTATAACAAAGTCCCATGATTGAGTATAACAAAGTCCCTTGATTAATTTTAAAAAAGTCCCCTGGTGGAGTATAACAAAGTTCCCTGATCGAGTATAACAAAAGTCCTAATTCGAGTATAACAAAGCCCCCTCATCGAGTATAACAAAGGCCCCTAATCGAGTATAACAAAGTCCACTGATCGAGTATAACATATCCCCTGATCGAGTATAACAAAGTCCTCTGGTCAAGTATAAAAAAGTCCCCTGATCGAGTATAACATATCCCCTGATCGAGTATAACAAAGTCTCCAGGCCCAGTATAACAAAATCCCCAGATCGAGAATAACAAAGTCCCCTGATCGATTATAACAAAGTCACCCGACCGAGTATATGAAAGGCCTCTGGTCCAGTATAACAAAGTCCCCTGGTCGATAATAACAAAGTCCCCTGATCCTAATATAACAAAGCCCCCTGGATGAGTATAACAAAGTCCCCTGGTCCAGTATAACAAAGTCCCCTGATCGAGTATAACAACGTTTCCTGACCCAGTATAACAAAGTCCCTAGATCGAGCATAACAAAGCCCCCTGGACGAGTATAACAAAGTCCCCTGATCGAGTATAACAAAGTCCCTGATCGAGTATAACAAAGTTTCCTGGACCAATATAACAAAGACCCTGGTCGAGTATATCATATCCCCTCATCGAGTATAACAACGTCTCCTGGCGCCGTATAACAAAGTCCCCAGATCGAACAAAACAAAATCCCCTGATCGATTATAACAAAGTCCCCTGGTCGAGTATAACAAAGTCCATTGGTCATGTATAAAAAAGTCCCCTTGTCGAGTATAACATAGTCCTTGAACGAGTATAACAAAGTCCCCTGATCGAGTATAACAAAGCCCAGTGGACGAGTATAACAAAGTCCCCTGATCGAGTATAACAAAGTCCCCTGCTCGAATCTAACAAAGACCCTGATCGAGTATAACATATCCCCTCATCGAATATAACAACGTCTCCTGGCGCAGTATAACAAAGTCCCCAGATCGAACAAAACAAAGTCCCCTGGTCGAGTATAACAAAGGGCCCTCATCGAGTAAGACAAAGTCCCTTAATCGAGTATAACAAAGTCCCCTGATCCTAGTATAACAAAGCCGACTGGACGAGTATAACAAAGACCCCTGAACCGAGTATAACAAAGTCCCCTTTTCTAGTATAACAAAGGCCCCTGATCGAGTATAAGAAAGGCCCCTCATCGAGTATAACAAAGTCACCTGATCGAGTATAACTAAGCCGCCTAATCGAGTATAACAAAGTCCCCTGGTCGAGTATAACAAAGTCCCCTGTTCGAGTCTAACAAAGTCCCCTTATCGAGTATAGCAAATTCCCCTTATCGAGTATTACAAAGACCCCTTATCGAGTATAACAAAGTCCGGTGATCGAGTATAACAAAGGCCCCTGATCGAGTATAACAAAAGTTCCCTGATCGTGTATAACAAAGTCACCTGATCGAGTATAAAAAAGTCCCCTGGCCCGGTATAACAAAGTCCCCATATCGAGTATAACAAAGACCCCTTATCGAGTATAACAAAGTCCGGTGATCGAGTATAGCAAAGGACCCTGATCGGGTATAAAAAAGTCCCCTGGTCCAGTATAACAAAGTCCCCTGATCGAGTATACCAAAGGACCCTGGACGAGTATAACTAAGTCCCCTGATCGAGTATAACAAAAGTCCCTTGATCGAGTATAACAAAGTCCCTTGGTCGAGTAAAACAAAGTTTTCTTATCGAGTATAACAAAGGCCCCTGGTCGAGTATAACAAAGTCCTCTAATCGAGTATAACAAAATTCCCCTGATCGAGTATAACAAAGTCCCCTAATCAAGTATAGAAAATCCCCTCATCGAGTATAACATATCCCCTGATCGAGTATAAAAAAGCCCTCTGGTCGAGTATAACAATGTCCCCTGATCGAGTATAACAAAGTCCCCTGGTCGAGTATAACAAAGTCCCCTGATCGAGGATAACCAAAACCCCTCATCGAGTATAACAAAGTCCCATGATTGAGTATAACAAAATCCCCTGATCGAGTATAACAAAGACCTCTGGTTGAGTATAACAAAGTCCCCTGATCGAGTATAACATATCCCCTGATCGCGTATAACAAAATTCCCCTGGTTCGAGTATGACAAAGTCCCCTGATTAATTTAAAAAAAGTCCCCTGGTTGAGTATAACAAAGTTCCCTGATCGAGTATAACAAAGTCCCCTTGTCGAGTATAACAAAGCCCCCTCATCGAGTATAACAAAGGCCCCTAATCGAGCATAACAAAGTCCCCTGATTGAGTATAACAAAGTCCCCTTATCGAGTATAACAAAGTCCTCTTGTTGAGTATAACAAGGTCCCCTGATCGAGTATAACATATCCCCTGATCGAGTATAACAAAATTCCCCTGATCGAGTATGACAAAGTCCCATGATTAATTTTAAAAAAGTCCCCTGGTTGAGTATAACAAAGTTCCCTGATCGAGTATAACAAAGTCCCCTGGTCGAGTATAACAAAGCCCCCTCATCGAGTATAACAAATGCCCCTAATCGAGTATAACAAAGTCCACTGATCGAGTATAACATATCCCCTGATCGAGTATAACAAAGTCCTCTGGTCAAGTATAAAAAAGTCCCCTGATCGAGTATAACATATCCCCTGATCGAGTATAACAAAGTCTCCTGGCCCAGTGTAAGAAAGTCCCCAGATCGAGCATAACAAAGTCCCCTTATCGATTATAACAAACTCACCCGACCGAGTATAAGAAAGGCCTCTGCTCTAGTATAACAAAGTCCCCTGGTCGATAATAACAAAGTCCCCTGATCCTAATATAACAAAGCCCCCTGGACGAGTATAAGAAAGTCCCCTGGTCCAGTATAACAAAGTCCCCTGATCGAGTATAACAACGTTTCCTGACCCAGTAAAACAAAGTCCCTAGATCGAGCATAACAAAGCCCCATGGACGAGTATAACAAAGTCCCCTGATCGAGTATAACAAAGTTCCCTGGACCAATATAACAAAGACCCTGGACGAGTATATCATATCCCCTCATCGAGTATAACAACGTCTCCTGGCGCAGTATAACAAAGTCCCCAGATCGAACAAAACAAAGTCCCCTGATCGATTATAACAAAGTCCCCTGGTCAAGTATAACAAAGTCCATTGGTCAAGTATAAAAAAGTCCCCTGATCGAGTATAACAAAGTCCCCAGATCGAGTATAACAAAGGCCCCTCATCGAGTATAACAAAGTCCATTGGTCAAGTATAAAAAAGTCCCCTTGTCGAGTATAACAAAGTCCTTGATCGAGTATAACAAAGTCCCCTGATCGAGTATAACAAAGCCCCGTGGACGAGTATAACAAAGTCCCCTGATCGAGTATAACAAAGTCCCCTGGTCCAATATAACAAAGACTCTGATCGAGTATAACATATCCCCTCATCGAGTATAACAACGTCTCCTGGCGCAGTATAACAAAGTCCCCAGATCGAACAAAACAATGTCCCCTGATCGATTATAACAATGTCCCCTGGTCGAGTATAACAAAGGGCCTTCATCGAGTAAGACAAAGTCCCTTGATCGAGTATAACAACGTCACTTGATCCAAGTATAACAAAGCCCACTGGACGAGTATAACAAAGACCCCTGAACAGAGTATAACAAAGTCCCCTTATCTAGTATAACAAAGGCCCCTGATCGAGTATAAGAAAGGCCCCTCATCGAGTATAACAAAGTCACCTGATCGAGTATAACTAAGCCGCCTAATCGAGTATAACAAAGTCCCCTGGTCGAGTATAACAAAGTCCCCTGTTTGAGTCTAACAAAGTCCCCTTATCAAGTATAGCAAATTCCCCTTATCGAGTATTACAAAGACCCTGTTAGTCTACAAAGTCCCCTTATAAAGTATAGCAAATTCCCTTGCTCGAGTAATACAGACCCTTATCAGTATAACAAAGTCCGGTGATCGAGTATAACAAAGGCCCCTGATCGAGTATAACAAAAGTTCCCTGATCGTGTATAACAAAGTCCCATGATCGAGTATAAAAAAGTCCCCTGGCCCGGTATAACAAAGTCTCCATATCGAGTAAGACAAGTCCCCTGATCGAGTATAACAAAGTCCGGTGATCGAGTACAACAAAGCCCCCTGGACGAGTATAACAAAGTCCCCTGATCGAGTATAACAAAGTCCCCTGATCGAGTATAACAAAGTTCCCTGGTCCAGTATAACAAAGTCCCCTGATCGAGTATAATATATCCCCTGATCGAGTATAACACAGTCTCCTGGCCCAGTATAACAAAGTCCCCAGATCGAGCATAACAAAGTCCCCTGATTGATTATAACAAAGTCCCTGACCGAGTATAACAAAGTCCCCTGGTCGAGAATAACAAAGTTCCCTGATACTAGTATAACAAAGTCCCCTGATCGAGTAAAAATAGTCCCCTGGCCAAGTATAACAATGTCCCGATATCGAGCATAGCAAAGTCCCCTGATTCGATTATAACAAAGTCCCCTGGTTGAGTATAGCAAAGGGCCCTGATCGAGAAATACAAAGTCCCCTGATCGAGTATAACAAATTCCTCTTATCGAGTATAAAAAAGTCCCCTGATCGAGTATAACAAAGGCCCCTGGTCGAGTATAACAAAGTCCCCTGATCGAGTATAACCAAAGTCCCCTGATCGAGTATAACACAGCCCCCTCATCGGGTAAAAAAAAGTCCCCTGGTCCAGTATAACAAAGTCCCCTGATCGATTATAACAAAGTTCCCTGGTCGAGTATAGCAAAGGGCCCTGATCGAGTAGGACAAAGTCCCCTGATCGAGTATTACACAGTCCCCTGATCGTGTATAAAAAAGCCCCCTAGACGAGTATAACAAAGTCCCCTGATCGAGTATAACAAATTCCCCTGGTCGAGTATAACAAAGTCTCCTGATCGAGTATAACAAAGTCCCCTGGTCGAGTATAACAAAATCCCCTGATCGAGGATAACCAAAACCCCTCATCGAGTATAACAAAGTCCCATGATTGAGTATAACAAAGTCCCCTGATCGAGTATAACAAAGTCCTCTGGTTGAGTATAACAAAGTCCCCTGATCGAGTATAACATATCCCCTGATCGCGTATAACAACGTCTCCTGGCGCAGTATAACAAAGTCCCCAGATCGAGCATAACAAAGTCCCCTGATCGATTATAACAAAGTCCCCTGGTCGAGTATAACAAAGGGCCCTCATTGAGTAAGACAAAGTCCTTTGATCGAGTATAACAAAGTCCCCTGATCCTAGTATAACAAAGCCCACTGGACGAGTATAACAAAGACCCCTGAACCGAGTATAACAAAGTCCCCTGATGGAGTATAACATATCCCCTGCTCGAGTATAACAAATTCCCTGGTGGAGTATAACAAAGTCCCCTGGTCGAGTATAACAAAGATTTCTAATCGAGTACAACCTAGGCCCCTGGTCGAGTATAACAAAGGCCCCTCATGGATTATAACAAAGTCCATTGATCAAGAATAAATAAATCCCCTGGTCGAGTATAACAAAGGGCCCTCATTGAGTAAGACAAAGTCCTTTGATCGAGTATAACAAAGTCCCCTAATCCTAGTATAACAAAGCCCACTGGACGAGTATAACAAAAACCCCTGAACCGAGTATAGCAAAGTCCCCTGATCGAGTATAACAAAGCCTCCTGGTCCAGTATAACAAAGTCCCCTGATCGAGTATAACAAAATCCCCTGATCGAGGATAACCAAAACCCCTCATCGAGTATAACAAAGTCCCATGATTGAGTATAACAAAGTCCCCTGATCGAGTATAACAAAGTCCTCTGGTTGAGTATAACAAAGTCCCCTGATCGAGTATAACATATCCCCTGATCGCGTATAACAAAATTCCCCTGATCGAGTATGACAAAGTCCCCTGATTAATTTTAAAAAAGTCCCCTGGTTGAGTATAACAAAGTTCCCTGATCGAGTATAACAAAGTCCCCTGGTCGAGTATAACAAAGCCCCCTCATCGAGTATAACAAAGGCCCCTAATCGAGTATAACAAAGTCCACTGATCGAGTATAACATATCCTCTGATCGAGTAAAACAAAGTCCTCTGGTCAAGTATAAAAAAGTCCCCTGATCGAGTATAACATATCCCCTGATCGAGTATAACAAAGAATCCAGGCCCAGTATAACAAATTCCCCAGATCGAGCATAACAAAGTCCCCTGATCGATTATAACAAAGTCACCCAGACCGAGTATAACAAAGGCCTCTGGTCGAGTATAACAAAGTCCCCTTGTCGAGAATAACAAAGTCCGCTGATCGTAATATAACAAAGCCCCCTGGACGAGTATAACAAAGTCCCCTGGTCCAGTATAACAAAGTCCCCTGATCGAGTATAACATATCCCCTGATCGAGTATAACAACGTTTCCTGACCCACTATAAGAAAGTCCCTAGATCGAGCATAACAAAGCCCCCTGGACGAGTATAACAAAGTCCCCTGATCGAGTATAACAAAGTCTCCTGGTCCAGTATAACAAAGTCCCTTGATCGAGTGTAACATATCCCCTCATCAAGGATAACAACGTCTCCTGGCGCAGTATAACAAAGTCCCCAGATGGAGCATAACAAAGTCCCCTGATCGATTATAACAAAGTCCCCTGGTGGAGTATAACAAAGGGCCATCATCGAGTAAGACAAAGTCCCCTGATCGAGTATAACAAAGTCCCCTGATCCTAGTATAACAAAGCCCAATGGACGAGTATAACAAAGACCCCTGAACCGAGCATAACAAAGTCCCCTGATCGAGTATAACATATCCCCTGATCGAGTATAACAAAGTCCCCTTATCGAGTATATTAAAAGCCCCTCATCGAGTATAGCAAAGTCCATTGGTCAAATATAGGAAAGTCCACTGATCGAGTATGACAATGTCCCCTGATTGATTATAAAAAAGTCACCTTGTCGAGTATAACAAAGTCCCCTGAATGAGTATAACAAAGTCCCCTGATCGAGTATAACAAAGTGTTCTGGTTGAGAATAACAAAGTCCCTAATCGAGTATAAAAAAGTCCTCTGATCGCATATAACAAAGTCCCCTGGTCGAGTATAACAAAGTCCCCTGGTCGAGTATAACAAAGGCCCCTCATTGAGTATAACAAAGTCCATTGGTCAAGTATAAAAAAGTCCCTTGGTCGAGTATAACAAAGTCCCCTGATCGAGTATAACAAAGTCCTCTGGTCGAGTATAAAAAAGTCCCCTGATGGAGTATAACAAAGTCCCCTGATCGAGTATAACAAAGTCCCCAGATCGAGTATAACAAAGGCCCCTCAGCGAGTATAACAAAGTCCATTGGTCAAGTTTAAAAAGGTCCCCTGGTCGAGTATAACAAAGTCCCCTAATCGAGTAAAACAAAGTCCCCTGGTCGAGTATAGCAAAGTCCCCTCATCGAGTATAAAAAAGCCTCCACATCGAGTATAACAAAGTCCCCTGATCGAGTATAACACTGCCCCCTGCTCGAGTATAAGAAAGTCCCCTGATCGAGTATAACAAAGTCCTCTGATCGAGTATAACAAAGGCCCCTGATCGAGTCCAAAAAAGGCCCCTCATCGAGTATAACAAAGTCCCTTGATCTAGTATAACAAAGGCCCCTGAACGAGTATAACAAAGGCCCCTCATCGAGTATAACAAAGTTCCCTGATCGAGTATAACAAAGCCGCCTAATCGAGGATAACAAAGTACCCTAGTCGAGTAAAACAAAGTCCCCTGTTCGAGTCTAACAAAATCCGGTGATCGAGTATAACAAAGGCCCCTGGTCGAGTATAACAAAGTCCCCTGATCGAGTATAACAAAGCCCCCTGGACGAGTATAACAAAGTCCCCTAATCGAGTATAAGAAAGGCCCCTCATCGAGTATAACAAAGTCCATTGGTCAAGTATAAAAAAGTCCCTTTGTCGAGTATAACAAAGTCCTTGATCGAGTATAACAAAGTCCCCTGGTCCAATATAACAAAGACCCTGATCGAGTATAACATATCCCCTCATCGAGTATAACAACGTCTCCTGGCGCAGTATAACAAAGTCCCCAGATCGAGCATAACAAAGTCCTCTGATCGATTATAACAAAGTCCCCTGGTCGAGTATAACAAAGTCCATTGGTCAATTATAAAACAGTCCCCTGGTCGAGTATAACAAAGTCCCCAGATCGAGTATAACAAAGGCCCCTCATCGAGTATAACAAAGTCCATTGGTCAAGTATAAAAAAGTCCCTTTGTCGAGTATATCAAAGTCCTTGATCGAGTATAACAAAGTCCCCTGATCGAGTATAACAAAGCCCCCTGGACAAGTATAAAAAAGTCCCCTGATCGAGTATAACAAAGTCCCTGATCGAGTATAACAAAGTCCCCTGATCGAGTATAACAAAGCCCCCTGGACAAGTATAAAAAAGTCCCCTTGTCGAGTATAACAAAGTCCTTGATCGAGTATAACAAAGTCCCCATATCGAACATAATAAAGTCCCATGATCGATTATAGCAAAGTCCCCTGGTCGAGTATAACAAAGGGCCCTCATCGAGTAAGGCAAAGTCCCTTCATCGAGTATAACAAAGTCCCCTGATCCTAGTATAACAAAGCCCACTGGACGGGTATAACAAAGACCCCTGAACCGAGTATAACAAAGTCCCCTTATGTAGTATAACAAAGGCCCTTGATCGAGTATAAGAAAGCCCCCTCATCAAGTATAACAAAGTCACCTGAACGAGTATAACTAAGCCGCCTAATCGAGTATAACAAACACCCCTGGCCGAGTATAACAAAGTCCCCTGTTCGAGTCTAACAAAGTCCCCTTATCGAGTATAACAAATTCCCTTATCGAGTATTACAAAGACCCCTTATCGAGTATAACAAAGTCCGGTGATCGAGTATAACAAAGGCTCCTGATCGAGTATAACAAAAGTCCCCTGGTCGTGTAATACAAAGTCCCCTGATCGAGTATAAAAAAGTCCCCTGGCCCCGTATAACAAAGCCCCCATATCGAGTATAACAAAGTCCCCGGATCGAGTATAACAAAGTCCCCTGATCAGGTATAACAAAGTCCCCTGGTCCAGTATAACAAAGTCCCCTGATCGAATATATCATATCCCCTGATCGAGTATAACAAAGTCTCCAGGCCCAGTATAACAAAGTCCTCAGATCGAGCATAACAAAGTCCCCTGATCGATTATAACAAAGTCCCCAGACCGAGTATAACAAAGGCCTCTGGTCGAGTATAACAAAGTCCCCTGGTCGAGATTAACAAAGTCCCCTGATCGAGTATAACAACGTTTCCTGACCCAGTATAACAAAGTCCCCAAATCGAGCATAACAAAGTCTCCTGACCGAGTATAACAAAGGCCGCTGGTCCAGTATAACAAAGTCCCCTGGTCGAGAATAACAATGTCCCCTGAGCCTTGTATAACAAGGCCCCCTGAACCGAGCATAACAAAGTCCCCTGATCGAATATAACATATCCCCTGATCGAGTATAACAAAGTCCCTGGTGGAGTATAACAAAGTCCCCTGGTCGAGTATAACAAAGTTTTCTAATCGAGTATAACAAAGACCCCTGATCGAGTATAACAAAGTCCCCTGATCCTAGTATAACAAAGCCCATTGGACGAGTATAACAAAGACCCCTGAACCGATCATAACAAAGTCCCCTGATCGAGTATAACATATCCCCTGATCGAATATACCAAAGTCCTCTGCTCGAGTATAAAAAAGTCCCCTAATCGAGTATAACAAAGTCCCCTGGTCGAGTATAACAAAGTCCCCTGATCGAGTATAACAAAAGCCCCTCATCGAGTATAGCAAAGTCCATTGGTCAAATATAGGAAAGTCCACTGATCGAGTATGACAAAGTCCCTGATTAATTATAAAAAAGTCCCCTTGTCGAGTACAACAAAGTCCCCTGATCGAGTATAACAATGTCCCCTGGTCGAGTATAACAAAACCCCCTCATCGATTATAACAAAGGCCCCTAATCGAGTATAACAAAGTCCCCTGATTGAGTATAACAAAGTCCCCTGATCGAGTATAACATAGTCCTCTGGTTGAGTATAACAAAGTCCCTGATCGAGTATAAAAAAGTCCCCTGATCGCATATAACAAAGTCCCTAGGTCGAGTATAACAAAGTCCCCTGATCGAGTATAACAAAGGCCCCTCATTGAGTATAACAAAGTCCATTGGTCAAGTATAAAAAAGTCCCCTGGTCGAGTATAACAAAGTCCCTGGTCGAGTATAACAAAGTCCCCCAGATCGGGTATAACAAAGGCCTCTTCAGGTATAACAAAGTCCCTGGTCGAATATAAACAAGATCTCCCTGTTGGTCTAACAAGAAATCACTCTTATCAGTACGCAAATTCCCTTACCGAGGTATAACAAAAATCTCACTATCAAATTATAACAAAGTCGGTGATCACACTTGGAGGCCCCTGGTCCGGGTATAACAAAGTCCCCTCATCAATTATAACATAAGTCCCTTGGTCAAGTATATAAAAGTCCCTGGTCGAGTATAACCAAGTCCCCTGATCGAGTATAACAAAGTCCCCTGATCGAGTATAAAAAAGTGCCCTGATCGAGTATAACAAAGGCCCCTCATCGAGTATAACAAACTCCATTGGTCATGTATAAAAACGTCCCCTGGTCGAGTATAACAAAGCCACCTGCTCGAGTAAAGCAAAGTCCCCTGATCGAGTATAACCATCCTATAAGTATAACAAGAGGCACTATCGAGGTATAACAAAGGGCCTCATCGAAATGCAACAAAGTCCCTGATTAGCAGGTATAACAAAGTCCCCTGGTCGAATATAACAAAGTCCCCTGGTCGAGTATAACAAAGCCCCCTCATCGAGTATAACAAAGGCCCCTCATCGAGTATAACAAAGTCCCCTGATTGAGTATAACAAAGTCCCCTGATCGAGTATAACAGAGTCCTCTGGTTGAGTATAACAAAGTCCCTTGATCGAGTATATAAAAGTCCCCTGATCGTGTATAACAAAGTCCCCTGGTCGAGTATAAAAAAGTCCCCTGATCGAGTATAACAAAGGCCCCTCATTGAGTATAACAAAGTCCATTGGTCAAGTATAAAAAAGGCCCCTTGTCGAGTATAATAAAGTCCCTGATCGAGTAAAACCAAGTTCCCTGATCGAGTATAACAAAGCCCCCTGGATGAATATAACAAAGTCTTCTCATCGAGTATAACAAAGTCCCCAGATCGAGCATAACAAAGTCCCCTGATCCTCGAGAATAACCAAGATCCCTGATCTAAATATAACAAAAGCCCCCTTATCGGGGAGTATAACAAATTCCCTTATCAGGTACAACAAAGTCCCTTATCGAGTATAACAAAGTCCGCTGATCGAGTATAAAAATGTCCTGGCCCCGAGCATAGCAAAGTCCATATCGGGCATAACAAAGTCCCTTGATGGAATTATAACAAGAGTCCCCTGGTCGAGTATAACAAAGCCCCTGGAATGATTAGCAAAAGTCCCCTGATCGAGTATAACAAAAGTCCCGTGATCGAGTATAACAAAGTCCCCTAATCGAGTATAACAAAAGTCCCGTGATCGAGTATAACAAAGTCCCCTGATCGAGTATAACATATCCCCTCATCGAGTATAACAAAGTCTCCTGGCCCAGTATAACAAAGCCCCAGATCGAGCATAACAAAGTCCCCTGATAGATTATAACATAATCCCGGACCGAGGATAACAAAGGCCTCTGGTCGAGTATAACAAAGTCCCCTGGTCGAGAATAACAAAGTCGTCTGATACTAGAATAACAAAGTCCCCTGACCGAGTATACAAAAAGTCCTCTGGCCCAGTATAACAAAGTCCCCTGATCGAGTATAACAAAGTCCCCTGATCGATTAAAACAAAGTCCCCTTGTCGAGTATAGCAAAGGCTCCTGATCGAGTAAGACAATTTATCCCTGATCGAGTATAATTTAGTCCCCTGACTGAGTATAACAAAGCAACCTGGACGTGTATAAAAAAGTCCCCTGACAGAGTATAACAAAGTTCTCTGCTCGAGTATAACAAAGTCCCCGGATCGAGTATAACAAAGTCCCCTGGTCGAGTATAACAAAGTCCCCTCATCGAGTATAAGAAAAGCCCCTCATCGAGTATAGCAAAGTCCATTGGTCAAATATAGGAAA
This sequence comes from Homarus americanus, assembly GCF_018991925.1. Classification (NCBI taxonomy): domain Eukaryota; kingdom Metazoa; phylum Arthropoda; class Malacostraca; order Decapoda; family Nephropidae; genus Homarus; species Homarus americanus. The sequence continues at coordinate 29,376 of NW_024751758.1, read as the reverse complement.
GTCCACTGATCGAGTATGACAAAGTCCTGATCATTATAAAAATGTCCCCTGATCGCATATAACAAAGTCCCCTGGTCGAGTATAACAAAGTCCCTGATCGAGTATAACAAAGGCCCCTCATTCAGTATAACAAAGTCCATTGGTCAAGTATAAAAAAGTCCCCTAGTCGAGTATAACAAAGTCCTCTGGTTGAGTATAAAAAAGTCCCCTGATGGAGTATAAAAAAGTCCCCTGATCAAGTATAACAAAGTCCTCTGGTTGAGTATAACAAAGTCCCTGATCGAGTATAAAAAAGTCCCCTGATCGCATATAACAAAGTCCCCTGGTCGAGTATAACAAAAGTCCCCCAGATCAGGTATAACAAAAAGGCCCCTCATCGAGAGTATATTAACAAAGAATCCATTGATCAAGTATAAAAGTCCTGATGCGAGTATAACAAAGTCCCCTGATCGGTATAAAAAATCCTCCTGGTCAGTATAGCAAAAGTCCCCTGATCAGAGTATAACCAAAAGCCTCCTCATCGAAGTATATAAAAGAATCCCCTGATTGAGTATAACAAGGCCCCTGATCGAGTCTAAAGGCCCCTCATCGAGTATAACAAAGTCCCTGATCGAGTATAACAAAGTCCCTGGTCGAGTATAGCAAATCCCCTGCTCTGGTATAAAGTCCCCTGATCAGGCATAGAAAGTCCCTGATCAGGTATAACAAAGGCTGCTCGAGTATAAGAAAGTCCCCTGATCGAGTATAAGAAAGTCCCCTGATCGAGTATAACAAAGGCCCCTGATCGAGTCTAACAAAGGCCCCTCATCGATTTAACAAAGTTCCCTCATCGAGTATAACAAAGCCGCCTAATCGAGTATAACAAAGTCTCCTGCTCGAGTAGAACAAAGTCCCCTGTTCGAGTATAACAAAGTCCGGTGATCCTGTAAAACAAAGGCCCCTGGTCGAGTATAACAAAGTCCCCTCATCGAGTATAACAGAAGTCCCTTGATCGAGTATAACAAAGTCCCCTGGTCGAATATAACAAAGTTTTCTAATCGCGTATAACAAAGGCACCTGGGCGATTATAACAAAGTCCCCTGGTCGAGTATAACAAAGTCCCCTGATCGAATATAACATATCCCCTGACCGAGTATAACAAAGTCCTCGTGTCGAGTATAACAAAGTCCCCTGATCGAGTATAACAAAGTCCCCTGGTCGACTATAACAAAGTCCCCTGGTCGAGTATAACAAAGCCCCCTTATCGAGTATAACAAAGGCCCCTCATCGAGTATAACAAAGTCCCTGATTGAGTATAACAAAGTCTCCTGATCGAGTATAAAAAAGTCCCGTGATCGTGTATAACAAAGTCCCCTGGTCAAGTATAAGAAAGTCCCCTGATCGAGTATAACAAAGGCCCCTCATTGAGTATAACAAAGTCCATTAGTCAAGTATAAAAAACTCTCCTGGTCGAGTATAACAAAGTCCCCATATCGAGTATAACAAAGGCTCCTCATCGAGTATAACAAAGCCCCCTGGACGAATATAACAAAGTCCCCTCATCGAGTATAATAAAGTCCCTGATCGAGTATAACAAAGTCCCCTGGTCCAATATAACAAAGACCCTGATCGAGTATAACATATCCCCTCATCGAGTATAACAACGTCTCCTGGCGCAGTATAACAAAGGCCCCTCATGGATTATAACAAAGTCCATTGATCAAGTATAAATAAGTCCCCTGGTCGAGTATAACAAAGGGCCCTCATTGAGTAAGACAAAGTCCTTTGATCGAGTATAACAAAGTCCCCTAATCCTAGTATAACAAAGTCCCCTGTTCGAGTATAACAAAGGCCCCTGATCGAGTCTAAAGAAGGCCCCAAATCGAGTATAGCAAAGTCCCCTGATCGAGTATAACAAAGCCTCCTCATCGAGTATAACAAAGTCCCCTGATCGAGTATAACACAGCCCCCTGCTCGAGTATAAGAAAGTCCCCTGATCGAGTATAACAAAGTCCCCTGATCTAGTATAACAAAGGCCCCTCATCGAGTATAACAAAGGCCCCCTCATCGATTTAACAAAGTTCCCTCATCGAGTATAACAAAGCCACCTAATCGAGTATAACAAAGTCCCTTGTTCGAGTATAACAAAGTCCGGTGATCCTATATAACAAAGGCCCCTGGTCGAGTATAACAAAGTCCCCTCATCGAGTATAACAGAAGTCCCTTGATCGAGTATAACAAAGTCCCCTGGTCGAGTATAACAAAGTTTTCTAATCACGTATAACAAAGGCCCCTGGGCGATTATAACAAAGTCCCCTGGTCGAGTATAACGAAGTCCCCTGATCAAGTATAACATATCCCCTGACCGAGTATAAAAAAGTCCTCTTGTCGAGTATAACAAAGTCCCCTGATCGAGTATAACAAAGTCCCCTGGTCGAGTATAACAAAAACCCCTGGTCGAGTATAACAAAGCCCCCTCATCGAGAATAACAAAGGCCCCTCAACGAGTATAACAAAGTCCCTGATTGAGTATAACAAAGTCCCCTGTTCGAGTATAACAAAGTCCGGTGATCCTGTAAAACAAAGGCCCCTGGTCGAGTATAACAAAGTCCCCTCATCGAGTATAACAGAAGTCCCTTGATCGAGTATAACAAAGTCCCCTGGTTGAATATAACAAAGTTTTCTAATCGCGTATAACAAAGGCCCCTGGGCGATTATAACAAAGTCCCCTGGTCGAGTATAACAAAGTCCCCTGATCGAATATAACATTTCCCCTGACCGAGTATAACAAAGTCCTCTTGTCGAGTATAACAAAGTCCCCTGATCGAGTATAACAAAGTCCCCTGGTCGACTATAACAAAGTCCCCTGGTCGAGTATAACAAAGCCCCCTTATCGAGTATAACAAAGGCCCCTCATCGAGTATAACAAAGTCCCTGATTGAGTATAACAAAGTCTCCTGATCGAGTATAAAAAAGTCCCCTGATCGTGTATAACAAAGACCCCTGGTCAAGTATAAGAAAGTCCCCTGATCGAGTATAACAAAGGCCCCTCATTGAGTATAACAAAGTCCATTGGTCAAGTATAAAAAACTCTCCTGGTCGAGTATAACAAAGTCCCCATATCGAGTATAACAAAGGCTCCTCATCGAGTATAACAAAGCCCCCTGGACGAATATAACAAAGTCCCCTCATCGAGTATAATAGAGTCCCTGATCGAGTATAACAAAGTCCCCTGGTCCAATATAACAAAGACCCTGATCGAGTATAACATATCCCCTCATCGAGTATAACAACGTCTCCTGGCGCAGTATAACAAAGGCCCCTCATGGATTATAACAAAGTCCATTGATCAAGTATAAATAAGTCCCCTGGTCTAGTATAACAAAGGGCCCTCATTGAGTAAGACAAAGTCCTTTGATCGAGTATAACAAAGTCCCCTAATCCTAGTATAACAAAGCCCACTGGACGAGTATAACAAAGACCCCTGAACCGAGTATAGCAAAGTCCCCTGATCGAGAATAACAAAGCCTCCTCATCGAGTATAACAAAGTCCACTGATCGAGTATAACACAGCCCCCTGCTCGAGTAGAAGAAAGTCCCCTGATCGAGTTTAACAAAGTCCCCTGATCGAGTACATCAAAGGCCCCTGATCGAGTCTAAAAAAGGCCCCTCATCCAGTATAACAAAGTCCCCTGATCTAGTATAACAAAGCCGCCTAATCGAGTATAACAAAGTCTCCTGCTCGAGTATAACAAAGTCCCTTGTTCGAGTATAACAAAGTCCGGTGATCCTGTATAACAAAGGCCTCTGGTCGAGTATAACAAAGTCCCCTCATCGAGTATAACAGAAGTCCCTTGATCGAGTATAACAAAGTCCCCTGGTCGAGTATAACAAAGTTTTCTAATCACATATAACAAAGGCCCCTGGGCGATTATAACAAAGTCCCCTGGTCGAGTATAACAAAGTCCCCTGATCAAGTATAACATATCCCCTGACCGAGTATAAAAAAGTCCTCTTGTCGAGTATAACAAAGTCCCCTGTCGAGTATAACAAAGTCCCCTGGTCGAGTATAACAAAGTCCCCTGGTCGAGTATAACAAAGCCCCCTCATCGAGTATAACAAAGGCCCCTCATCGAGTATAACAAAGTCCCTGATTGAGTATAACAAAGTCCCCTGATCGAGTATAACATAGTCCTCTTGTTGAGTATAACAAAGTCCCCTGATCGAGTATAAAAAAGTCCCCTGATCGTGTATAACAAAGTCCCCTGGTCAAGTATAAGAAAGTCCCCTGATCGAGTATAACAAAGGCCCCTCATTGAGTATAACAAAGTCCATTGGTCAAGTATAAAAAAGTCCCCTGGTCGAGTATAACAAAGTCCCCATATCGAGTATAACAAAGGCTCCTCATCGAGTATAACAAAGCCCCCTGGACGAATATAACAAAGTCCCCTCATCGAGTATAATAAAGTCCCTGATCGAGTAAAACAAAGTCCCCTGGTCCAATATAACAAAGACCCTGATCGAGTATAACATATCCCCTCATCGAGTATAACAACGTCTCCTGGCGCAGTATAACAAAGTCCCCAGATCGAGCATAACAAAGTCCGCTGATCGATTATAACAAAGTCACCTGGTCGAGTATAACAAAGGGCCCTCATTGAGTAAGACAAAGTCCTTTGATCGAGTATAACAAAGTCCCCTGATCCTAGTATAACAAAGCCCACTGGACGAGTATAACAAAGACCCCTGAACCGAGTATAACAAAGTCCCCTGATGGAGTATAACATATCCCCTGATCGAGTATAACAAAGTCCCTGGTGAGTATAACAAAGTCCCCTGGTCGAGTATAACAAAGTTTTCTAATCGAGTACAACAAAGGCCCCTGGTCGAGTATAACAAAGGCCCCTCATGGAGTATAACAAAGTCCATTGATCAAGTATAAATAAGTCCCCTGGTCGAGTATAACAAAGTCCCCTGATTGAGTTTAACAAAGTCCCCTGGTCGAGTATAGCAAAGTCCCCTAATCGATTATAAAAAAGCCTCCTCATCGAGTATAACAAAGTCCCCTGATCGAGTATAACGAAGCCCCCTGCTCGAGTATAACAAGGTCCCCTGATCGAGTATAACAAATTCCCCTCATCTAGTATAACAAAGGCGCCTCATCGAGTCTAACAAAGTCCCCTTATCGAGTATAACAAATTCCCCTTATCGAGTAGAACAAAGTCTCCTTATCGAGTATAACAAAGTCCCTGATCGAGTATAAAAAAGTCCCATGGTCCAGTATAACAAAGTCCGCTGATCGAGTGTAAAAAAGTCCCCTGGCCCAGTATAACAAAGCCCCCTGGACGAGTATAACAAAGTCCCATTATCGAGTATAACAAAATCCGGTGATCGAGTATAACAAAGGCCCCTGGTCGAGTATAACAAAGTCCCCTGATCGAGTATAACAAAGTCCCCTGATCGAGTATAACAAAGCCCCCTGGACGAGTATAACACAGTCCCCTGATCGAGTATAACAAAGTCCCTAATCGAGTATAACAAAGTCCCCTGATCGAGTATAACATATCCCCTCATCGAGTATAACAAAGTCTCCTGGCCCAGTATAACAAAACCCCAGATCGAGCATAACAAAGTCCATTGGTCAAATATACGAAAGTCCACTGATCGAGTATGACAAAGTCCTCTGATTATTAATAAAAAAGTCCCCTTGTCGTGTATAACAAAGTCCCCTGAACGAGTATAACAAAGTCCCCTGGTCGATTATAACATAGTCCCTGACCGAGGATAACAAAGGCCTCTGGTCGAGTATAACAAAGTTCTCTGGTCGAGAATAACAAAGTCCCCTGATACTAGTATAACAAAGTCCCCTGACCGAGTATAAAAAAGTTCCCTGGCCCAGTATAACAAAGTCCCCTGTTCGAGTATAACAAAGTCCCCTTATCTATTAAAACAAAGTCCCCTGGTCGAGTATAGTAAATGGCCCTGATCGAGTAAGACAAAGTCCCCTGATCGAGTATAACAAAGTCCCCTGACCGAGTATAACAAAGCCCCCTGGACGAGTATAACAAAGTCCCCTGACAGAGTATAACAAAGTCCTCTGCTCGAGTATAACAAAGTCCTCTGATCGAGTATAACAAAGTCCCCTGGTCGAGTATAACAAAGTCCCCTGATCGAGTATAACAAAAGCCCCTTATCGAGTATATCAAAGTCCATTGGTCAAATATAGGAAAGTTCACTCATCGAGTATAACAAAGTCCCCCGATCGAGTATAACAAAGTCCCCTGGTTGAGTATAACAAAGTCCCCTAATCGAGTATAACAAAGTCCCCTGGTCAACTATAGCAAAGTCCATTGGTCAAATATAGGAAAGTCCACTGATCGAGTATGACAATGTCCCTGATTAATTATAAAAAAGTCCCCTTGTCGAGTATAACAAAGTCCCCTGAACGAGTATAACAAAGTCCCCTGGTCGAGTATAACAAAGCCCCTTCATCGAGTATAACAAAGGCCCCTAATCGGGTATAACAAAGGCCCCTGATTGAGTATAACAAAGTCCCCTGATCGAGTATAACAAAGTCCTCTGGTTGAGTATAACAAAGTCCCCTCATTTAGTATAACAAAGTTCATTGGTCAAGTATAAAAAAGTCCCCTGTTCGAGTATAACAAAGTCCCCATATCGAGTATAACAAAGGCCCCACATTCAGTATAACAAAGTCCATTGGTCAAGTATAAAAAAGTCCCCTGGTCGAGTATAACAAAGTCCCCTGATCGAGTATAACATAGTCCTCTTGTCGAGTATAAAAAAGACCCCTGATGGAGTATAACAAAGTCCCCTGCTCGACTGTAACAAAGTCCCCAGATCGAGTATAACAAAGGCCCCTCATCGAGTATAACAAAGTCCATTGGTCAAGTATAAAAAGTCCCCTGGTCGAGTATAACAAAGTCTCCTGATCGAGTATAACATAGTCCTCTGGTCGAGTATAAAAAAGTCCCCTGATTGAGTATAACATATCCCTTGATCGAGTATAACAATGTCCTCTGGTCGAGTATAACAAAATCCCCTGATCGAGTAAAACAAAGTCCCCTGTTCGAGTCTATTATTAAGTCCCCTTATTGAGTATAACAAATTCCCCTTATCGAGTATAACAAAGTCCCCTTATCGAGTATAACAAAGTCCCCTGATCGAGTGTAACAAAGGCCTCTGGTCGAGTATAACAAATTCCCCTGATCGAGTATAACAAAAATCCCCTGATCGAGTATAACAACGTCTCGTTGCCCAGTTTAACAAAGTCCCCAGATCGAGCATAACAAAGTCCGCTAATCGATTATAACAAAGTCCCCTGGTCGAGTATAACAAAGGACCCTGATCGAGTAAGACAAAGTCCCCTGAATCGAGTATAACAAAGTCCCCTGATCGAGCATAACATATCCCCTGATCGAGTATAACAGAGTCCCTGGTGGAGTATAACAAAGTCCCCTGATCGAGCATAACAATGTCCCCTGGTCGAGTATAGCAAAGTCCATTGGTCAAATATAGGAAAGTCCACTGATCGAGTATGACAAACTCCCCTGATCATGTATAAAAAAGTCCCCTGGTCGAGTATAACAATGTCCCCTGATCGAGTATAACAAAGTCCCCTGGTCGAGTATAACAAAGGCCCCTAATCGAGTATAACAAAGTCCCCTGATTTAGTATAACTAAGTCCCCTGATCGAGTATAACAAAGTACTCTGGTTGAGTATAACAAAGTCCCCTGATCGAGTATAACATATCCCCTAATCGAGTATAACAAAGTCCTCTCGTTGAGTATAAAAAAGTCCCTTGATCGCGTATAACAAAGTCCCCTGGTCGTGTATAACAAAGTCCCCTGATCGAGTATAACAAAGTCCCCTGATCCTAGTATAACAAAGCCCACTGGACGAGTATAACAAAGACACCTGAACCGAGTATATCAAAGTCCCCTGATCGAGTATAACATATCCCCTGATCGAGTATAACAAAGTCCCTGGTGGAGTATAACAAAGTCCCCTGGTCGAGTATAACAAAGTTTTCTAATCGAGTATAACAAAGGCCCCTGGTCGAGTATAACAAAGTTTTCTAATCGAGTATATCAAAGGCCCCTGGTCGAGTATAACAAAGTCCTCTGATCAAATATAACAAAGTCCTTTGATCGAGTATAACAAAGTCCCCTAATCAAGTATAACAAAGTCCCCTGGTCGAGTATAACAAAGGGCCCTGATCGAGTAAGAAAAAGTCCCCTGATCGAGTATAACAAAGTCCCCTGATCCTAGTATAACAAAGCCCACTGGACGAGTATAACAAAGACACCTGAACCGAGTATAACAAAGTCCCCTGATCGAGTATAACAAAGTCCCTGGTGGAGTATAACAAAGTCCCCTGGTCGAGTATGACAAAGTTTTCTAATCGAGTATAACAAAGGCCCCTGGTCGAGTATAACAAAGTCCTCTGATCAAGTATAACAAAGTCCCCTAATCAAGTATAACAAAGTCCCCTGGTCGTAAATAACAAAGTCACCTGATCGAGTATAACAAAAGGCCCCTCATTGAGTATAACAAAGTCCATTGGTCAAGTATAGAAAGTCCCCTGGACGAGTATAACAAAGTCCCTTGATCAAGTATAACATAGCCCCTGGTCGAGTATAACAAAGTCCTCTGGTCGAGTATAAAAAAGTCCCCTGATCGAGTATAACAAATTCCCCTGATCATAGTATAACAAAGCCCACTGGACGAGTATAACAAAGACACCTGAACCGAGTATAACAAAGTCCCCTGATCGAGTATAACAAAGTCCCAGGTGGAGTATAACAAAGTCCCCTGGTCGAGTATAACAAAGTTTTCTAATCGAGTATAAGAAAGGCCCCTGGTCGAGGATAACAAAGTCCTCTGATCAAGTATAACAAAGGCCCCTCATCGAGTATAACAAAGTCCATTGGTCAAGTATAAAAAGTCCCCTGGTCGAGTATAACAAAGTCCCTTGATCAAGTATAACATAGCCCCTGGTCGAGTATAACAAAGTCCTCTGGTCGAGTATAAAAAAGTCCCCTGTTCGAGTATAATAAAGCCCCCTGCTCGAGTATAAGTAGGTCCCCTGATCGAGTATAACAAAGTCACCTGATCGAGTATAACAAAAGCCCTCATCGAGTCCAAAAAAGGTCCCTAATCGAGTATAACAAAGTTCCCTGATCTAGTATAACAAAGGCCTCTGGTCGAGTATAACAAAGTCCCCTGGTCGAGTATAACAAATTCACCTGTTCGAGTCTAACATTAAGTCCCCTTATCGAATATAACAAATTCCCCTTATCGAGTATAACAAAGTCCCCTGGTCGAGTATAACAAAGGCCCCTAATCGAGTATACCAAAGTCCCCTAATTGAGTATAACCAAGGCCCTGATCGAGTATAACAAAGTACTCTGGTTGAGTATAACAAAGTCCCCTAATCGAGTATAACATATCCCCTGATCGAGTATAACAAAGTCTTCTGGTCGAGTATAAAAAGGTCCCCTGATTGCGTATAACAAAATCACCTGGTCGTGTATAACAAAGTCCCCTGATCGAGTATAACAAAGGCCCCTCATTGAGTATAACAAAGTCCATTGGTCAAGTATAAAAAAGTCCCATGGTCGAGTATAACAAAGTCCCCTGATCGTGTATAACAAAGTCCCCTGGTCAAGTATGGCATATCCCCTGATCGAATATAACAAAGTCCCTGGTGGAGTATAACAAAGTTCCCTGATCGTATATAACAAAGTCTCCTGATCGAGTATAACAAAGTTTTCTAATCGAGTATAACAAAGGCCCCTAGTCGAGTATAACAAAGTCCCCTAATCGAGTATAACATATCCCCTGATCGAGTATAACAAAGTCCTCTGATCGAGTATAACAAAGTCCCCTCATCGAGTATAACAAAGTCCCCTTGTCGATTATAACACTGTCCCCTGATCGAGTATAACAAAGGCCCCTTATCGAGTATATCAAAGTCCATTGGTCAAATATAGGAAAGTTCACTCATCGAGTATAACAAAGTCCCCCGATCGAGTATAACAAAGTCCCCTGGTTGAGTATAACAAAGTCCCCTAATCGAGTATAACAAAGTCCCCTGGTCAACTATAGCAAAGTCCCCTGGACGAGTATATCAAAGCCTCCTCATCGAGTATAAAAGAGGCCCCTAATCAAGTATAACAAAGTCCCCTGGTTGAGTATAACAAAGTCCCCTGATCAAGTATAACATATCCCCTGATTGGGTATAACAAAGTCCTCTGGTCGAGTATAACAAAATCCCCTGATCGAGTATAACAAAGTCCCTTGATCGAGTAAAACAAAGTCCCCTGTTCGAGTCTAACATTAAGTCCCCTTATTGAGTATAACAAATTCCCCTTATCGAGTATAGCAAAGTCCCCTTATCGAGTATAACAAAGTCCCCTGAACGAGTGTAACAAAGGCCTCTGGTCGAGTATAACAAAGTCCCCTGATCGAGTATAACAAAAATTCCCTGATCGAGTATAACAACGTCTCGTAACCCAGTTTAACAAAGTCCCCAGATCGAGCATAACAAAGTCCCCTAATCGATTATAACAAAGTCCCCTGGTCGAGGATAACAAAGGTACCTGATCGAGTAAGACAAAGTCCCCCGAATCGAGTATAACAAAGTCCCCTGAACGAGCATAACATATCCCCTGATCGAGTATAACAGAGTCTCTGGTGGAGTATAACAAAGTCCCCTGGTCGAGTATAACAAAGTTTTCTAATCGAGTATAACAAAGGCTCCTGGTCGAGTATAACCAAGTCCTCTGATCAAGTATAGCAAAGTCCTTTGATCGAGTATAAAAAAGTCCCCTAATCAAGTAAAGCAAAGTCACCTAATCGAGTATAACAAAGTCCCCTGATCGAGTATAACATAACCCCTGATCGAGTATAACAAAGTTCTCTGGTCGAGTATAACAAAGTCCCCTGATCGAGGATAACAATGTCCCCTGGTCGAGTATAGCAAAGTCCATTGGTCAAATATAGGAAAGTCCACTGATCGAGTATGACAAACTCCCCTTATCAAGTATAAAAAAGTCCCCTGGTCGAGTATAACAATGTCCCCTGATCGAGTATAACAAAGTCCCCTGGTCGAGTATAACAAAGGCCCCTAATCGAGTATAACAAAGTCCTTTGATTTAGTATAACTAAGTCCCCCGATCGAGTATAACAAAGTCCCCTGGTCGAGTATAACAAAGTTTTCTAATCACGTATAACAAAGGCCCCTGGGCGATTATAACAAAGTCCCCTGGTCGAGTAAAACAAAGTCCCCTGATCAAGTATAACATATCCCCTGACCGAGTATAAAAAAGTCCTCTTGTCGAGTATAACAAAGTCCCCTGATCGAATATAACAAAGTCCCCTGGTCGAGTATAACAAAAACCCCTGGTCGAGTATAACAAAGCCCCCTCATCGAGAATAACAAAGGCCCCTCATCGAGTATAACAAAGTCCCTGATTGAGTATAACAAAGTCCCCTGATCGAGTATAACATAGTCCTCTTGTTGAGTATAACAAAGTCCCCTGATCGAGTATAAAAAAGTCCCCTGATCGTGTATAACAAAGTCCCCTGGTCAAGTATAAGAAAGTCCCCTGATCGAGTATAACAAAGGCCCCTCATTGAGTATAACAAAGTCCATTGGTCAAGTATAAAAAAGTCCCCTGGTCGAGTATAACAAAGTCCCCATATCGAGTATAACAAAGGCTCCTCATCGAGTATAACAAAGCCCCCTGGACGAATATAACAAAGTCCCCTCATCGAGTATAATAAAGTCCCTGATCGAGTAAAACAAAGTCCCCTGGTCCAATATAACAAAGACCCTGATCGAGTATAACATATCCCCTCATCGAGTATAACAACGTCTCCTGGCGCAGTATAACAAAGTCCCCAGATCGAGCATAACAAAGTCCGCTGATCGATTATAACAAAGTCACCTGGTCGAGTATAACAAAGGGCCCTCATTGAGTAAGACAAAGTCCTTTGATCGAGTATAACAAAGTCCCCTGATCCTAGTATAACAAAGCCCACTGGACGAGTATAACAAAGACCCCTGAACCGAGTATAACAAAGTCCCCTGATGGAGTATAACATATCCCCTGATCGAGTATAACAAAGTCCCTGGTGGAGTATAACAAAGTCCCCTGGTCGAGTATAACAAAGTTTTCTAATCGAGTACAACAAAGGCCCCTGGTCGAGTATAACAAAGGCCCCTCATGGAGTATAACAAAGTCCATTGATCAAGTATAAATAAGTCCCCTGGTCGAGTATAACAAAGTCCCCTGATTGAGTTTAACAAAGTCCCCTGGTCGAGTATAGCAAAGTCCCCTAATCGATTATAAAAAAGCCTCCTCATCGAGTATAACAAAGTCCCCTGATCGAGTATAACGAAGCCCCCTGCTCGAGTATAACAAGGTCCCCTGATCGAGTATAACAAATTCCCCTCATCTAGTATAACAAAGGCGCCTCATCGAGTCTAACAAAGTCCCCTTATCGAGTATAACAAATTCCCCTTATCGAGTAGAACAAAGTCTCCTTATCGAGTATAACAAAGTCCCTGATCGAGTATAAAAAAGTCCCATGGTCCAGTATAACAAAGTCCGCTGATCGAGTGTAAAAAAGTCCCCTGGCCCAGTATAACAAAGCCCCCTGGACGAGTATAACAAAGTCCCATTATCGAGGATAACAAAATCCGGTGATCGAGTATAACAAAGGCCCCTGGTCGAGTATAACAAAGTCCCCTGATCGAGTATAACAAAAGTCCCCTGATCGAGTATAACAAAGTCCCCTGATCGAGTATAACAAAGCCCCCTGGACGAGTATAACACAGTCCCCTGATCGAGTATAACAAAGTCCCTAATCGAGTATAACAAAGTCCCCTGATCGAGTATAACATATCCCCTCATCGAGTATAACAAAGTCTCCTGGCCCAGTATAACAAAACCCCAGATCGAGCATAACAAAGTCCATTGGTCAAATATACGAAAGTCCACTGATCGAGTATGACAAAGTCCTCTGATTATTACTAAAAAAGTCCCCTTGTCGAGTATAACAAAGTCCCCTGAACGAGTATAACAAAGTCCCCTGGTCGATTATAACATAGTCCCTGACCGAGGATAACAAAGGCCTCTGGTCGAGTACTACAAAGTTCTCTGGTCGAGAATAACAAAGTCCCCTGATACTAGTATAACAAAGTCCCCTGACCGAGTATAAAAAAGTTCCCTGGCCGAGTATAACAAAGTCCCCTGTTCGAGTATAACAAAGTCCCCTTATCTATTAAAACAAAGTCCCCTGGTCGAGTATAGTAAATGGCCCTGATCGAGTAAGACAAAGTCCCCTGATCGAGTATAACAAAGTCCCCTGACCGAGTATAACAAAGCCCCCTGGACGAGTATAACAAAGTCCCCTGACAGAGTATAACAAAGTCCTCTGCTCGAGTATAACAAAGTCCTCTGATTGAGTATAACAAAGTCCCCTGGTCGAGTATAACAAAGTCCCCTGATCGAGTATAACAAAAGCCCCTTATCGAGTATATCAAAGTCCATTGGTCAAATATAGGAAAGTTCACTCATCGAGTATAACAAAGTCCCCCGATCGAGTATAACAAAGTCCCCTGGTTAAGTATAACAAAGTCCCCTAATCGAGTATAACAAAGTCCCCTGGTCAACTATAGCAAAGTCCATTGGTCAAATATAGGAAAGTCCACTGATCGAGTATGACAATGTCCCCTGATTAATTATAAAAAAGTTCCCTTGTCGAGTATAACAAAGTCCCCTGATCGAGTATAACAAAGTCCCCTGGTCGAGTATAACAAAGCCCCCTCATCGAGTATAACAAAGGCCCCTAATCGGGTATAACAAAGGCCCCTGATTGAGTATAACAAAGTCCCCTGATCTAGTATAACAAAGTCCTCTGGTTGAGTATAACAAAGTCCCCTCATTTAGTATAACAAAGTTCATTGGTCAAGTATAAAAAAGTCCCCTGTTCGAGTATAACAAAGTCCCCATATCGAGTATAACAAAGGCCCCACATTCAGTATAACAAAGTCCATTGGTCAAGTATAAAAAAGTCCCCTGGTCGAGTATAACAAAGTCCCCTGATCGAGTATAACATAGTCCTCTTGTCGAGTATAAAAAAGACCCCTGATGGAGTATAACAAAGTCCCCTGCTCGACTGTAACAAAGTCCCCAGATCGAGTATAACAAAGGCCCCTCATCGAGTATAACAAAGTCCATTGGTCAAGTATAAAAAGTCCCCTGGTCGAGTATAACAAAGTCTCCTGATCGAGTATAACATAGTCCTCTGGTCGAGTATAAAAAAGTCCCCTGATTGAGTATAACATATCCCTTGATCGAGTATAACAATGTCCTCTGGTCGAGTATAACAAAATCCCCTGATCGAGTAAAACAAAGTCCCCTGTTCGAGTCTATTATTAAGTCCCCTTATTGAGTATAACAAATTCCCCTTATCGAGTATAACAAAGTCCCCTTATCGAGTATAACAAAGTCCCCTGATCGAGTGTAACAAAGGCCTCTGGTCGAGTATAACAAATTCCCCTGATCGAGTATAACAAAAATCCCCTGATCGAGTATAACAACGTCTCGTTGCCCAGTTTAACAAAGTCCCCAGATCGAGCATAACAAAGTCCGCTAATCGATTATAACAAAGTCCCCTGGTCGAGTATAACAAAGGACCCTGATCGAGTAAGACAAAGTCCCCTGAATCGAGTATAACAAAGTCCCCTGATCGAGCATAACATATCCCCTGATCGAGTATAACAGAGTCCCTGGTGGAGTATAACAAAGTCCCCTGATCGAGCATAACAATGTCCCCTGGTCGAGTATAGCAAAGTCCATTGGTCAAATATAGGAAAGTCCACTGATCGAGTATGACAAACTCCCCTGATCATGTATAAAAAAGTCCCCTGGTCGAGTATAACAATGTCCCCTGATCGAGTATAACAAAGTCCCCTGGTCGAGTATAACAAAGGCCCCTAATCGAGTATAACAAAGTCCCCTGATTTAGTATAACTAAGTCCCCTGATCGAGTATAACAAAGTACTCTGGTTGAGTATAACAAAGTCCCCTGATCGAGTATAACATATCCCCTAATCGAGTATAACAAAGTCCTCTCGTTGAGTATAAAAAAGTCCCTTGATTGCGTATAACAAAGTCCCCTGGTCGTGTATAACAAAGTCCCCTGATCGAGTATAACAAAGTCCCCTGATCCTAGTATAACAAAGCCCACTGGACGAGTATAACAAAGACACCTGAACCGAGTATATCAAAGTCCCCTGATCGAGTATAACATATCCCCTGATCGAGTATAACAAAGTCCCTGGTGGAGTATAACAAAGTCCCCTGGTCGAGTATAACAAAGTTTTCTAATCGAGTATAACAAAGGCCCCTGGTCGAGTATAACAAAGTTTTCTAATCGAGTATATCAAAGGCCCCTGGTCGAGTATAACAAAGTCCTCTGATCAAATATAACAAAGTCCTTTGATCGAGTATAACAAAGTCCCCTAATCAAGTATAACAAAGTCCCCTGGTCGAGTATAACAAAGGGCCCTGATCGAGTAAGAAAAAGTCCCCTGATCGAGTATAACAAAGTCCCCTGATCCTAGTATAACAAAGCCCACTGGACGAGTATAACAAAGACACCTGAACCGAGTATAACAAAGTCCCCTGATCGAGTATAACAAAGTCCCTGGTGGAGTATAACAAAGTCCCCTGGTCGAGTATGACAAAGTTTTCTAATCGAGTATAACAAAGGCCCCTGGTCGAGTATAACAAAGTCCTCTGATCAAGTATAACAAAGTCCCCTAATCAAGTATAACAAAGTCCCCTGGTCGTAAATAACAAAGTCACCTGATCGAGTATAACAAAAGGCCCCTCATTGAGTATAACAAAGTCCATTGGTCAAGTATAGAAAGTCCCCTGGACGAGTATAACAAAGTCCCTTGATCAAGTATAACATAGCCCCTGGTCGAGTATAACAAAGTCCTCTGGTCGAGTATAAAAAAGTCCCCTGATCGAGTATAACAAATTCCCCTGATCATAGTATAACAAAGCCCACTGGACGAGTATAACAAAGACACCTGAACCGAGTATAACAAAGTCCCCTGATCGAGTATAACAAAGTCCCAGGTGGAGTATAACAAAGTCCCCTGGTCGAGTATAACAAAGTTTTCTAATCGAGTATAAGAAAGGCCCCTGGTCGAGGATAACAAAGTCCTCTGATCAAGTATAACAAAGGCCCCTCATCGAGTATAACAAAGTCCATTGGTCAAGTATAAAAAGTCCCCTGGTCGAGTATAACAAAGTCCCTTGATCAAGTATAACATAGCCCCTGGTCGAGTATAACAAAGTCCTCTGGTCGAGTATAAAAAAGTCCCCTGTTCGAGTATAATAAAGCCCCCTGCTCGAGTATAAGTAGGTCCCCTGATCGAGTATAACAAAGTCACCTGATCGAGTATAACAAAAGCCCTCATCGAGTCCAAAAAAGGTCCCTAATCGAGTATAACAAAGTTCCCTGATCTAGTATAACAAAGGCCTCTGGTCGAGTATAACAAAGTCCCCTGGTCGAGTATAACAAATTCACCTGTTCGAGTCTAACATTAAGTCCCCTTATCGAGTATAACAAATTCCCCTTATCGAGTATAACAAAGTCCCCTGGTCGAGTATAACAAAGGCCCCTAATCGAGTATACCAAAGTCCCCTAATTGAGTATAACCAAGGCCCTGATCGAGTATAACAAAGTACTCTGGTTGAGTATAACAAAGTCCCCTAATCGAGTATAACATATCCCCTGATCGAGTATAACAAAGTCTTCTGGTCGAGTATAAAAAAGTCCCCTGATTGCGTATAACAAAATCACCTGGTCGTGTATAACAAAGTCCCCTGATCGAGTATAACAAAGGCCCCTCATTGAGTATAACAAAGTCCATTGGTCAAGTATAAAAAAGTCCCATGGTCGAGTATAACAAAGTCCCCTGATCGTGTATAACAAAGTCCCCTGGTCAAGTATGGCATATCCCCTGATCGAATATAACAAAGTCCCTGGTGGAGTATAACAAAGTTCCCTGATCGTATATAACAAAGTCTCCTGATCGAGTATAACAAAGTTTTCTAATCGAGTATAACAAAGGCCCCTAGTCGAGTATAACAAAGTCCCCTAATCGAGTATAACATATCCCCTGATCGAGTATAACAAAGTCCTCTGATCGAGTATAACAAAGTCCCCTCATCGAGTATAACAAAGTCCCCTTGTCGATTATAACACTGTCCCCTGATCGAGTATAACAAAGGCCCCTTATCGAGTATATCAAAGTCCATTGGTCAAATATAGGAAAGTTCACTCATCGAGTATAACAAAGTCCCCCGATCGAGTATAACAAAGTCCCCTGGTTGAGTATAACAAAGTCCCCTAATCGAGTATAACAAAGTCCCCTGGTCAACTATAGCAAAGTCCCCTGGACGAGTATATCAAAGCCTCCTCATCGAGTATAAAAGAGGCCCCTAATCAAGTATAACAAAGTCCCCTGGTTGAGTATAACAAAGTCCCCTGATCAAGTATAACATATCCCCTGATTGGGTATAACAAAGTCCTCTGGTCGAGTATAACAAAATCCCCTGATCGAGTATAACAAAGTCCCTTGATCGAGTAAAACAAAGTCCCCTGTTCGAGTCTAACATTAAGTCCCCTTATTGAGTATAACAAATTCCCCTTATCGAGTATAGCAAAGTCCCCTTATCGAGTATAACAAAGTCCCCTGAACGAGTGTAACAAAGGCCTCTGGTCGAGTATAACAAAGTCCCCTGATCGAGTATAACAAAAATTCCCTGATCGAGTATAACAACGTCTCGTAACCCAGTTTAACAAAGTCCCCAGATCGAGCATAACAAAGTCCCCTAATCGATTATAACAAAGTCCCCTGGTCGAGGATAACAAAGGTACCTGATCGAGTAAGACAAAGTCCCCCGAATCGAGTATAACAAAGTCCCCTGAACGAGCATAACATATCCCCTGATCGAGTATAACAGAGTCTCTGGTGGAGTATAACAAAGTCCCCTGGTCGAGTATAACAAAGTTTTCTAATCGAGTATAACAAAGGCTCCTGGTCGAGTATAACCAAGTCCTCTGATCAAGTATAGCAAAGTCCTTTGATCGAGTATAAAAAAGTCCCCTAATCAAGTAAAGCAAAGTCACCTAATCGAGTATAACAAAGTCCCCTGATCGAGTATAACATAACCCCTGATCGAGTATAACAAAGTTCTCTGGTCGAGTATAACAAAGTCCCCTGATCGAGGATAACAATGTCCCCTGGTCGAGTATAGCAAAGTCCATTGGTCAAATATAGGAAAGTCCACTGATCGAGTATGACAAACTCCCCTTATCAAGTATAAAAAAGTCCCCTGGTCGAGTATAACAATGTCCCCTGATCGAGTATAACAAAGTCCCCTGGTCGAGTATAACAAAGGCCCCTAATCGAGTATAACAAAGTCCCTTGATTTAGTATAACTAAGTCCCCCGATCGAGTATAACAAAGTACTCTGGTTGAGTATAACAATGTCCCCTGATCGAGTATATCATATCCCCTAATCGAGTATAACAAAGTCCTCTGGTCGAGGATAAAAAAGTCCCTTGATCGCGTATAACAAATTCCCCTGGTCGTGTATAACAAAGTCCCCTGATCGAGTATAACAAAGTCCCCTGATTCTAGTATAACAAAGCCCACTGGACGAGTATAACAAAGACACCTGAACCGAGTATATCAAAGTCCCCTGATCGAATATAACATATCCCCTGATAGAGTATAACAAAGTCCCTTGTGGAGTATAACAAAGTCCCCTGGTCGAGTATAAAAAGTTTTCTAATCGAGTATAACAAAGGGCCCTGGTCGAGTAGAACAAAGTTTTCTAATCGAGTATATCAAAGGCCCCTGGTCGAGTATAACAAAGTCCTCTGATCAAATATAACAAAGTCCTTTGATCGAGTATAACGAAGTCCCCTAATCAAGTATAACAAAGTCCCCTGGTCGAGTATAACAAAGGGCCCTGATCGAGTAAGAAAAAGTCCCCTGATCGAGTATAACAAAGTCCCCTGATCCTATTATAACAAAGCCCACTGGACGAGTATAACAAAGACACCTGAATCGAGTATAACAAAGTCCCCTGATCGAGTATAACAAAGTCCCTGGTGGAGTATAACAAAGTCCCCTGGTCGAGTATAACAAAGTTTTCTAATAGAGTATAACAAAGGCCCCTGGTCGAGTATAACAAAGTCCTCTGATCAATTATTACAAAGTCCCCTAATCAAGTATAACAAAGTCCCCTGGTCGTAAATAACAAAGTCACCTGATCGAGTATAACAAAAGGCCACTCATTGAGTATAACAAAGTCCATTGGTCAAGTATAAAAAGTCCCCTGGACGAGTATAACAAAGTCCCTTGATCAAGTATAACATAGCCCCTGGTCGAGTATAACAAAGTCCTCTGGTCGAGTATAAAAAAGTCCCCTGTTCGAGTATAATAAAGCCCCCTGCTCGAGTATAAGTAGGTCCCCTGATCGAGTATAACAAAGTCCCCTCATCGAGTATAACAAAAGCCCCTCATCGAGTCCAAAAAAGGCCCCTAATCGAGTATAACAAAGTTCCCTGATCTAGTATAACAAAGGCCTCTGGTCGAGTATAACAAAGGCCCCTCATCGAGTATAACAAAGTCCCCTGATCGATTATAACAAAGCCGCCTAATCGAGGATAACAAAGTCCCCTGGTCGAGTATAACAAAGTCACCTGTTTGAGTCTAACATTAAGTCCCCTTATCGAGTATAACAAATTCCCCTTTTCGAGTATAACAAAGTCCCCTTATCGAGTATAACAAAGTCCCCTGATCGAGTATAACAAAGGCCTCTGGTCGAGTATAACAAAGTCCCCTGATCGAGTATAACAAAAATCCCCTGATCAAGTATAACAACGTCTCGTAGCCCAGTTTAACAAAGTCCCCAGATCGAGCATAAGAAAGTCACCTAATCGATTATAACAAAGTCCCTTGGTCGAGTATAACAAAGGGCCCTGATCGACTAGAACAAAGTCCCCTGATCAAGCATAACAAAGTTCCCTGATCCTAGTATAACAAAGCCCCCTTATCGAGTAAAATATATCCCCTGATCGAGTATAACAGACTCCCTGGTGGAGTATAACAAAGTCCCCTGGTCGAGTATAACAAAGTTTTCTAATCGAGTATAACAAAGGCTCCTCGTCGAGCATAACAAAGTCCTCTGATCAAGTATAACAAAGTCCTTTGATCGAGTATAAAAAAGTCCCCTAATCAAGTAAAAAAAAGTCACCTGATTGAGTATAACAAAGTCCTCTGATCGAGTATAACATATCCCCTGATCGAGTATAACAAAGTCCTCTGGTCGAGTATAACAAAGTCCCCTGATCGAGTATAACAAAGTCCCCTTGTCGAGTATAGCAAAGTCCCCTGATCTAATATAACAAAGGCCCCTCATCGAGTATAACATTGGTCATATATAGGAAAGTCCACTGATCGAGTATGACAAAGTCCCCTAATCAAATTCAAAAAAGTCCCCTGGTCGCGTATAACAAAGTCCCCTGATCGAGTATAACAAAGTCCCCTGGACGAGTATAACATATCCCCTGATCGAGTATAACAAAGTCTTCTGGTCGAGTATAAAAAAGTCCCCTGATTGCGTATAACAAAGTCCCCTGGTCGTGTATAACAAAGTCCCCTGATCGAGTATAACAAAGGCCCCTCATTGAGTATAACAAAGTCCATTGGCCAAGTATAAAAACGCCCCTGGTCGAGTATAACAAAGTCCCCTGATCGTGTATAACAAAGTCCCCTGGTCAAGTATAGCATATCCCCTGATCGAATATAACAAAGTCCCTGGTGGAGTATAACAAAGTCCCCTGATCGAATATAACAAATTCTCCTGGTCGAGTATAACAAAGTTTTCTAATCGAGTATAACAAAGTTTTCTAATCGAGTATAACAAAGGCCCCTCGTCGAGTATATCAAAGTCCTCTGTTTGAATAAAACAAAGTCCCCTGATCGAGTATAACATATCTCCTGATCGAGTATAATAAAGTCCTCTGGTCGAGTATAACAAAGTCCCCTCATCGAGTTTAACAAAGCCCCCTCATCGAGTATAAAAGAGGCCCCTAATCGAGTATAACAAAGTCCCTTGGTTGAGTATAACAAAGTCCCCTGATCAAGTATAACATATCCCCGGATTGAGTATAACAAAGTCCTCTTGTCGAGTATAAAAAAGTCCCCTGATCGAGTATAACAAAGTCCCCTGGTCGAGTATAACAAAGTTTTCTAATCGAGTATAACAAAGTTTTCTAATCGAGTATAACATGTCCTCTGGTCGAGTATAACAAAGTCCCCTCATCGAGTATAACAAAGTCCCCTGGTCGAGTATAACAATGTCCCCTCATCGAGTATAACAAATTCCCCTCATCGAGTATAGCAAAGTCCATTGGTCAAATATAGGAAAGTCCACTCAACGAGTATAACAAAGTCCCCCGATCGAGTATAACAATAGACTCTGGTTAAGTATGACAAAGTCCCCTGATCAAGTATAAAAAAGTCCCCTGGTCGAGTATAACAAAGTCCCCTAATCGAGTATAACAAAGTCCCCTGGTCGACTATAGCAAAGTCCCTTGGTCGAGTATAACAAAGTCCCCTGGTTGAGTATAACAAAGTCCCTGATCAAGTATAACATATCCCATGATTGAGTATAACAAAGTCCTCTGGTCGAGCATAAAAAAGTACCCTGATCGAGTATAACAAAATCCCCTGGTGGAGTATAACAAAGTCCCCTCATCGAGTATAACAAAGGCCCCTCATCGAGTATAACAAAGTCCATTGGTCATGTATGAAAAAGTTCCCTGATCGAGTATAACAAAGTCCCCTGGTCGAGGATAGCAAAGTCCCCTGATCGAGTATAAAAAAGCCTCATGATCGAGTATAACAAAGTCCCCTAATCGAGTATAACAAAGCCCCCTGCTCGAGTATAACAAAGTCCCCTGGTCGAGTATAGCAAAGTCCCCTGATCGAGGTTAACAAAGCCTCCTGATCTAGTATAACAAAGTCCCCTGATCGAGTATAACAAAGTCCCTTGATCTAGTATAACAAAGGCCCCTGACCGAGTATAACAAAGGCCCCTCATCGAGTATAAGAAAGTCTCCTGATCGAGTATAACAAAGCCGCCAAATAGAGTATAACAAAGTCCCCTGGTCGAGTATAACAAAGTCCCCTTATCGAGTAAAACAAAGTCCCGTAATCGAGTATAACAAAGGCCCCTGGTCGAGTATACCAAAGTCCCCTGATCGAGTGTAACAAAAGTCCCCTAATCGAGTATAACAAAGTCCCCTAATCGAGAATAAAAATGTCTCCTGGTCCAGCGTAACAAAGTCCCCTGATCGAGTATAAATAAGTCCCCTGGCCCAGTATAACAAAGTCCCTAGATCGAGCATACCAAAGTCCCCTGATCGATTATAACAAAGTCCCCCGGTCGAGTATAGCAAAGGGCCCTGATCGAGTAGGACAAAGACCTCTGATCGAGTATAACAGAGCTCCCTGGATGAGTATAACAAAGTCCCCAGATCGAGCATAAGAAAGTCCCCTAATCGATTATAACAAAGTCCCCTGATCCTAGTATAACAAAGCCCCCTGGACGAGTATAACAAAGTCCCCTGAACCGAGTATAACAAAGTCCCCTGATCGAGAATAACATATCCCCTGATCGAGTATAACAAAGTCCCTGGTGGAGTATAACAAAGTCCCCAGGTCGGGTATAACAAAGTTTTCTAATCGAGGATAACATAGGCCCCTGGCCGAGTATAACAAAGTCCTCTGATCAAGTATGACAAAGTCCCCTGATCGAGGATAACAAAGTCACCTAATCAAGTATAACAAAGTCCCCTGATCGTGTATAACAAAGTACCCTGATCGAGTATAACATATCCTTTGATCGAGAATAACAAAGTCCTCTGGTCGAGTATAACAAAGTCCCCTGATCAAGTATAACAAAGGCCCCTCATCGAGTATAGCACAGTCCATTGGTCAAATATAGGAAAGTCCACTGATCGAGTATGACAAAGTCCCCAGATCAAGTATAAAAGAGTACCCTGGTCGAGTATAACAAAGTCCCCTGATCGAGTGTAACAAAGTCCCCTGTTCGAGCATAGCAAAGTCCCTTGGTCGAGTATAACAAAGCCCCCTCATCGAGTATAACAAAGGCCCCTAACCGAGTATAACAAAGTCCCCTGATTGAGTATAACAAAGCCCTCTGGTTGAGTATAACAAAGTCCCCTGATCGAGTATAACATATCCCCTGATCGAGTATAACAAAGTCCTCTGGTCGAGTATAAAAATAGTCCCCCGATCGCGTATAACAAAGCCCCCTGATCGTGTATAACAAAGTCCCCTGATCGAGTATAACAAAGGCCCTTCATTGAGTATAACAAAGTCCATTGGTCAAGTATAAAAAAGTCCCCTGGTCGAGTATAACAAAGTCCCCTACTCGAATAAAACAAAGTCCTCTGGTCGAGTATAAAAAAGTCCCCTGATCGAATATAACAAAGTCCCCTGCTCGAGTATAACAAAGTCCCCTGATCGAGTATAACAAAGGCCCCTCATCGAGTATAACAAAGTCCATTGGTCAAGTATAAAAAAGTCCCCTTGTCCAGTATAACAAAGTCCCCTGATCGAGTATAACATATCCCTTGATCGAGTATAACAACGTCTCCTGGCCCAGTTTAACAAAGACCCTAGATCGAGCATAACAGAGTCCCCTAATCGATTATAACAAATTCCCCTGGTCAAGTATAACAAAGGGCCCTGATCGAGTAAGACAAAGTCCCCTAGTCGAGCATAACAATGTCCAATGATCCTAGTATATCAACGACCCCTGGACGAGTATAACAAAGTACCCTGAACCAAGTATAACAAAGTCCCTAGTGGAGTATAACAAAGTCCCCTGGTCGAGTATAACAAAGTTTTCTAATCGAGTATAACAAAGTCCCCTCATCAAGTATAACAAAAGCCCCTCATCGAGTCCAAAAAAGGCCCCTAATCGAGTATAACAAAGTTCCCTGATCTTGTATAACAAAGGCCTCTGGTCGAGTATAACAAAGGCCCCTCATCGAGTATAACAAAGTCCCCTGATCGATTATAACAAAGCCGCCTAATCGAGGATAACAAAGTCCCCTGGTCGAGTATAACAAAGTCACCTGTTTGAGTCTAACATTAAGTCCCCTTATCGAGTATAACAAATTCCCCTTATCGAGTATAACAAAGTCCCCTTATCGAGTATAACAAAGTCCCCTGATCGAGTATCACAAAGGCCTCTAGTCGAGTATAACAAAGTCCCCTAATCGAGTATAACAAAAATCCCCTGATCGAGCATAACAAAGTCACCTAATCGATTATAACAAAGTCCCTTGGTCGAGTATAACAAAGGGCCCTGATCGAGTAGAACAAAGTCCCCTGATCAAGCATAACAAAGTCCCCTGATCCTAGTATAACAAAGCCCCCTGGACGAGTATAACAAAGTCCCCTTATCGAGTAAAATATATCCCCTGATCGAGGATAACAGAGTCCCTGGTGGAGTATAACAAAGTCCCCTGGTCGAGTATAACAAAGTTTTCTAATCGAGTATAACAAAGGCTCCTCGTCGAGCATAACAAAGTCCTCTGATCAAGTATAACAAAGTCCTTTGATAGAGTATAAAAAAGTCCCCTAATCAAGTAAAAAAAAGTCACCTGATTGAGTATAACAAAGTCCTCTGATCGAGTATAACATATCCCCTGATCGAGTATAACAAAGTCCTCTGGTCGAGTATAACAAAGTCCCCTGATCGAGTATAACAAAGTCCCCTTGTCGAGTATAGCAAAGTCCCCTGATCGAGTATAACAAAGGCCCCTCATCGAGTATAACATTGGTCATATATAGGAAAGTCCACTGATCGAGTATGACAAAGTCCCCTAATCAAATTCAAAAAAGTCCACTGGTCGCGTATAACAAAGTCCCCTGATCGAGTATAACAAAGTCCCCTGGACGAGTATAACATATCCCCTGATCGAGTATAACAAAGTCTTCTGGTCGAGTATAAACAAGTCCCCTGATTGCGTATAACAAAGTCCCCTGGTCGTGTATAACAAAGTCCCCTGATCGAGTATAACAAAGGCCCCTCATTGAGTATAACAAAGTCCATTGGCCAAGTATAAAAACGCCCCTGGTCGAGTATAACAAAGTCCCCTGATCGTGTATAATAAAGTCCCCTGGTCAAGTATAGCATATCCCCTGATCGAATATAACAAAGTCCCTGGTGGAGTATAACAAAGTCCCCTGATCGAATATAACAAATTCTCCTGGTCGAGTATAACAAAGTTTTCTAATCGAGTATAACAAAGGCCCCTCATCGAGTATATCAAAGTCCTCTGTTTGAATATAACAAAGTCCCCTGATCGAGTATAACATATCTCCTGATCGAGTATAATAAAGTCCTCTGGTCGAGTATAACAAAGTCCGGTGATCGAGTATAACAAAGGCCCCTCATCGAGTATAGCAAAGTCCATTGGTCAAATATAGGAAAGTCCACTCATCGAGTATAACAAAGTCCCCCGATCGAGTATAACAATGGCCTCTGGTCAAGTATGACAAAGTCCCCTGATCAAGTATAAAAAAGTCCCCTGGTCGAGTATAACAAAGTCCCCTAATCGAGTATAACAAAGTCCCCTGGTCGACTATAGCAAAGTCCCCTGATCGAGTTTAACAAAGCCCCCTCATCGAGTATAAAAGAGGCCCCTAATCGAGTATAACAAAGTCCCCTGGTTGAGTATAACAAAGTCCCCTGATCAAGTATAACATATCCCCGGATTGAGTATAACAAAGTCCTCTTGTCAAGTATAAAAAAGTCCCCTGATCGAGTATAACAAAGTCCCCTGGTCGAGTATAACAAAGTTTTCCAATCGAGTATAACATGTCCTCTGGTCGAGTATAACAAAGTCCCCTCATCGAGTATAACAAAGGCCCCTCATCGAGTATAGCAAAGTCCATTGGTCAAATATAGGAAAGTCCACTCATCGAGTATAACAAAGTCCCCCGATCGAGTATAACAATGGACTCTGGTCAAGTATGACAAAGTCCCCTGATCAAGTATAAAATGTCCCCTGGTCGAGTATAACAAAGTCCCCTAATCGAGTATAACAAAGTCCCCTGGTCGACTATAGCAAAGTCCCCTGGTCGAGTATAACAAAGTCCCCTGGTTGAGTATAACAAAGTCCCTGATCAAGTATAACATATCCCATGATTGAGTATAACAAAGTCCTCTGGTCGAGCATAAAATGTACCCTTATCGAGTATAACAATGTCCCCTGGTGGAGTATAACAAAGTCCCCTCATCGAGTATAACAAAGGCCCCTCATCGAGTATAACAAAGTCCATTGGTCATGTATAAAAAAGTTCCCTGATCGAGTATAACAAAGTCCCTTTTTCGAGGATAGCAAAGTCCCCTGATCGAGTATAAAAAAGCCTCATGATCGAGTATAACAAAGTCCCCTAATCGAGTATAACAAAGCCCCCTGATCGAGTATAACAAAGTCCCCTGGTCGAGTATAGCAAAGTCCCCTGATCGAGGTTAACAAAGCCTCCTGATCTAGTATAACAAAGTCCCCTGATCGAGTATAACAAAGTCCCTTGATCTAGTATAACAAAGGCCCCTGACCGAGTATAACAAAGGCCCCTCATCGAGTATAAGAAAGTCTCCTGATCGAGTATAACAAAGCCGCCTAATAGAGTATAACAAAGTCCCCTGGTCGAGTATAACAAAGTCCCCTTATCGAGTAAAACAAAGTCCCGTAATCGAGTATAACAAAGGCCCCTGGTCGAGTATACCAAAGTCCCCTGATCGAGTGTAACAAAAGACCCCTAATCGAGTATAACAAAGTCCCCTAATCGAGAATAAAAATGTCCCCTGGTCCAGCGTAACAAAGTCCCCTGATCGAGTATAAATAAGTCCCCTGGCCCAGTATAACAAAGTCCCTAGATCGAGCATACCAAAGTCCCCTGATCGATTATAACAAAGTCCCCCGGTCGAGTATAGCAAAGGGCCCTGATCGAGTAGGACAAAGACCTCTGATCGAGTATAACAGAGCTCCCTGGATGAGTATAACAAAGTCCCCAGATCGAGCATAAGAAAGTCCCCTAATCGATTATAACAAAGTCCCCTGATCCTAGTATAACAAAGCCCCCTGGACGAGTATAACAAATTCCCCTGAACCGAGTATAACAAAGTCCCCTGATCGAGAATAACATATCCCCTGATCGAGTATAACAAAGTCCCTGGTGGAGTATAACAAAGTCCCCAGGTCGGGTATAACAAAGTTTTCTAATCAAGAATAACAAAGTCCCCTGATCGAGGATAACAAAGTCACCTAATCAAGTATAACAAAGTCCCCTGATCGTGTATAACAAAGTACCCTGATCGAGTATAACATACCCCATGATCGAGAATAACAAAGTCCTCTGGTCGAGTATAACAAAGTCCCCTGATCAAGTATAACAAAGGCCCCTCATCGAGTATAGCACAGTCCATTGGTCAAATATAGGAAAGTCCACTGATCGAGTATGACAAAGTCCCCAGATCAAGTATAAAAGAGTACCCTGGTCGGGTATAACAAAGTCCCCTGATCGAGTGTAACAAAGTCCCCTGTTCGAGCATAGCAAAGTCCCTTGGTCGAGTATAACAAAGCCCCCTCATCGAGTATAACAAAGGCCCCTAACCGAGTATAAAAAAGTCCCCTGATTGAGTATAACAAAGCCCTCTGGTTGAGTATAACAAAGTCCCCTGATCGAGTATAACATATCCCCTGATCGAGTATAACAAAGTCCTCTGGTCGAGTATAAAAATAGTCCCCCGATCGCGTATAACAAAGTCCCCTGATCGTGTATAACAAAGTCCCCTAATCGAGTATAACAAAGGCCCTTCATTGAGTATAACAAAGTCCATTGGTCAAGTATAAAAAAGTCCCCTGGTCGAGTATAACAAAGTCCCCTAATCGAATAAAACAAAGTCCTCTGGTCGAGTATAAAAAAGTCCCCTGATCGAATATAACAAAGTCCCCTGCTCGAGTATAACAAAGTCCCCTGATCGAGTATAACAAAGGCCCCTCATCGAGTATAACATATCCCTTGATCGAGTATAACAACGTCTCCTGGCCCAGTTTAACAAAGACCCTAGATCGAGCATAACAGAGTCCCCTAATGGATTATAACAAATTCCCCTGGCCAAGTATAACAAAGGCCCCTGATCGAGTAAGACAAAGTCCCCTAGTCGAGCATAACAATGTCCAATGATCCTAGTATATCAAAGACCCCTGGACGAGTATAACAAAGTACCCTGAACCAAGTATAACAAAGTCCCTGATCGAGTATAACGTATCCCCTGATCGAGTATAACAAAGTTCCTGGTGGAGTATAACAAAGTCCCCTGTTCGAGTATAACAAAGTTTTCTAATCGAGTATAACAAAGGCCCCTGGTCGAGTCTAACAAAGTTTTCTAATCGAGTATAACAAAGGCCCCTGGTCGAGTATAACAAAGTCCTGTGATTAAGTATATCAAAGTACTTTGATCGAGTATAACAAAGTCCCCTAACCAAGTATAACAAAGTCCCCTGGTCGAGTATAACTAAGTCCCTGATCGAGAATAACAAAGGACCCTCATCGAGTATAGTAAAGTCCATTGGTCAAATATAGGAAAGTCCATTGATCGAGTATGACAAAGATCAAGTATGAGAAAGTCGCCTGGTCGAGTGTAACAAAGTCCCCTGATCGGGTATAACAAAGGCCCCTCATTGAGTATAACAAAGTCCATTGGACAAGTATAAAAAAGTCCACTGGTGGAGTATAACAAAGTCCCCTGGTCGAGTATAACAAAGTTTTCTAATCGAGTATAACAAAGGCCCCTGGCCGAGTATAACAAAGTCCTCTGATCAAGTATAACAAAGTCCCCTGATCGAGGATAACAAAGTCCCCTAATCAAGTGTAACAAAGTCCCCTGATCGAGTATAACAAAGTCCCCTGATCGAGTATAACATATCACCTGATCGAGTATAACAAAGTCCCCTGGTCGAGTATAACAAAGTCCCCTGATCGAGTATAACAAAGGCCCCTCATTGAATATAACAAAGTCCATTAGTCAAGTATAAAAAAGTCCCCTGGTTGAGTATAACAAAGTCCCCTAATCGAATATAACAAAGTTTTCTAATCGAGTATAACAAAGGCCCCTGGTTGAGTATAACAAAGTCTTCTGATCAAGTATAACAAAGTC
>NW_024751757.1:0-7237 GCF_018991925.1 Homarus americanus | reverse complement strand
CTAACCTTACTCTATAAGAACAGCTATTAAATATATATATATATATATATATATATATATATATATATATATATATATATATATATATATATATATATATATATATATATATTTCTGGTAACTAACAATGAAAACGTGGATAAGATAAATCTTGATAAAATCACACGGGAAAATGGAAACAACGGAGTACCTTAGCTGTCTTTATTCAAGACATCTTCAGAGGCAACTGATTACATGGACAGAGAGAGGCTTAATACAGGGTGACCTAAAACATGAGGTCAGGTCATAATGATGACATCCACTAATCCCCACACCAACACAACCGTAGAGGAGCTTAAGGAAAGGTGGTGACGTGACTAGACAGGTCAGGTCAGAAAAAGGACCCACAAAATAACTGTCATACATCAAGATCAAAGGTTTTCAAAACATTTTAACCTTGGGCCACTGACAAATAAATTTATGTAACATATTATCAGTTTTGAACTGACCATCACTAAGGTTTATTGATTTTAATTCCTTAATCAAACTAGCTTCAACCAGAAGTCTTTCTGTGACACAAGATGATTTGAATACTTCTAAGCTTTTTTCCTGCCAATGGGGTGATTATTATTCCTAACATGAACGAACAAGGCACTGCTTTCAGATGCAGTTCTGATATTATACTTATGTTGTTTGATTCTGAGCTGCAGTGTTTTTCCTGTCTGACCTACATAATTACAATTACATTTGCTACATGGAATACAATAAACACTTCCATTTACATTCAAACTTGGGCTATTCCTTATTAACATATTGGTAATGGTTGAGTCATACTTGAAAACAACATTAATATTTAGAAGCTTGAGGACCGAACTAACGGGACAAATTCATCACGATAGGGCAGAGTCATATATATATATATATATATATATATATATATATATATATATATATATATATATATATATATATATATATATATATAAGGATAACCACAAGGAAAGAAGAAAAAACTTGTGTTTTCTTTCTGTGGTTATCAGCATACCTAGATCACGCGCACCTACAGTGATTTACTTGCATATATATATATATATATATATATATATATATATATATATATATATATATATATATATATATATATATATATATATATATATATATATATATATATTTCATGTAAATAATAATCACCCCATTGCTTGGGAAAAAAGCTTAGAAGTATTCAAATCATCTTGTGTCACAGAAAGACTTCTGGTTGAAGCTAGTTTGATTAAGGAATTAAAATCAATAAACCTTAGTGATGGTCAGTTCAAAACTGATAATATGTTACATAAATGTATTTGTCAGTGGCCCAAGGTTAAAAATGCTTTGAAAACCTTTGATCTTGATGTATGATAGTTATTTTTTGGGTCCTTTTTCTGACCTGACCTGTCTAGTCACGTCACCTCTTCTTAAGCTCCTCTACGTGTATGTTGGTGTGGGGATTAGTGGATGTCATCATTATGACCTGACCTCATGTTTTAGGTCACCCTGTATATTTAGCCTCTCTCTGTCCATGTAATCCAGTTGCCTCTGAAGATGTCTTGAATAAAGACGAAAGCTTAGGTATCCGTTGTTTCCATTTTCCCGTGTGATTTTATCAAATATATATATATATATTTAATCAAAATCACTCTGAAGATTCTGAATAAAGACGATAGCTAGTACGTTTTCCATTTCCTTGATTTTATCGATTTATCTTATCCACGTTTTCATTGTGGATTTACATGAAATATATATATATATATATATATATATATATATATATATATATATATATATATATATATATATATATATATACTGGTTACAAAGATATGTGTGAATAATCTAGGAGAGAGAGAGAGAGAGAGAGAGGTTTGTGTGTTTCATATTTGTGACTACATCAATATCCCTTCAGGAGTTAGGCTCTCTAGTTAGGGTTGTGTGTGTGTGTAAGGAAGACGTGAAATTGTGTGTTCTTTACATAAAATAATCAGTATCTTGTTATCTTTTGATTTAATAACTGAAATATGTATAAATAGCTACCATACCGTCACCACATCCAGCACCCTACTGTCACCACATCCACCATACCATCACCACATCCACCATACCATCACCATATCCACCATACCGTCACCACATCCACTAAATACCTGTAATTAGACAAACGTAAGGACTGGATATACACAGAACAGGTGAGATGTTTCAGAACCCGAGAAGAAAAAAATAATGGTTCATCTTAGGCTTTATTAATGTAGGGAAAGAATCTTCCCCGCCTCCTCACCCCCTGCCCCTCACCCCTGCCCTCACTCCTGCCCTCACCCTCAGCCCTGTCTGGAGTGTTAGGGCATTCTGCTGGTGATTTAGGACTATAATGACACAAAAAGTAATATATTTATTTGCAAGGGGAGAAAAGTTAGGTGTGTGTGTGTGTGTGTGTGTGTAGACTGAACTCACCTATTGTGTTTTGATTGGGGGATCGAACACAGGTAACTCTATTGAACCCCATTACCTTCTACCACACTAAGACCCTCATAACCATAGGGGCTTTATGGTTGTATTATGAGAAGAACAGAAAAACAAGCAATATTGTGACACACAGAGACACGGTACCAAACACGGACATTTCTTTGTACTTTAGTGTCCTTGGGGATCATGTACGTACCTCTTTGTTAGGTTGTCTTTTGTTGCCAATTGACGGAATGTGGATGTTGTGATGTAGTGTCCGGGATTGTTTGGTTTGTTCTTGTATTGGTGTTGGGCGAATTTGTTACGCAGCAGATAATGGCGGCTCCTTGTAGCTGTCATTAATGGGAGAGTTATTTGTTTGCCCTCTTCTTCCCTCCCCAACTTGCCTCGTCTCGTCTCTTCTCGCTGTCACACCTCACCTGTCCCATCTCGTCCTCTATCCTCACCTCTCCTCGTCTTGCCTGGCCTTCTCCTCACCATAATCCCCCAGGTAGGTGCAGTTGACCTTGGTTTCCGAAGGACGTGTTTACCGCCGTGTTTTTGCAGATCAGTGTTATTAAGGGGAAAACTAAAAGGCTTGAAGCGTGTTTGGCGTTAGAGTAAATACCAAGATACATGTGTTAAAAGTTAGCTTCCTGGACTCACCTGGCACGTATGACGCCAGTGTGTGTTAATGAGTCAGGTGTGTTATGTTGTGGAATGAGTGTCACCTGGCGGCATTGTGAGGTGGTTAAGAGGTAGTAATTTGCCTTAATGATATCAAGTGGGGGTATGACATAGACACTAAGATCATCAGGTAAAGAACAGGTGGAAATATGTGTGAGGAAAATATGATTAGACAGAAGGAAATAAACTTAATTCTTCACAGGACTAAAGTAGAGCTAACAAGGTACAGAAAATAATCTAATGAATGAAATAACAAGTTTGGTACAGTTTGTTTTCCAGGACGAACAAGATGTGTTAAAAGAAGCCTCCTGACTCACCTGGCACGTATGACGCCAGTGTGTTAATGAGTCAGGTGTGTTATGTTGTGGAATGAGTGTCACCTGGCGGCATTGTGAGGTGGTTATGAGGTAGTAATTTGCCTTTAATGATATCAAGTAGGGTGACATAGAGTTAATTAAGATCATCAGGTAAAGAACAGGTGTGAGATGGAAGAAGACAGGTGTGAGGTGTCATGATTAGACAGAAGGAAATAAACTTAATTCTTCACAGGACTAAAGTAGAGTTAACAAGGTACAGAAAATAATCTAAATGCAGTTAAAAATAATAAGCTTAACAGTTTGTTTTCCAGGACGAACAAAACTATATGTGGGTTAACAGTGTGTTTCTATGTGTTGTTATTATGTAAGTAAATAGAAGAGCTAATGCGGTAAATATCGATAAAAGTGTGTGTGTGTGTGTGTGTGTGTGTGTGTGTGTGTGTGTGTGTGTGTGTGTGTGAAGATGATAACTCAAAATTGGTAAAAGTAAATAGTAAGGAATAATGATAATTGAAGGAAAAGTATATTAGGACTTAAATGAAAATATGCAAACAAAAGACCAGCTTAGGATTTTGTTAAGAGGATAAAATAAAAATTAGAGGAAATAAGTCTATCCTGGAAGAAGGTAATTAAATGGAGGAAAAAAGAATTAGGGGTAGGAGAGAAGAATGACAGGATGTTGTTGTGGGGAGGTAAACCTGAGATGAGGCGGAGACATTTGTAGATGTTTGTGGGGGGTTGGGGGGAGACAGGAGGAAGTTGTGTGTGTGGAGGGGAGGAGGAGAGACCATCGAGGCTACTACCATTATCCATGAACAACTACGCTGGACTGGCCATGTTACCCCGCATGGACGACAGTCGACTGCCAGCAACTACTTTACAGTCACCGAACGAAGAGTAAACGTAACGCTGTTGGGCAACTGAAAAGGTATAAGGATAGTCTTAAGACAAACCTGCAAAAGTGCCAAATCGACCTCCTACCTGGGAGACGATCACCCACACCGTAACGCTTGGAGGAGCACCAACGAGGTGTCAACACTTTCGAGTTAACCCGACTGCATACCGAGGCAGACAAGCGCCGGAAAGACGCTGCCGCCCCTCCCGCACTAGATGCAGCCCTCCACATGTGCAACGTCTGTGGACGGCCCTGCCGGTCCCGTATCGGCCTCTTTAGTCACCAAAACTCACCAACCTAGGTGACATCCTTAATAACTCATATCATTTCATCATAGCTGGATGATCGTCGTACAGTACTCGATCTCGAGTGACAAAAGTAGTAGTAGTAGTAGTAGTAGTAGAAGTAGTAGTAGTAGTGTGCTGCGCTGAAGGGAAGTCATACTACACGTCATATATTCCTGCCTGTATGAGTTAATTACAGATATTCTTAAATATAACAGGAATTTTATCGGCATGTTTTGGTATTTTGGGATTTTATATTTAGGTTTTGTGGGTAAATTTGGGAGTAAGGGAAGACAGACAGATAGACAGATTATGATATAGATGGATAGATATATGGATAGATGGATAGATAAGGGAGAAAGAGAGAGAGAGAGAGAGAGAAGAGAGAGAGAGAGAGAGAGAGAGAGAGTGTTTTGGTGGTAATAACTTTCTTCCGGGTCAAGACAGTCTTCTAGGCAAGTCTGTCCCTCTCGCTGATAAAGGTGAGATAGTTTTTCTCTCACTTTCTCTCACTATCTACCTATCTCTTTTCACGTTATCCAGTTATCTATTTTTCTTACTCTACCTCTAATAATAATAATAATAATAATAATAATAATAATAATAATAATAATAATAATAATAATAATAATAATAATAATAAACCACTGTTAGCCCCAGAGATAAATCCTGAGTTTCAGACCCCGCGTGGAGGCCAGTGGTGAGAGGGTCCTTTTTTATTTTTTTTATTTTTTTATTTTTTTATTTTTTTTATTTTTTTAAGGAGTTGATTGGAGGAAGTGAGTTGTCATCACCTTTTGAGGAATAATTTTTTATCAGATCGTATACCTCGTTGACCCCTTGGTCCACCTGTTGAGGAAGACCTGTGAGGGTGATCAGCTCACTTTTATCATATTTATGAGGAACCATTATGTGTATTTTCAGTGATGAAGTCAGGTGCCGGATGTTTTGGCCTTGGAACCCGATAATTTTGCTGTGATAGGCCTTGGGGATGCTTAAACCCGACTAACCGGAGTGTTAACCCGGCGCTGCCTCTTCGTTCTGGATGAGTTGTTTGACGGAGAGCTGCGTCTCTAACCTGGTTTTTGTTTTGCCCTCAATGAGGATGGGCTCGTCCCCGGCCCCTTGCGAGGAACTAGTACCCTAACCTTGAAACAGTCTTGTAGCTCCTTGATAATGGAACCTCCAGGACCGATTACGGCTCCCAATATAGGGAGTTCAGCTTTGACGGACTCTGTTATGCTCGACCCATTGGGCCCCTCATACGGGTCACACTGGGGTCAAGTGGTCGAGTTTTCTGTTTGCCCTCGTTGGCTGGGCGATGTGCCGGCGCTCGTTGCCGTTGTTAGTGTTAAGACTGTACATTTTTTTATAATCCAACACGCGGAGGACCAGACAAAGACTCAGTTTGAGGTGTAAGAAATAATGTAGTAAGAGGCTGAACCTGTTATAGTGAATATGGTAGACCTTGTAGTGAACATGTAATTATGAACATGTTGATATAGTGAACCTTGCAGTGAACATGTATTCATGAACATGTTGATATAGTGAACCTTGCTGATGAACATGTAGTTATGAACATGTTGATATAGTGAACCTTGCAGTGAACATGTATTCATGAACATGTTGATATAGTGAACCTTGTAGTGAACATGTAGTTATGAACATGTTGATATAGTGAACCTTGCAGTGAACATGTATTTATGAACATGTTGATATAGTGAACCTTGTAGACATGTAGTTATGAACATGTTGATATAGTGAACCTTGCAGTGAACATGTAGTTATGAACCTGTTGATATAGTGAACCTTGTGAGTGAACGTAGTTATGAACATGTTGATATAGTGAACCTTGTAGTGAACCTGTTGATATAGTGAACCTGTTGATATAGTAACTTTGTAGTGAACATGTTGATTAGTGAACATGTTGATATAAAACCTTGTAGTGAACCTGTGATATAGTAAAACTTAATAGTGAACATGTTGATATAGTGAACATGTGTACTTAATAGTGAACATGTTGATATAGTGAACATGCTCATATTTCTTATAACGGGGATTAGTCCTCGTACAGATCACTGACCCACATCAGAGCCTGGAATGAAATATAATAATAATAATAACAATAATAATAATAATAATAATAATAATAATTATTAAAAAAAAGAAAATACCAATGATGATGGTGGTGATGATGATGGCGATGATGATGATGGTGATGATGGTAGTGATGGTGATATGATGGTGATGATTTAGTGATAATGGTAGTGATGATGATGATGATGGTGATGATGGTAGTGCTGATGGTGATGATGGTGGTGATGATGATGGTAGTGATGATGATAATGATGATGATGGTAATGATGATGATAATGATGATGATGATGCATATAATATACCTTTTTGTGTGTGTTAATGATAAATCCAGAGAAAAACAAGACGATTTTTTCTAAGACGTATTTTAGTCTAGTTACTTACCTTGTGTGATATAAAGAATAACCATAGAATAATAATCCCATTAATTACTTCAGGTGTACATAACAATATATATATATATATATATATATATATATATATATATATATATATATATAGTTACA
>NW_024751756.1:0-15869 GCF_018991925.1 Homarus americanus | reverse complement strand
GGATATCACTTAAAGAGAGAAATATACGACATCAACGTTTTGCAGGATAACACTCTATTTTACGTGTAATTAGCATAGTATTGTGGAAATAGAGTGAAATTGATTTTGAATGGTGTAGATGTGAAGGGCGGTTGTGGGGGCCTGGGGTGGGGGACTTAAACGGGACTTAGAAGGGCGCAGAAGCAGAAGCAGAAGCAGAAGCAGCAGCAGCAGCAGCAAGGGAGGCGACCTTATTTTCACTCTGGTTCATTGACAGTACACATTTACCAGCAGCATACATTGGAGTCATATTGTAATTGTAGACTAATCAGTGTGGGCTAGCTAGCTAGCTAGCCAATTTGGGATAAAGAGCAAGAATGTAATGTCCTCAATGAAGTAATGACATAGTTCAAGATACAATAAGTGAGGTGGCCTGAAGTCTTTGACAGTGTCACATTCAATAATATGGTGCTTTAAAGGTGTATCACAAAGTTTACATGCTGAGTGTTCCGGTATGGGTACAGCGTTACTAACTTGCCAGATGTGTCTGTATCCTAACCTAATTCTGGCCACGACTACATCACACAGGCAGGCAGGCAGGCAGGCAGGAGCAAGTTGTTTGGACACTATTCCTAGCCCCCTTGGTCCCTGTTCACCTACTGTAGCAGTAAGTAGGTACCTGTTGTAAATCGAAAGGTTGCGAATTCGTATTCAGGAAAGTTGTTGGAGCTTCTAAACTTGAACTGACACAATCCGAGGAGTGGTGACCCGAGGATCACAGACACTATCTCTCCCTTCCTAACCTCCTGCTCCTTCCTCTGTCCTCCCAAAATTGAACCATGCTATCGCAAAGGTAATAATACAGGTAGAGACAACAACATATTTTCCTATTGTCTTATTATATATTAATAACAGAAACGCTGCCGCCATCCCGGAGGCTTTACATTGTCTCACTGTTCATTCCCTCCACAATTCTTCCTCTTACTTCTTCTTCTTCTTCTTCTTCTTCTTCTTCTTCTTCTTCTTCTTCTTCTTCTTCTTCTTCTTCTTCTTCTTCTTCTTCTTCTTCTTCTTCTTCCATCAATACTTTATTAACGGTGTATGTAAGTTTCACCATGTTTTGCACTACAGCGGTAGAGCAAAGTATATTTTGTTAGCAATAAACCAAAAGCATATTTTATGGCCTAATCATCACTACATAGAACACCACCCATAAAGCATGATACTAGTAGACCACAAAAACTGCTATAAACACCCAAAGCATATTTTATTGCCTAATCATCACTACATAGAACACCACTCATAAAGCATGATACTATTAGACCACAAACTGCTATAAACCCCAATAATAAACTATACTAGTGACTATAATTGTGTTACCCAATATTATACGAAATAATACTATAAAACATAATAATAAACACACTAATAGTGTATATTAGTTGAATGCACAATCTGATGAGAAGTCAAAAAAAAAAAAAACAACATAACAATAACCTAGAAAGAGTGTAGAGTATTTTTGTGCAAACTATTATACTAGTAGATGGTCTAAGATAACTGTATGTGAAGGAAAAGGTGTGCTCTCCACTCAAACTTTCTTTTTATGAAATCTCCTACTCCCCAGCTGAGCGGTACGCCCAATGGGAAACAAAACGTGGCACATAACACGCCGCCCGCCAGCTCTGGCTCGGTGAATAGGAATCAGTAATCGGGCGGAGTATAACCAACACCGCCGCCAATGTGCTCCTCCCATCTCTGAGGAAATCTGGCGGGCAACTTAGTATTATATTAGCATGTAATAATAATAACAATAATAATAATAATAATACTACTACTACTACTACTACTAATAATAATAATAATAATATTAATAATAATAACATGCAATTTCATTTTATAACACATACTAACAAAATAGTGTATAGCCTACTATACTTAACTATAATAGGTTAGGTTGCGTAGGAGGATCTAAAAAGTACAGTAGTATACACACACACACACACACACACACACACTTCGCTACTATATGCCAGACGCTCCCCCGGCTTGACACAACCACTCTCCCTGCTTACCTACCAGCCCCCCCCTTCCCACTGACTTAGTAGAAGTATTTGAAATAGCAAAACGCCTGGACAAACTAAAATTAAAACCCTCTACCACCCCCATTGACTTACCAATGAAACGCTTCAAGGAGTTCTCCCCGGAGCTTGCTAAACCCCTATGCTCCATCATCAATGCTTCTCTCAGTCAAGCCAGATGCCCAGCTGACTGGAAGACCTCTTATGTATCACCAGTGCCCAAGTCAACCAACCCACAATCCTTAAATCAGCTACGACCTATTGCAATCACCCCAATACCCAGCCTAATCTGTGAAAGTTTTGTGTTCAACTGGCTGGGCTTTTGCTGATATTGCAGGAGTCGTAGTAGACCCTCAGCAATTTGGCAACCTGAAAACTTCCTCCACCACTGACTGACTGTCTTGTCAGCTTTCTCGATTACATATACCGCCATCTCGAGAAACGAAAAACGTCTGTAGCTGTCGCCTTCATTGATTTCACTAAAGCGTTCGACCTAGTCGACCACAATATAATAATCAACAAAGCTATTGACCTCGGGCTTCGGAGAAGTCTTATTATACCATGGCTTACAGACTTCCTCAGTGACCGACGCCAAGGTGTACGCTTCCGAGGGGCTGGCTGTCTCCACCTTTCAGTCACTCACCTGTGGCGTCCCCCAAGGCTCCAAGATGGGACCACTCTGCTTCCTTATGCTCATCAATGATGCCCTAAGAGAAACCCCTGCTCGCTGGAAATATGTCGACGACTCCACCATTGGGATCAGCGTCAACAATTCTGCTCCAAACTATACCGCCCTTCAGGATTTATTGAACAGTCTCCAAAACTGGGCCACCAACAACCATGGTTATGCACATCAACCTCTCCTCCGACATTGTCCCACCTCCTTCCATTACTCTAGGTCTGAACACACTCCAGGTTTTAGATTCCACGAAGCTCCTCGGCGTCAACATAGACAACAAACTAAATTAGAAACCACACGTCAGTGAAGTTATCAAATCCTCCAGTTTCCGTCTCCACCTCCTACGCCGACTCAAGTCCCTCGGTGTTCCTGCACACGAGCTCCTCAGTGTTTATACAACATTCATACTTCCCAAGCTCACCTGGTCTTCCTCCCTAAATGCCACACAACGTAAACACCTAGAAAAAGTGCAAAAGAGGCCATGCAAGATTATTCTCTACCCTTCCTACTCCACATATCAAGAAGCGCTCAACACACTGACCGACCCTTTAGACTCTCACTGACCATCACCACGACCTCATCTGCAAATTTGGTAAGAAGCTTCTACACCGGCTCCTACTACCACCTGAGATCCCTAGTCCGAGAATTGCTCTTCGACACCACAACCGCATCCAGCCCATACGTGCACGAACTGATCGCTATAAGAACAGCCCAGTCCCAACCATTGTAAAGATTATCGATAACTTGTAATAAATCAGTGTACTCACTCCCAGTAAACACTACTCCTTGCACTGTCACTATGTTGAAATGAACTGTAGTTTGAGCTTTTCCCCAGCTAGTTATTATATGTCTTATTTGTGTCACGCATGTTACTTGTATATTATTTGTAATTCGTAACCCATTCCCCAAATATGTAACTGTATATTTTCAGCCTTCTGGCTGCCAAGCTCTTTCAATAAACCGTTAATTATTATTATTATTATTATTATTATTTATATGTTGGTCCATACCAACTCACTCCCCTGAACCCTCCTCCCCACCGGACTATCAACAAGTTCTTGCCATAAGGTACTATCTCATTTGGCAAAGGAATGGAACCAGTGATGAATAGTGGTGAACAGTGCTTAACTCAGTGAAAAACAACTCGGCAGTTGAGTCTTACCCAAGCTAGCTAACCAGCTTCACACAGTGAGGTCCCAGGTACCCGGTTATACTTCCCCTGAGACTCCACGATAGAGAGGCCTGGGACCACACCTCACCCACTTGAATGAGTGAGTCATGTCGACCACGTGGTGTCCCCAAGATGCTACGACACCACGTAGTGAATGTTTGGCTACAGCATCATCATGTGAAGTTCCTCATAACACCATCTGTGAGGTAACTGCTACATCATCAGGCCCCTCATAACGCCATCTGTGAGGGAGTTACTACACTACGTGTCTGGTGTTCAACACCTCACCTTACATGATCTACGCGTGCAAACATTAATCTGTATGTTCACTGTGTGCTCCTTCACCTATCTCTAATGAGGGCTTTTGTTAAACCACCAATGTATGTACTAAGTCATTTGTGTCCAATGTATACTTTCGAAAAGCCCTTGTTTGGGGAAGGTAGGAGAGAGTAGTCGTCATTATTGTCCAATCCACATTATTTATTTCTATATATAAGTAATGTAGGCTGGTTTTTAAATACCTCAATCCCCTAACGGTGCCGTTTGTATATTAAGAAATACCGAAGCCATACAGTACAACACCAGCGAATATGAAGTATCACTGTAACCGGCAACTGTTACTCACTCATACCTACATACATATATAGAGTCTTTACAGAATGATAGCAGACACGAGGAAGACGAACAACAAGAGGAGGAGAGTTAGAAGAAAATCAACTTCAAGCTAAGAAGAAGAATACCAAGACATTTCCTCCAAACAACAAAACAACACACACAATCAAGCCGACCAAACACTGAGAAACCATGGCGGAACCCAACATGCACCGGACGCTTGACCTGACTCTATCCTGCCGCATCCAGGCGAGTTGCTGCTTAAAGTCCCTCACGCAAGCGCTGTTTAGCCACTGCACCTATTCTCTCCTCCTAAAATTCACTTCAATCCCCCCTGCCACTAGCATGTTATGTATGTATGTATGTATGTATGCATGAATGATAACTGCAACTTTGCGTATTAAAACTCATTACTCTTACCGAAGTAATATAGTGCGTGGTTATGTTATGTCATGTTAGGATAGATTATAAACTACATTGGGTTACATTTCGTGAGGTTCGGTGACGCTACAGGAAGTTAGGTGAGGTACCTGGAGGTTAGGTGAATGTTGACTGACTGACAATTACTAGGAAGTGGTTCCAACACGTTCACGCACAACCTATACTCATACCACAAGTCCAGAATTAGAGAGGATCATGTTATTGGATATATTTTCAACGATTTACTCAGTGTCTAACCAACTCTTTAGCGATTTAAATGTGGACCTAAAATTAGGTCCGTATATTTGTTTGTCGTGGTGGTGGTGGTGGTGGTGTGCGCCCGTCCATCAGGTTGATTAACCACCAAAACCATAAAGGGTGCGGCCTTGCCGTTTCAGGGCATACACCACATCCATGGCGGTGACGGTCTTCCTTTTTGCGTGCTCGGTGTAGGTGACGGCGTCACGGATGACGTTCTCCAGAAACACCTTGAGGACGCCGCGGGTCTCCTCGTAGATGAGGCCGGATATACGTTTAACACCTCCACGCCGAGCTAGACGACGAATGGCGGGCTTGGTGATACCCTGGATGTTGTCACGAAGCACCTTACGATGACGCTTGGCGCCACCCTTTCCAAGTCCCTTGCCTCCTTTGCCTCGTCCAGTCATGTTGTTGTGGTTGCTACTTCAGGTGGTCCTGGCTCCAATATGTAATCGCGAGAAGAACTAGAAAAATGCTAGTGACAGGGGGGAAGGAGGTTCAGAGGAAGAATAAAGGGAGGATGGAAGTGAATTTTAGAAGGAGAGAACAGGTGCAGTGGCTAAACACCGCTTGCGTGAGGGGGTGGCAAAAAGCCCTGAGGGTGCAACAACTACAGTCAGGACGAGGCAGAGGGAGGGCGGGAGCAGGTCCGGGCAGGCAAAGGGCCAACGCGGGTGTTCTGATTGTCGTCTTAGCTCGGGCAGTGTCGGTAAGCGTAGGAAGAACCGCCCCGCCACGGCGGCGGCGCAAGCCGAGAAACGCAGGTGGACGGACGCACAGGCAGCTCACGATCAAAGTAAACAGAGAAGGTGAAGATATGGAAATTTTGCTAGTCGTAGGGTTGTTTGGAGAAAGATGAAGGTAAAGTCTTTGAGCTATGTCAAAGAGGAACGGAGCGAGTTGGAGGAAGGGTTTTTGAATCTTTGAGCTTGAAATGTCAAAGTATTCATAGTAAGGAAGGATGAGCGTATCGTAGGAGAGTTTTTAGTAATAGCAGCAGACAGATTTGAGCTTTTTTGTCAAATTGTGAACGGATACTAGAATGAGATATAGGTTGAGTGGTTTCAGTCTAGGGTTAGGTCAATTTTATTAAGAATTGGATGTCACAGACGTTGGGTATGTTTGATTAGGTTCTGAGAGTTGTGGGTCTTTTAGCTATGTCAGAGAGAAATGGAGAGAGTTGGAGGAAGAGTTTTGAATCTTTGAGTTTGAAATGTCAAAGTATTCGTAGTGAGGAAGGATGAGTGTATCGTAGGAGAGTTGTTTAGTAATGGCAGGAGGCAGATTTGAGCTATGTCAAATTGTGAACGGAGATGAGAGTGAGATATAGGTTGTTAGGTTTCAGTCTTGAGTTAGGTCGATTTTGGTAAGGTGGCTTTGTCTGGCGGGGGGGGGATGTTGTGTTTGGAGATTGGTTGAGGGAGGGGGGGAGTTTGTGTTTGGGGATTGATGGGGGTGGCGGTTGTATGTTAATTTAAGGTGAATTAAAATTGCTTAAGGGGGGTTGTTGTGTGAGTGTGTATGTGTTTGCATGTAAATGTAAGGGGAGAGAGGGAGGGTTAGGATAATGTTATAAGGTCAGGTATGGTTCGGTTGTCCGGAGGAGGGGGGAGGAGAGGAGAGGAAAAGGGAGGCGAAAGGGGGAAAGGGGGGCTTTGGAGGTTCTTGGGTTAATTTATGGTATGGTAGGATTTCTTAGGAATGATATGTTTTGTGTTGCTAATGAATAGTTGTATTGCGTCATATGTTTTTATTTATTTTTTTATTTATTTTATTTATTTATTTATTTTTTTTTTTATTAGGAGGGTCAAAGGGGCTTGTTAGAAAGGTCGGGTATATTAAGTTTTTATCTTGGGAGGATTGTAGGTATTGATTTCTAAGAGGGGTTGTGAGTAAGGTTGGGTGGGTTAAGTTTTTCTTTTGGGAGGATTGTAGGTTTTGTTAGTGGTTGGCAGAGTTGGGTTAATTATTGCATTCTCTCTTT
The DNA here is from genome assembly GCF_018991925.1 of Homarus americanus. Taxonomy (NCBI): domain Eukaryota; kingdom Metazoa; phylum Arthropoda; class Malacostraca; order Decapoda; family Nephropidae; genus Homarus; species Homarus americanus. The sequence goes on along the minus strand of NW_024751756.1, from coordinate 8,685 downwards.
CTTGCAGGTATTGTGAGTTCTGGCCCCATTCTTGAGGGAGAGGGTTTGTGTACAGGTACATTGCACCCCTCCCCGACCTTATTGGCTAAGAGAGGCGTTCAATGTCGTCTGCAATTTGGTACCGTTTTTATTAGGTACACCTCTCCGACCTTATTGGCTAAGGGAGGTGCCCATAAAACAGTGTTGGTAACATTCTTGAGGGAGAGGGCTTGCGTAGGCACTGTGGAACTCTCACCAACCTCATTGGCTAAGGGAAACGTACATGTCATTTGAGTTAGTATGGGATGGGTAAGTTAGGTATTTGTTTTGGGAGGAGTGATAGGGTGTGGTTAGTTAATGGTAGAATGGTTATTTTTTATTTTGTGTGGGATTGCTAGTAACGGCTGGCATGCAGTGGTTTTTATTTTGGGGGATTGTTAGGTTTTTTTTTTTTTTTTTTTTTTTTTTTTTTTTTGGTGGGAGGTTAGCAGGCTGAGTGGGTTAGAGTGGAGTGTCTTTGAGTTTGAGTTGGTGGCGTGGGGTTTTGGAGTGAGGGGGGGAGGAGAGAATTGGTCTGGGTTAGTTAGAAGCTGATTGCTAGGTTAGGTGGGAATCGTTGGGTGTGGGCTGAGGAGAGGTTAGGTTGATTTGGTTAGGTTGGGTGGGAATCGTTGGGTGAGGGTTAAGGAGAGGCTAGGTTTTAATTTGGGGGGAAATTGTTGGGTGTGGTTATAGGGAAGATATTAATACAAGGGAGGTGGGAGGGGAGTGTTTGGTCTGTTTAGTACTTAAAGATAGAAATTCTGAGGTGCAGGGATGAGGTCTAAATTGTCGAGTGACTGTGAGCGTGGTGGTGGTATGAGTGTTGTGTATGCAAGTGAGGGAAGGGCAGTTACGTGACTGTGTGTGGGGGAGTCGGGAGGTTGAGGGGAGTGTGCTAGGTTCGTGTCGGAATTGATTTCTGTTTCCTTTGGGGTAGTGCCGTATAGGTTTACTTTGATTATTGATTTGGTTGGATGAGTGTATTGAATAATTTTTTTGCTGTCAGGTGTATAGGGAGACAGGGGGGAGGTGTTCTTCCTCTTTGGTCTAGGGGTCTTGACCACTAGTTCTGTGGGGGGAAGGGCTGCCATTTTATTCTTGGGAGTCTGGGGTGTTAGGGGAGGATCGGGTTTGGTTTGGGTGTTCGTGGTCCGGGAGTTCAACGTAGTCAAGTGGGAGAAGTCGGGTGTAGGCAAGGTCGAGGTGGAGGGGCCGGTATGTTTTGGACTGATTACTTTGGGGGGTGAGGTAATGGTAGAATGGTGAGATAAGTCAGGTGTAGGCATGGCAGAAGTGGAGGGGAGGAGGGAGACAGTGGATTCTCTGGGGGGTGGGGGGGGCATGTTGGTACGGTCGGAGATGGGGGCAGTGGGGAAGATGAGGTCGGGACCGGTTCTGAAGGAGTCAGGAATGTTTATGGTAGGGAGGCCGTTAGCCTTCAAACCCTCAATTACCAGATTTAGAAAAAGTGATCTATTACCGTTGCTTAGGGAATGTGCCAGAAGTATGATGGTGGTGATTTTTGCGTCAGTGTCGGGGGAAGGGAGGGGGGCGGTCAGGTTGTTGGTCCAGCAAGTGCGGGTGGAGAGAGTCGTGGGAGTGGGGAGTGAGTGGTGGGGAGGAGGAGGAGGTGCAGTGGGAGGTGAGGGTAGGCGTAGGCGGGGAGGGAGAGGTGTTGTGCTGTTGTTGAGTCTGATTTGGCACTTGTTGCTGACGGCAGAGTGTGGGCCTTTACAATTGCAGCATCTAGTAACAGTGGCAGTGCAGTTTCTGTATGAGTGGCCTTGATTGGCACATTTTGAACAGGTTAGTGAGTTACTGCAACGGTTGGTGGTATGTCCAAATTGATAGCAGTTGTAGCATTGGTGGACTGGGATGTAGTGTTGGAATTCGATGTTATGTGAGGGGATGATATTATTGCCGAATTTAATTCCGTTGGATTTCAATTTGATGGCGTCAGTTTGTGTAGCTGTAGTGATTTTCAACATGGGGAGAGTTCCCATCCGGGCTGCATATGTCATTTGGGAGGTGTTGTGTGTGTTGAGTTCTGTCAATAGGTTAGGATTGTCAAGGATATGGGGGATGATTTTTCTACATATGAGGGTGCATTTTGCGCGGTATTCGGGTGAGCTGAGGACCGTTAAGCCATTGTCTTTTAGTTTTTTGTTCAATGCTGGGGAGTGGAATAGGTCGGCGTCTTCGTCATTCTGTACAAATATTTTAATAATGTCGTCATTGGTGAAGGAACGTATTTGGAAGATCAAAGTCAGCTGGAAAATGAGTGAAGCGAGGTCTGTGCACTGTTGGATGGTACGGTCCACTTTGAGTTTAATTGAGGGCATGTTGACTGGTGGAATTGGAGATTTATGGAGATCTCCCCTAACAAATTGTCCCTAATTTCCTGCGCCCCTCACGTAGGGGAGGCCCTGCACTATCACAGAGGTCCCCAGGCGAATCGGCAGGCTGTGCTGACCCCCCGCCCTTCACACACACACGCACTAGCGAGGTGTGGGGACAGAGGGCGTTTCCAGACGAATACTCCCCTGTACGTCAACTGACAGGGGAATAGGTCCTTTCACGGCACGGAAGATAAAGGTTAGAGTGGTAGAAAAAGGTCTGAAAACTTACTGCTGACTCTTTCTTCACACCAAGCCCCTCAGCAGCATTCGGGGTTCCTAAGGGAGGTCCGATACTGTAGGAGAGGCTCAATGTGTCGATTGAATCAACAGAATTGTCAGTTGGAGAATGGAGTCAGGTGCTTGTGATTTCCAAGGTTGGTGGGAAGGTGGGAGAGGTCCCAGAACTAGCGAATCAGCTATGTCTGTTTGATCTCCGGCTTCCCCGTCGCTCTGCGTGTCTGCTCTCTGTGGTGGTCCTGGCTCCAATGGCTTCGCCCACGGTTTGGTGGGAGTAGGTGGCGTGCTGTGGACGCAGCGGTAGTATCGTTCATCCAAGGCCGTCCCTCCCTCTTGGAGGTGGGGCGTAGCTTGCGGATGACGCATGCGGCACTCGTGGCCAATGAGGTGGCCACTGAGGTGGAGAATGTCTGTATATAAGCCCGCCCGCCTGCCGGGCCGCCACTCATCACATCGCTCCTGAACGAAGAAGACCTCTCAACAAGACCTCCTGCTGGACCCTGAACTCTGAAGACCGCCCTCTCCCTTGTACCATTGTTGGCCATCTTCCCGGACCGGACCACCCACGACTGTCATCGTCCACAACAACTCACGAGCGTTCTCGGTTTATCGAGCATTAGCTTGCCCTCCCCACTGGTGGTGTGAGTGACCCACACTCCAGCTGGAGAGCAGTTATAGCGCGATATTCCCGGCGTGGTTTGAGCTCTTTTCCTTCTACTACCATTTTTCCTTTTTCGCTCTGGCCTAAGGACCTGCACCCTCAAAAGTGTATTCGTCCTGCGGTCCCCCCTGTAACTGTTCACCTCCCTCCCAGGAGATTGTGAACACGAAAGGGGGTCGGAGCAAAACCCTCCCCAGCCGAGTCTTTCCAGGAAAACCGTGATCGTGCGGGTCCACCTGGAAAGAGGGTCGCAATCCTTATCCTTCCCAAATAGGCACACTTAGCTCACGTCTATAAGTGAGCAGTCACATACACTAGGAAGTAGGCTTCCCCAATCGGGGCTCCGTGAGAGAAGCTCAGGAACCACTCTACGACCACCAGCTAGTGGGGAGTGCTGTAATTCCTTTGCTGTTTACTCAACCGGAATAGGTAGGATCTAAAACAACAACAACAACAACAACAACAACAACAACAACCCGGTTATGGAGCGCGTACGCCCTCCTAACCGCGATCCCCGCCTGAACCGCCAACCTGACGACCCGAACCACGACAGGCTTCGCACAGAGAAAGCAGACCAGTTACGCGCCTTCAACGAAGCCCTGAAAAGCAGGAACTCTGCCACCACCTCCAACAACTCCACCACCACCACCACCTCCACCACCACCACCACTGCTACCGCTACTGAGGACAATTGGACGAAGGTAGAAAATAAGAAACGCCGACGTGCCTTTTCGGGAAACGATTGCCGTCAAGCAGCCCCCAAGGCACCCATCACCACCACCAGCTCACCTCCAACGACACTGCCAAAATTCCGGATCACGAAAACGGACGCAAAAACAACATATGCCGCCGTCACAGAGATGGAAAAGCAAAACCCACTGGCCAAGTTCTCAGTGCGGCCCAACCTAAAAGGGGAGATGATCGTTCACCCCAAAGACAAGAACTCCGCCACCACCCTCGACACTTACCTACAAAACACCACCACCATTACTTCAACCAAGCTAGACCCCGCCCAGAAACTGATGAAGTCGGTAGTCCTCCGGTACCCAAAGGAACTACCTCTCGAACCCCTGGAGAACCACCCGAAGATCCTAAAAGCCGAGAGATGCTCTCCCCTGTCCGACAAGACGGCCACCACGAAACAAGTCCTCATAACGCACTACGGCTCACCCCCCAGCACCATAGACCCCAAAACCTGGGGGATCTACGAAGTGAGGCCCTTCGTCCCAGAGCCCCTGCGATGCTTCAGATGCCAGAAATACGGGCACCATCAGACAAGGTGCACGTACAGGGAAATCTGCGCAGTCTGCGCACAGAAGCACGGCACACAGTCCTGCCTCACCAAACTGAAAAATGGGGAAAAAATTGCCCCCAAGTGTGCCAACTGCGGGGGCAAACACCACGCCTGGAATCCTGGATGCTCCGAGAGAACAAAGAGGGTCCAGGCAAACCGACCAGCAGCAAGACCGGCCCCCACCGCCTACCCACCAGCCCCACCAAGTACCTTCGTGTGGGGAACCCAAAGGCCCAAACAACAAAGACAACCTCCTCAGCCAGTCAACACCCAAAGTGCAGCCCAGTTTCCTGGCCTCACTACAGCCACACCTCAGCCACCCAAGCAGCAGAGAACGACAACCACGAGAAAGACAAAAGAAGCACACACCAAGGCACCAGAAGGAATGATACACATATCAGACCTAGCCAATGTACTGACGACCTTCGCGGAGGGCCTAGCCGGACTACTGGGCCACAAGATCCAACCCACACAGCTCCAAATACTCATGGGGAGCGTCCTCGGGCAAGTCGCCACAGCTCCAGCCACCTCAGTGGAGGAAGCCACGCCGGTCCGCACACGAGTAACAGCCGAGGTACACCCTACACCGAAGAAGGCCACCAGAGAACCCAAGACACCGACAGCTCCCAAGATACCGACAGCTCCCAGAAAGAAACTGGACGTTTCAACTCCCCTGAACCGAACCACGGCCCAGAAGGCAAAAACCACAGAACACGAAGACATGGACCTAATTCAGTTGGAATCGAACTTGGACATCTCCATCGAGGACCACCAGAAGTCCCTGATGAAACAGTGGTGGAAAACGTCAGCACCCTGAACATCCTAACATGGAATGCTCAGGGCATCAAAAACAAGAAACACCTCCTACAAGAAGCAGCAGCCAAGGATAAGCTTGACATCATACTCCTACAAGAAACACTTCTACAAGAACACCACTGTTTCAAATTCAGCGGTTACAAGACATACAGGAGGCATTTCACGCAGGCGTCAACAAGAGGATGTATGATCTTGGTCAAGTCAAGCATACCCTCCGCCGATGTCACGCAGCAATTTCCATATGGGGAAAACATCGAGACACAGGCCGTCAAAGTAACCCTCCTAGAACGGGAATTAACTGTTCACAACATCTACAAGAACCCAAGGGGCTCACTGGAGGTTACTCAATTATTTGCTTCGGCCGCCGACCACGCCACACTCATAGGAGGGGATTTCAACGCACATCATCCCTTCCTAAGCTCGGCAAGCCCCACAAATGAAGACGGCCTACACCTATACACCACCTTTCAAGATACACCTGAGATCTGCCTCCTGAACACCGGAGAGCCCACCCACACTAGGGGAGGAAGGCTAGATCTAACCTTCGTCTCCAGTGCACTACAGCCTTCGGCCTCCTGGCAGATACACCCCACGCTGACCAGTGACCACTTCGCCACCCTAACAACGCTGAAGGTGAACAAACTCCCCACTCCACCCCCCCCGAGATGGAGATACAACACTCAAAAGGCAGACTGGGGACTCTTCAAGAAACACCTGGCTAAGTGGCGCGAAAAATCACAGCCAGCCGGCGCAGCACCCGCGGATGAGACAACCCTCCACCACCAATTGGTCGAGGCGTTTCACCTAGCGGCAGAAGAGGCTATCCCAAAAACAAAACCCACATCAAGACAGTACAATGATTACTGGTACTACTGTCCCAGGGTGAAAGAACCCAACCACAGAGTGAACATGGCCCGAAGAAACTACAGGAGACATCCCACGGCAACAAACAGACATCTCCTGCAAGTCATAGTCAAGGATACCAGGGAAGAGAAGGAAGAAATTAAAAACGCAAGCTGGCTCAAGTGGTGCTCCGAACTCAACGAGCACACCACCCTTGGCAAGATGTGGGCCCAGATCCGAAGGGCATCTGGGAAGGCAACACCACCACCACCAACTCATCCCAACCCAGAAGAGGAAGCCGAGAGACTTGCAAAACTGTTCTCTGACCGAGCAGCAACGAAGAACCTCCCGAGACAGGCGGAGGAGACACAACGGCGTCTGCGACAGGTCAGACTCCAGATGATCGAAGAGGCCTGCAACAGTGAAGATGACACTGACAGACCATTAAACCAGCAAGAACTCCAGAAGTCGCTAAAACGAAGCAAGGATACAGCTCCAGGGGCCGACAGGATAACCTACTCCATGCTCTCTCATGCCGGTACAGCCGGACACGAGGCTCTGCTGCAAGCCATCAATGCTTCGTGGACAGCACAAAGACTCCCACCGGAATGGAAGAAGGCAGATATACAGCCCATTCCGAAGCCCAGAGAACCAGACAAGCCGAGGCCCATCTCCCTTCTCAGCTGCATAGCGAAGACCGGAGAAAGAATGGCTCTCAACCGACTCAAGGGGAAAGTAGGCAGCCCACACCCTCACATCTTTGCTTACACCGAGAACACCGGCACAGGCAACAACATCGCCGAGATACTCAGCACAGTGGACAACAAACCAGCTCTGGTGGTCTTCCTCGACCTGGAGAAAGCCTTCGAACTAGCAAATCCTTTGGCCATTACAACTACGCTCGCTAAAAAAGGCGTCAAAGGAAGGTTGCTGGGGTGGATCCAGAACTACCTCACACAGAGAGAAGCACGAGTACGCTTTCAGGGAGCAACCTCAAGCTACAGGGTCCATGAAAACGGAACCCCACAAGGAGGCATCCTCAGTCCAATGCTGTTCAACGTCCTGATGGAAAATCTAGTCAAACTTCCCTTCAGACAAACAGCCAAGCTCCTATGCTATGCAGACGCCTTACAGCTTATAGTAAGAGGATCGAACAGACTAGCCAACACGCAACACGCACTCCAACTTATAGAAGAGGAGTGCAACAGACTTGGACTCAAGATAAATCCAGCCAAGTCGAAAGCGATGGCCATCTGCACAGACACACCAGACAAGACGCTCTCCATACAAAACACGCCGGTAGTCTGGACCAACGCCCACCAGTGTCTTGGCATCTGGTTTGACCAGAAACTCACCTTCAAGCCGCAACTCGAGTATCTCAGGCACAGGACGAAGAGCAGACACAATATAATGAGGTCTCTCACCAGCAAATCCGCAGGAGCAAACCTTCATGTGCTCAAAGCCTACTACACAGCCGCCATCAGATCGCTGGTAGATTACAGTGCTCCAGCACTCATTGGACTGAGAGAAGACCAAATAGCTAAGCTAGAGGTCATTCAAAACAATGCTCTCAGGACCATGCTCGGAGCACCCATGTGGACCAGAATTTGCAATCTGCAAATGGAAACCGAGCTACCACCCCTGGCAGTACGAGTCAAGCAGGTGACAGCCGGTCTCCTCGCCAAAATCTGCAGAGCAGACAAGCCCACAGCTGCCAAGATTCGAATCAGTGCCTCCCTCCACCTCGACCACAGAGTGCGAGGGGCCACCTGGTCGCACGAGGCAAGCGAGGTCATCCGACACCTGCAAGCAGGAACACTCGTCAAGAACAACCAAGACACACGAGACAATGGTTACACTGTTCCTCCACCATGGAGCCCTCCACCAGCCACATTCAAATTCACCGACCTCGGCGACAGTAAAGCCAACCTCCAGAAGGAGGACCTCAAAAAAATATCTCTCCAAGCCATAGCCACCGAGACACCGGCTGATGCAGCATCATACTTCACAGACGGCTCGGTGGACCCAAAACATCACAGATCCGGAGCGGCCTTCTACACCCAAGGTCAGACCCTCAAATGGAGACTTTCCAACGACTGCTCCACCCTACAAACAGAACTGGTAGCAATCTCAAAGGCCCTACAACACGCTGCAACACAACACAACAAGTCCGTCATAATTCACACGGACTCGAAATCGGCCAAGAGACAACGTCCACATCATCACCTCGATCCTCGCACAGCTACAGGAATTCCAAAGCCAAACCGACCAGTCGTCTTACACTGGATTCCCAGTCATGTAGGGATCGGAGGAAACGACGTGGCAGACGAAGCAGCCAAGGCAGCTACACGTTCTAGTAGCGTACACATCCAAGTTCCAGCAAGTGTGCAACAGATCAAGAATCACCTCAGAAA
>NW_024751755.1:0-11770 GCF_018991925.1 Homarus americanus | reverse complement strand
ATATAATGTATGGCATGTGGGCCCTCATAATGGACTTGCAAGGTGTAACACCACTACAGGGTTGGCCAATTTAAACCAATGGTTTAAACCAAACAAAAAACCCATTTTTTGTTTGTTTTTTTTAATCTATGCCTTCTTTCTTGGTTTGAATAAGTTTTTGTTGTTTTTTATACTTACAGATGGTTTTTATGATTTATAGTAGATTTGGAAAAGCGTATGATAGAATGAACAGAAAAGCATTGCAGGAGGTATTACAAGTGTACTGTATTGGGAGGGAGGAAGGCTATTAATTGCAGTAAAAGCATTCTATCAGAACAGCAGGGCAACAATAAGGATAAATGGGAATGAAAGTGAAACATTTTTCATATATGTCAGTGTTAGACAGGGATGCATTATGTCCCCATGATTGTTCATGGGGACATGGATATGAACTATTATACAATGGTGAAAGTGGTGATAATAAGCTTTCTTAAAGGGCTGATTATTGGGGAGCCAAGTTGCCACAATCCAGTATAACTGGTGACTGCTTCTGTTTATGGTTGGGCTCTGAGCCTCCAATTCTATTGTGCTTAGATCATATATTATACGGGTCCAGGGGAGCCAAGTTGCCCATCTCTCTCTCCCTCTGTTTCTCTTTCTACAACTGTACTTAAATGAATTCTTTTAAACTTTCAACTGTAAAAGCAGAAGAGTTTTTCCATGTATTAAGTTGACCTTAAACTTAGTTTTTCCCTTTAAGCATGTACTAGGATGAGTCTGGGTGGCTGTTCAAAGTTTAATGTTTTTCAAAATTTGCCTTTTCACTGTGATATATATATATATATATATATATATATATATATATATATATATATATATATATATATATACATGCCACATACACATACATACATACATACATACATACACATGCATACATACATACATACATACATGCGCGCATACACACGCATGCATACATATGTTACATACATACATGCTGGCCAGGCTACATGCCATTACACATGGATATTACATGCTGCTACGTTACGCTACGCCACACACAGCTACGCGCGCCACAAGATGCACATGGCAGCACATTATTACACAATAATATTGTATGTTGGTTAAGAATATATAATATACATAAGCATACATACATGTTACGGTTATATATATATATATATATATATATATATATATATATATATATATATATATATATATACACACAGTCGACCCTCGTTAAAACGGACTAATAGGGGGGGAAGGGTGTCCGTTTTAGCCGATTGTCCGAATTAACCAATTTAGGGGTTAATATTGCATTATACAGCTATGTGTATGTTTATTTGAGTGCCCCGCCATAGGAGTCCATTTTCTCTCACTTCAGCACTCCTGAGTCGTCCGTTTTCTCTTAATCTTAGAGTGCACCAGAGACTGTTATATCTTAGTAATGACACAGAATTTGATATTGCAACTGGGGTTGCAATTGTTGAGGCAACTTAGGTATGTCTGATTACAGTTGGAATATTCAAGATCCATTGTGAGTGATGTTTAAAGCTTCAACTGCCTTTATGGTTGGTAAAACTTGTCAAGTCTGTCAGTCTGAATGGCATGTATGAGGCCTTGTGTTTGTACAACCGCTAAATATATAAATATATAATGTTATGGTAATTATCAGAAACACATAGGCATAACGAGGTTTATTACAAAGTGATGAAAAGGATACTGTACAGTGGCTAGTCCACAAAACATGTAGCCATGTCTCTTTATTTGAGTGCCCCGTCATAGGAGTCCGTTTTCTCTCACTTCAGGACGCCTGAGTCGTCCGTTTTCTCTTAATCTTAGAGTGCACCAGAGACTTTGTTATTTCTTAGTAGTGACACAGAATTTGAAATTGCAACCCCAATTGCAACTGGGACAATCCCAGAACCAGAAATTTGATATACGGACAGTTCAGATTTCGTCCGAATTATCCGAAATCCGGATTAAAGGGGTCCGAATTAATGAGGGTCGACTGTATATGTGAAATTCCGAGATATCGAATGCCAAGTTACCGAGGGTTTACTGTATGTAAGGACTTGGGCTGTGATATAGTGAGATTTTGAACATTGTTCTTTAAGTGCAGTATGCACATAGGGTATGTGGTTTGGCATAAATACATTTTCAACTTCAGAACTCTTTCGGAACGGGATTAAATCGTAACCTGGCGACTGCCTGTTGTTACTTAAAATTCTACCAGTAATAATAACAAACTTCCATTGTAGGTTAGATAATCTGTGTTGTTGGTTCATGTTTATTGTCAATTAAATACCCAGTATATATACAAGGGGTCCTCGACTTACGAAAGTCTGACTTACGAACACTCGCCAATATGAACGAGGTCCCATAAGGTCAATTACTTTAAAAATCTAACATAAGTACAAGTGGTTTGTAGCAGTTACGTACAAGAACACGTTTGCGCAGCATAGAGGGGAGGTGGAGCGGCACGTTGGGAGTAATGTGTCGTGTGCCTTGAGGGAGAGGATGCGTCAGTACTCCTTACCCTCACCTCAGTAACGTGTGTGATCAAGTGCAAACTGCTGTTTTTTGCTTATTAACTCTCTTTTTCTCCTCTCATCCTGGCTCCTAAACACAAACCTGTTGCAAGTGATAGTAGTGCATCCAAGAACAGGAAAACAATTACGATGGAAGTGAAAGTTGATGTAATTGAACATTGTGAAAAAGGCAAAACACCCTCAGTGATTGGTAAGGCATTGGGCGGTCGAAACAATTTTGAAAGACAAAGAGAAAATTCTTGAACATTTTAAAGGATTACACCAATAAAAACAAAACAAATAAGTGGATTGTTAATTGAAATGGAAACATTATTAGTGATATGGGTGGAAGATCAAAATCAATAGCATCTGCCTCTAAGTCTAGCCTAGATTCAGGAAAAAGCGAGAAGCTTGCATGCTACTTGAAGGCTAAACGTGGTGGTGAAAGTGATGGGGAAGACTTTGTTGCTAGTAGGGGCTGGTTTAACCGGTTCAAGGCAAGGACAAATTTACATAACATTAAAGTGCAAGGTGAAGCAGCTTTAGTGCATTTTTTCCCAGCTGAGAAGAGATGCCCCGCCCCCTCCTCAAGAGTTACAGCGGATTGGCTGTTGCAAATCTGTTCGATTTCGTCCTGAAGTAATGATGTATTTCAAAATGAGTTTACCAGTACAGTATTCATAATTGTTGGGATGACCGTTTCTGACGAGAAAGACATTTAGCTAAATTATATGAAGATACACACATTCATTATTTCAAACAGGAGCACGTAGGAAGTTTATCAGAAGTATTATACGTGAATCATCAAGGCTCAACCAGATCTTGGCCCCTTTTCACACTGTCAAAAAATAAAAAAACATTCAAAGTTTGTGTAATACAAACACTTTATCTAAAAGCAACTCAGATACCGGGAGTACAAAACAATTGGGCAGATGCGTTGTCCCGTCTCAGGCCAGTATCGACGGAAACAGAATGGTCCCTAAAGATATTGAAGTTCAAGAGTCTAGTAAGGAAGTTTGGGACTCCACAAATAGATCTCTTTGCCTCACAAAACAATCACAAAATGCCAACTTAGGCATCTCTGGAACGATCGAATCTTTTAGGAAATGCTCTACTCCTAGATTGGAACTGTTGGAATTCAATCTATCTGTTCCTACCTGTGAAAATGTTGCCGAAATTGGTTAACAAACTCAGATCCTTCCAGGGAAAGGTCCTCTTAATTGCACCATATTGGATCCTACAACCGTGGTGCCTGCATCCTTTTACAATTGTAACAAGGATCTCTAGACCAGGTACTGCACCCTCAGTTCGAGATATCCTTGGCACTTCACGCTTGGAATTTCTCAAAAGATGTTTAAATAGATTGTTGGGTAATTCCAATATAGTTAACCAAGTGATAGCAGGTCATAGACCTCAAACTTCTATGCAATATGAGAAAGCTTGGAAACTTTTTCAACAATTTATCAGGTTAACGACTCCAATCACATTGTTGGAAACAGTGGTGTTAGAATTTTTAGATTTTCTGTTCAGAGTTAAAGGCCTTCAATGTTCTACAGATGCATCTTATAAATCAGCATTGGTTGACCCTCTGGCGTGGGGTTTTAATATTACAGTATAGTCTGCATTTACGCTGTCAATTGAACCCGTGGAGGTCCGTGTAAAGCGAGAAACGCGTAAACGAAATAACAGAACAAAAGGGATTAATTGAAATAGAGACTGGGCCGACTCCCAAACTCCACTTTTTTCCGACACAATACGTACGTTGTAGTAAAAACAACATCTTAATTTTATGATGGTATGCACACACAATTAATATTTAAGAGAAATATAAATAATATTAGGTTTTTTAATACTTACGTTAGTAGAAAAGATGGCTGGGCAGACGGGGATGGGGGGTTGGTTCCGAGACAGAGGGCAGATTATTGGCCCTCACCTGTATCATTTGTATCAATTGTATCACTATCCACCACAGAGGCTTGCAGGGCCTATTTGTCAAACCCCTCAAAGTCCGTATCCTCACTATCACTGACTTGGGCCGCTGTGGTGGGTGGCGGATGAAGAACTCGGTAATGTTTTGATGGCTGGGCGACCTAGTGTGCACCCTGCCCGCGCCGCTTCCCGCGTAATTGATGAAATTTACCTCGTAATTAAACCATTTCATTCTGGCAAGGCACCGCGGTGTAAATGACCAAACGCGTAAACAAAACCGCATAAATCCAGACTATACTGTACTTTGAACCCAAGAATTTATCAAATGCTCAGATCATCCTTTTTCATTCAGAGACCCCCTCGGCCTAAGAGAATCCCACCTTGGTCTCCTGATAAAGTTACTCAATTTCTTATGGGGCCTAATTACAATATAAATCTGAACTGGGACAGATTGCTCTAGAAGGCAGCCTTCCTTCTAGCAATAGCAACAGGTATGAGAATCAGTGAACTGATTTCAATTTCCAATAATCCATCGTCATTGGTATTTTCTGAGGAAGATGTCGCCCTTTTTCCTACGGAGATTCTAAGAAAAAATGGAAGGGAGGATTTTCAAGCTCAACCTATCAGGATAAAATGGCTAATGGATGAGACAAGGGTTCCTCATATATTGTGCCCAGTTAAGAATCTTCAAGAATGGTTAACCAGTTTCCCTAATCGAGGCCCCTATGTATTCTCATCACAGGATGGTAAGAAATTGTCTCCTAGTCAAATGACAAAATATTTATCCCAATTAGTGAGTCAAGCAGACCCTGGCAAGATATCACTTAGCAGCTATTCTTAGCTCGCCTTTGTGTCCGAGGTGGCCAATAATGTATATAGTCAACCCTCACTTTACGCGGTTAATTCAACCCACGGCGGCCCGCGTAAAGTGAACAACATAACATATGGGATTAATTGAAATAGAGACCGGGCCGACCCCCAAACTCCACTTTTTGACGACACACAACTATGTTGTAGTAAAAATATTATCTTAACTTTATGATGGTATGCACACAATTAATATAGAAGAGGTTAGGTTAGGAAAAATAAAGGTTAAGTTAGGAAAAATAAAGGTTGGGGTTAACACTTACGTGAGTAGAAGAGATGGGTTGGCGTACGGGAATGGAGGCTGGTTCCGAGGCAGAGGGCAGGCTACTGGCCCTCAGGTGAGTCACCATCACTGTCATCTACACTTGTCAGGGCCTCCCTGACAAATCCCTCAAAGTCATCATCACTGTCTCTACCTCTGTCACTATCACTGGCTTGGGCTGGCTGTGGTGGGTTGCGAGCGAAGAACTCTGTTATGCTTTGCTGACGGCTGGTGTTTATGTTGTCGTGATAAACCTTGATGTAGGGCTCCAAAGTCTGCAACAGCTGGGTAGTGAAAATTTCATACCTGTTAGCGTCAGGGTCGTCGGAAAGGAGGAGCTTGACTTTCTCGATACACTCGATGGCACCCCTAACATTACTATGGGATAAGCGGTGTTCTTCTTGGGATGACGCACCACCTGCCTCTTCACTGACGTCATCATCATCATCTACCATCTCGACGGTAGTCACATCAGGATCCCTTATCAGCTCCAGGATGTCGTCGTTGGTGGTCTCGGAGAAGCCTGCAGCTGTAACACTCTGCGCAGCTTCTCTGGCAAGGTCCACTGCTACTGCAACAGTCTGAACCTCACCAGTCACAGATTGACTCTGCCTAACGGCCGGAATGCCTTGCAACACATGTCTCCATGCGTGACGAACAGTTGCTACAGACAGCTGATCCCATGCCTCCACCAAGAAGTTCACAGCTTTCTTGATGTTGAATATTCTCCAGAATTGTTTCAAAAGTACTTCTTGCTCTGCCCACTGTTGATCCTCGTCGTCTTCGCTCTTGCTATCGGTGGTGGTGTCACTCAGGTTACGCAACTCTTCCCTGGTGTTGGTGTAGTCGTTCAGGAGGTTGAATTTTTTAGTAGAGAATGCAGCTTTTACATTACAGATTAACTCTTGGTCCATGGGCTGTAATATAGACGTAGTGTTGGGAGGAAGGAAGACCACTTTTACGTTGGGGTGACGATCTAACAGTAGGGGCGAGTGTCCTGGTGTGTTGTCCAGCAGCAACAAAATCTTGAATGGCACATTCTGTTGCTCACAGAATTTCTTCACATCGGGAACGAAACAGTCATCAAACCAGGAGAGGGACAGTGTAGAGAACATCCACGCCTTATGTGCGGTCAGCCAGTGGACATTTAGCTTGGTCATGTCCATGCTCTTGTAGGCGTGCGGCTTGCGTGCTGTGTGGATCACCGATAACTTGAGCTTATAGGTACCGGAGGCATTGGTGGTAAACAGGACGGTGATGCGCTCCTTCTGCAACTTCCGGCCCCGAATCTTGCTGGCATTCTTCACAACGAAGGTCTTGGAAGGTAGCTTTTTCCAAAAAAGACCAGATTCGTCCATGTTAAACACCTGGTCGTCGGTGTACTGTCCTTCCTCCATAATCTCACGTAAAAACGGAGGAAATTCCCCTGCCGCAACACGGTCAGCACTACCTTCTTCACCACCAATGTTGATATTGGTGATCTTGTTCCTCTTCTTAAACCTCTGTAACCACCCAGAGGAAGCATTAAAGGGTTTGGGCTCTGTAATTCCCATCTTTCGTGACACTGCAGCATACAGTTCACGTGCATACTCCTTAACAGAGCGCGTGTCCACCTCCATGTTCCGTCGCGCCTGACGCACCAAGTAGCTCACAAGTAATTTTTCCGTCTTGAGAAGCACCTGGTTGTGGAAATACTTGATCATAGAAGCACCTGTAGACTTTGTGATGTTCATGTTCTCCTTTATCTTGGCTGCATCCTTCTTTATCGTCCGGATCGTAGATTCGTTCACACCATGCTGGCGCGCCAAATCAACCTGTCTTGTTCCTTTCTCCAACTCTTGGATGATCTTGTACTTCACCTCGTAGCTTAAGGAACGTCGTGTCTTCTTTGGCTTAGGGCGGCTGGGTCCAGGTAAGAAAAGGCTTCTCTCGGGGGGCGGTGGTCCGGCGGAAGCCATTTTACAGAACAATGGATGCACGATTACACGGTGTGGCCTGGAGGGATGAAACTGCCGCGGCTAGGTCAAGCGTCGTCTTTCCTCCCTCCCTCCCTTCCCCGGGTGGACACGTCATATTACTTTAAAGCAATTACAGTTAGCAGTGGAGGGAGGTAGGGATGCATGGCCAATCACAGTCCGATACGTCATATGACGTCACTGATAACGCAACAGAGACATGCACTGCGCAACCTTACCGCACGGCTTGCCCAGGTGGAGGCGGGAGCAGGCGGGAGGGGCGAATTTATAAAAATAGCGTCGAGCCGGACACTCCGCGTAAAGGGGTACACGCACCGCGGAATGTGAGCATTCCGGTTTCGGCAGGGTACCGCATAAACGTGGAAACGCGGAATGTGGGACCGCGCAAAGCGAGGGTTGACTGTATGTATTTACCTATCTTAATACCTATTCGCTGCAAATAATTAATTTAGAAAATTTTATTTGCATAATTTTTCATAAAAAGTGCTTGGCAACACTCACCAGTCGGTCGCCAGTCTGCCTGGCTGTCTTTGTGTTTGGTAGAGCAAGTAATGCATAAAATAATAATAATTCCACAAATAAATACATTTATAACATAATCATAGCATTATTTTACAGTAATACTACCCTACAATACAACTACACTACTTTTAGCAATATTACTTTGATACAACATGATAAAATGGACAAGTTTCCCTGTGGCTGAGCGAGTGGTGTGAGAAGCAAATACAGCTGCTCCCTGACTTATGACGGGGTTAGGGACCGACATCCAGGTCGTAAGTCGGAAATGCTTAAATAATACTTAGAAAATCTAAAATGGATGTCTCTTTTTCTTCTCAGCACCACAAAACACTCACTTTTAAGCTTGCCAGCCATTTTAAAGTGTATTACAGATGAAAATTTTGTCTGTGTACTGACTTTAAGACTCAAAAATACATAATTTGACCAAATTTTGGTACGACTGAGGCAGGTCGTAAGTGCGGGTAGACGTAAGTCGAGTAGGTCGTAAGTCGGGGAGTACCTGTAGTCACACTGGAACCTGATAATCCATGCTGGGCATTTAAACTGGCGGGAATAGGCACGCATTCTGGAACGTCACCTGGGGCTCGCTGGACGGACGTTCTGGAACGTCACCCGGGGCCTAAGGGTTAAAATGGCTGGCAAGTGTAAAGTGAGAGTTCTCGTGGTGCTGAGAAGAAAAAGAGACACCCATTTTAGATTTTCTATGTATTATTTTCGCATGTTCATCTTACGACCAATCCGACTTACGACCTGGTCGTTGGTCCCTAATCCCGTCTTAAGTCGAGGACTGACTGTACATCCTTCTATCCTCACACAGCCAAAATTGTGGAATGCTCTGCCTTCTTCTGTGTTTCCACCCTCTTGCAATGTGTCACTTCAAAAAGCTGGTTTTCTGGCATCTGTGTGGTGTAGATTTACATAGTCATTTTCGCTTCTAATTTTTATTTCTTTTTTCTTTTTACTTTTATCCCCCCCTCCCCCTAGGCCATGTTGTGGGTCGATGACTGTGTCCGGGTGGGTTATTCCCTGTAAAAACAAAACAAAACGCATTTTGTATCTATACTGTTATCTGTGGAAGAATTAGAATTTCCTAATTACTGTGTGTGAAAATTGTAGCTTATGCTAAATTGATTTTAAGAATCTCAAGAAATAGAAAAAAATATTAGGTACTGTACTGTACTGTATCTTTGTTCTAACAAAAATCATGAAAATTGTTAAACAGGTAAGGGAGGGTCCTTTAATACAGCTCTTCTTTCCAAAGGTCTGGTTTGGGGTTTGTTGGAATCTGTGGGCGACTTCAACGAGGGTGTGCGACAGACGGTTGCAGGATCTCTCATAACATTAGGGCATCAGCATCCAGCTTTAGTTCTATCTTCTATCCACAAGTTCATCTCTAGTCCACAGACTGCTCCAAAGGTTAGTGACGTTTTACATACAAAACTTCTTTTAGAAGTACTGTAACTCTTGGAATGTTATTTGAAGGTAAGTGGTGGCATATTTCACTCTACTGAAATTCACTTGACCTATCTACATTTACATTTCAGGTAAGTGAGTCCTGTTGTACTGGCGACAATAAAATGTTAAACAAATTTAGGATGAGGGATTTTTTAGTACAGGCATTCCCTGATATACAAATGGGTTCTGTTCCTGAAAAACCATCATAAGTTGGAGCACATTTTTCCAAAGACTTCCATTATAAAACCTGAGATATGTTCCAATGAGAAAAATTATTTCCCCAAAACACCTTAAGCAATAATACAGTACTTGAGTGGGTGACTACCTGGCTCTAAAACACCAGATGCCACTGGCACAAAGACTCTACTGGAAACAAGCATCTTATGGCTTTATGAACTGTCCTTGGTTATATTGACTGATTATAAAGGCCACAAAACATTTTTATGAGAAATGTTGGTATATGTTAGGTGTTTTCTTGAAGGGAAGGAGAAACACCGTGTAGCGGCCGAGAACTTTAATGTAGTGATCCATGCTACAAGCCTGACAGGCTGCAACTGGTGCCGCAGACTCTCCGCTACCCGGGGTTGCCAGGTAGCGCCAACATAACAATATTGTCTACATCTTACAGTATACAGTACACAATAATTATACAAGTACACCACTGATTTTCCGGCATCCTTGGTTCCAAAGCCTTGCTGGATTATCCGTTTTGCTGGACCAACCGAGGTCAGGTAATAATAATACAACAGTACACCTCTGACCCACTAATGATACACCTCCTGTGTCTCTAAAGCACCATGGACTGCTAGAAACTTAAACTAAACTATGTGATGTTTATACTTAAATTAATCACTATCTTACAAGGATTCCAGCAATGTAATTTATGTTCTGGTAAGTCTAGTCTACCACATTTTATTAGATAAAAACTTTAAGCCTAAACTGCTTTCACCCTGGCTGTGAGGGAGGGGGAAGGGGGGGGGGGTGGTTGTTGACAGCTGTCAGGGAGGGGAAATAACAAAGTGCATAGTTATCAAAACAGGAGTTTTATTTTTACCTTTATAAAATGTCACTAAATTGACTTGGCAGTATATAAATTGCATTGCTGGAATCCTTGTAAGATAGTGATTAATTTAAGTATAAACATCACATAGTTTAGTTTAAGTTTCTAGCAGTCCATGGTGCTTTAGAGACACAGGAGGTGTATCATTAGTGGGTCAGAGGTGTATTATTGAATTATTATTACCTGACCTCGGTTGGTCCAGCAAAACGGATAATCCAGCAAGGCCTTGGAACCAAGGTTCTCTACATATGAATATGAAAGCAACACTTATTTACTGTTCATTTACAGTATGTTTTAAATAATATTTACAAATATAATAAAAAAATTCTACTCACCAATGCTGGTAAAGTCTAAAGCATAAGGACAGCCAATGAATATTGTGCGAGTTTTTGGCTGAAGCTGTAGGTTCAACTCTGGCTGAAGCTGTAGCTTTCCATAAAGCTGTTGCTGAAACTCTTGCTGAACCTGAAGTTGATGTTGAAGCTGCTTATAATGCTGAAGTTGATGGTTTAGGCCTTCGAATAATAAAGCTGTTGAAAGAACCTTGCACAGCTGTTTTCTTTTCTCATTATATATACAGGTTGTACCTCTCTAGTCCGGCAACCTCGGGACCTGACCGGTGCCGGACCATGGAAATTCACCCTTTTCCTGGATAGATAGTGACTTGTGCTTATGCCTGGAAGCACTAGCACCACTTTCTCTGCGTCATGGTCTCTTTGAAGACATATTGAAGGGTTAAATGTCGTATAGTAGCTTCTCAAATTTCGCGAGTTTTTAATTCTTAACGTATTTTATTGGAACACACAAAAAAATAAATAAATAAAAATTTTGACGGCGGAAACTTGAATTTCGATGGGTTTGAATGGCCCGCCAACGTGCAGACGACGTGCATAATCGTGTAAACAGCGTCATTTCTCTTATGTACAAAAGATTCATTATTGTTTATTACTGAATGTCTTTTTATTGAATTAATGTTTATGTGTGCAAAATAAGGCAATACAATTCATTAATGTCGTAGAATGTTAAAACACAAGAAATGACACAGCATTATTTTAGATTACAAAACCAGTGACTGATAGTTCTATATAAAACTAGAAAATAAGACCTTAGTTGTAGCTTAGTAAAATTAATATGGTTATTTTTAGTAATGTTATTAATATTGTCAAATGGAACAATAAGTAGC
>NW_024751754.1:0-12542 GCF_018991925.1 Homarus americanus | reverse complement strand
TCTTCACTACATCCCACTTCACAATCTTCATTACATCTCACTTCACAATCTTCACTACATCTCACTTCACAATCTTCACTACATCCAACTTCACAATCTTCACTACATCTCACTTCACAATCTTCACTACATCCCACTTCACAAACTTCACTACATCTCACTTCACAATCTTCACTACATCTCACTTCACAATCTTCACTACATCTCACTTCACAATCCTCACTACATCTCACTTCACAATCTTCACTACATCTCACTTCACAATCTTCACCACATCTCACTTCTCAATCTTCACTATATCTCACTTCACAATCTTCACCACATCTCACTTCACAATCTTCACTACATCTCACTTCAAAATCTTCACTACATATCACTTCACAATCTTCACTACATCTCACTTCACAATCTTCACCACATCTCACTTCACAATTTTCACTACATCTCTCTTCACTACATCTCACTTCACAATCTTCACCACATCTCACTTCACAATCTTCACTACATCTCACTTCACAATCTTCACTATATCTCACTTCACAATCTTCACTACATCTCACTTCATAATCTTCACTACATCTTATTTCAAAATCTTCACTACATCTCACTTCACAATCCTCACTATATCTCACTTCACAATCTTCACTACATCTCACTTCATAATCTTCACTACATCTTATTTCACAATCTTCACTACATCTCACTTCACAATCTTCACTACATCTCACTTCACAATCTTCACTATATCTCACTTCACAATCTTCACTACATCTCACTTCATAATCTTCACTACATCTTACTTCACAATCTTCACTATATCTCACTTCACAATCTTCACTACATCTCACTTCACAATCTTCACTAACACCATCCTTCATGACTACATATAACAACATCCATCATCACTACATATAACACCATCCTTCATCATCACTATATATAACACTATCCATCATCACTACATATAACACTATCCATCATCACTACATATAACACGATCCATCATCACTACATATAACACCATCCACCATCACTACATATAACACCATCCACCATCACTATATATAGAACCATCCATCACGACATATAACACCATCCAACATCACTACATATAACACCACCCATCATCACTACATATAACATCATCCATCATCACTACATATAACTCCATCCATCATCACTACATATGACACCATCCAGCATCACTACATATAACATCATCCATCATCACTACATATAATTCCATACATCATCACTACATATGACACCATCCAGCATCATTACATATAACACCTCCCATCATCACTACATATAACATCATGCATCATCACTACATATAAAACCAACCTATCATCACTACATATAATATCATCTATCATCACTACATATAACACCATCCAACATCACTACATATAACACCACCCATCAGCACTACATATAACATCATCCATCATTACTACATATAACTCTATCCATCATCACTACATATAACACCATCCAGCATCACTACATATAGAACCATCCTATCATCACTACATATAATGTCATTCATCATCACTACATATAACACCATCCATCATCACTACATATATTACCCTCCTATCAACACTACATATAACACCATCCATCATCACTACATATAACGCCATCCTTCATCACTGCATATAACACCATCCATCATCACTACATATTATAACACCATCCATCATCTCTACAACACCATCCCTCATCACTATAGTGATAAACAGCGCTTCATTTTGTTGTCAATTTCTTTAAATTCCAACCTTATTAAACCGTAATTCTTTCTGTATGGTCAAATTTTGATTTGACCTCAGTGAGAGAGCTGTTAGTGTCAGTACATCACAATGGTGTTCCGACGCACTGTATCGAAGGTGTCTGAGGTGGAGGGGAAGGCTTGCAAGGATTTCGTTGTAGACTTCGACACCAGCTTTGTGGTGGTTGCAACAAACATCTACCCTGGTGTGGCCCCTAAGCAGATTCGACCATTGTTTGAGGAATGTGGACAGATCGACCTATTTGTGATGCCCGCAAAAGACAACAAAAATGAACACTATGGCTTCGCATACATCCGATACTTTGACGAAGCCTCCTGTGATAAGGCTGTTGGACGATTGGATGGTGACAGCATTGGCCGCAGCCGAAAATCAACTAACAAGCTGGAAATTAACTACTACAGTGCCCATGGTACCTTGAACAACCTTGACCGCCAAGCTGCTGAGTTCATTGTTCTATCCAATGTTGCCGACCAACAACCCTCCTCTATCCTTAAGAAGACCAACGTACGCACTACCGTTGCCAAGTCAGTTACCTTCAATTATGACAATTTGGGCGACATCAGGGAGCGCGAAACTTCCACAGCTACTTACACTCTGTCTGTACCTCCCAACCAATGAATCTAACTCAACTGTTGCCATCGAATAAGAAAATGTCACCAATAGTTGTACCTCTGGGAACCTGGAGGGAGGCACCAACCCTGATGAAGGCTCAGTAATATCTACCATGTTATTTAAACACTTATAACACATATAACATCATCCATCATCACTACATATAACACCATCCATCATCACTACATATAACACCATCCATCATCACTACATATAACACCATCCATCATCACTACATATAACACTATCCATCATCACTACAGATCGGTAGAGTAGTTTTCGAGATTCTCGGGCGGACACACAAGCAAACACACACACACACACACAAACAGACATACTTCTTTGTTTTATATCGATAGAAGATAGATCATCACTACATATAACACCGCCCATCATCACTACATATAACATCATCCATCATCTCTACATATAACACCACCCATCATCACTACATATAACACCACCCATCATCACTACATATAACATCATCCATCATCACTACATATAACACCATCCATCATCACTACATATAACATCATCCATCATCACTACATATAACACCATCCATCATCACTACATATAACATCATCCCTCATCACTACATATAACACCATCCATCATCACTACATATAACACCATCCATCATCACTACAGATCGGTATAGTAGTTTCCGAGATTCTCGTGCGGACACACAAACACACACACAAACAAAAATACATACTTCTTTGTTTTATATATATAGATACAAGAAACAAAATCTTTAATTATTTATTAATTGTAAGTTTTAAGGTTTTCCTGGAACCATTGGCAGGAAATAAGGACACTTGAACCTTGAAAACTTACTGTCGTCATAATTATTTATAATAAACCTGTCGATGTTTATTTCCGGGTTAAAGTAAAAGCAAGGTTTTGTCTGGACTATTATCATATAGACAGTTGCTGGTTGACGATACTGAAGGCCTATACAGGTGTGTGGTGCTTGTGCTTGGTGATGCTTCGTTTATGAGAGATAATCCCAGGAGTGAACTTTGTTCTGAAAGGACAAACAAAAAAGTCATTAGTTATCGTTGTCTCGGAAGTGTTTATATGTCGGTCACTCTTGTGTTGTCGATGTGTCCACCCCACAGAGTTATTGCGTGAAGTGACACATTAGACTTCAATTAAAGATCCTCTCCTCTCCATATGGAAGCTGTTCACACCTCTTGACAGTATTTGGTCTGACATTTAGTTATAAAGGTCGTTTTTTGTCTAGTTCATCTTCCTATGAAAATTAACAATTCATATCACGTTTTAGAGTTGTATGTTCTTCAAGCTAATTAACACAGTACAGGTAACACCAGAGTCAGGCAGGTACAGTGTTAAGCGTCGTGGTCTACTGCTGTCTTACTGAGTAACGATGATGAAGTAAAGTGGGAAATGACTTTGCCATGAGAGAGGAGAGGAAAGAGAGAAGGAAAGAATAGAAACGGGAAGTAAAGTAGTAGGGAGTAATAGCAGGTGGGCTGTCCACCTAGCTGAGTCGAGGTGATTGGTTGGGGTGGTGGCCATACACAGCACGCTCCTGCTCGCTCAAGGGAGGCTGGGGTGGGGAGAGCTAAGCTAGTTAGGCATTCAGTACTGTATTGTGTGTTAATTTATGTAAGTTAAATGGTGGTGTTATTTTTTCATATATTGTATAAAGTGAGTCTCTTTTTTATATAATAACTCACCTGAAGTGTCGCCCCAGGAAAAGGTAACAGAGACCTTAATGACACAGGTAGATTGTCACTCCCCTCGCCGCCCAGCGTATCCCACCTGAAGATTAACCATCCCGGCGATACCTGGGGGTGGGGGGGTGGGGCTTAAGTATAATATATACTCTTATATAATAATGTTGATGCTGTAATACACTGGCAGTCATAGTACAGTACATGTGTTGCCTTTATTGAGTCGAGTTTTGTATTTTTAGAAAAAGAGAGAGAAATCTGAGCAACATAATATGGAGAGAGAGAGAGAGAGAGAGAGAGAGAGACAGAGTGTGTGTATTACATTGCCACACCTGATTCCTTCCTGGTGTATATTTTTACCACCTCTGGTACAACTGTGTCTCTTGCCGATCTATTTTGCACTGTCGCTTCCTGCCTTTCATCTTCCACCTTTCATCTTCTCCTTCATCTTCTTCTCCCCATCGTCTTTCTCCTCCATCTTACCCCTTCATCTTCCCTCCCTTCTTCCTCCCTTCCATCTCCCCCATTCATTTCTTCCCCCTTCATCTTCCTTTCCCCTTTATTTTACCCCTCCATCTTCCCTCCTTTTACCTTCCTCCTTCGGTGGTCTTCTTTCTTTTCCACCAATCTCCTTACCTTCCACTGCTGTCTTAGTCCATTACTGTTTTAAGAAATTTAGTTTTTTCAAGGATTTCGATATTTCATTCATTTACAATTCTTTTTTGTTTTAATTTCATTTTCTCACTCCTGATTCAAGTGATTCAAGAGATGCAATAATTTGAAATATCCAGCCCTTATAATGTCTTTAGTGCCTCTTAAACTTGGGTAAATATTATTCCATTAAGTTTATAAACAAATACACGACTCAGACACGTTGGTATTATAATCACAAAGCAAAGATATCGAGAAGTTGTGACGCTTCATCTGTACAACCAGTTGAGAATAAACTTTCCTTCTCTAAAAGTTACAAGAAATGAGGGAGAGTTTTTCGCCAGGGGGCGCAGCGCTGTGAGAGAAGAATTAAATAAGCCTGATTAGCTAAGAAGACGACCAGGGGTAAGAAATGGTCCGTCTTCAGGATGTGGTTCAGGAGGTGAGGTGAAGATATAAACATCGAAGACGTCATAAAACACAGAGATGATACTATTTCTAACCTTCCCAAGTCTCTGGTGGGTGGCAGGTGATCACCAACATGAAATACACCAACATGAAATACACCAACATGAAATACACCAACATGAAATGCGCCAAAATGAAATAGAAGATGCTAAGTGAGGTTGATTATGACTCAGACAGTAACCATAGCAGGACCTAAAAACAGCCAAGACTGTTCTAAAATGAGAACTTAAATTATAATTTCTGCCCAAGAGTGCGAGTGAGTGAACTTTAATTTCCATTATAGTACAGTATAAAACTTTAATGAGTTTATCTTCAACGTGATCTTAAATTTTAGTGGGTGAATTTTTCATTGGATAATTAAGTCTTTGAGAATAACATTTTAAGGCGGCCATTTAGTGTCATCATGCTGTAAGATGACTTAGGGAGAACGTGTGGCGTGATTAGTGTAGAAGAGGAGATTGTCACACCCTTCTACCCAGTTTTGTTAGTCTCTTATGCCCCACTCTGCCAGTCCTCATACCCTACCCTTCTAGTTCCTCATACCCTACCCTGTTAGTCCCTCATACCCTACCCTGTTAATCCCTCATACCCTACCATTCCAGTCCCTCATATTCCACCCTACCAGATCCTCATACCTCACCCTTCCAGCCTGTCTTTGTGTCCCAACCAAATTAAGTTCTGTAAAAATCTACCTGATGTCTTTCGCCTTTCCTTACCATCATCTCCCAATTGGTTGTCTTGTAAATAGTAGATCGATGCCCTGGAGTCTCTGGTAGTTTCAATAAGTCTGGAGCCCAACTCATTAAGGAACTTCAGGGTGCTCTCATGCTGGGGAGGGAGGGAGAGGGAGCTGCATTATGCTGTCATGTTGGGGAGGGAGGGAGAGGGAGCTGCATAATGTTGTCATGCTGGGGAGAGAGGGAGAGGGAGCTGCATAATGTTGTCATGCTGGGGAGAGAGGGAGAGGGAGCTGCATTATACTGTCATGCTGAGGAGGGAGGAGGGAGAGGGAGCTGTATTATGTTGCCGCGTTGGGGAGGGAGGGATGGAGAGGGAGCTGCATAATGTTGTCATGCTGGGTAGGGAGGGAGAGGGAGCTGCATTATGCTGTCATGCTGGGGAGGGATGGAGAGGGAACTGCATTATGCTGTCATGCTGGGGAGAGAGGGAGAGGGAGTTGCATTATGTTGTCATGCTGGGGAGGGAGGTAGAGGGAGCTGCATTATGCTGTCATGTCGGGGAGGGAGGGAGAGGAGCGTATAGCGTGTCATGCTGGGGAGAGAGGAGAGGGAGCTGCATTATACTGTCATGCTGGGAGGGAGGGAGGGAGAGGGAGCTGCATTATGCTGTCATACTGGGGAGAGAGGGAGAGGGAGCTGCATTATGCTGTCATACTGGGGAGGGAGGGAGAGGGAGCTGCATTATGCTGTCATACTGGGGAGGGAGGGAGAGGGGAGCTGCATTATGCTGGCTGCATTGGGGAGAGAGGGAGAGGGAGCTGCATTATGCTGTCATGTTGGGGAGGGAGGGAGAGAGAACTGCATTATGCTGTCATGCTGGGGAGGGAGGGAGAGCGAGTTGCATAATGTTGTCATGCTGGGCAAGGAGGGAGAGGGAGCTGCATTATGCTGTCATGCTGGCGAGGGAGGGAGAGGGAGCTGCATTATGATGTCATGCTGGGAAGGGAGGGAGAGGAAGCTGCATTATGCTGTCATGCTCGGGAAGGAGGGAGAGGGAACTGCATTATGCTGTCAAGCTGGGGATGGAGGGAGAGGGAGCTGCATTATGCTGTCATGCTGGGGAGAGAGGGAGAGGGAGCTGCATTATGCTGTCATGCTGGGGAGGGATGGAGAGGGAGCTGCATTATGCTGTCATGCTGGGGAGGGAGGGAGAGGGAGCTGCATTATGCTGTCATGTCGGGGAGTGAGGGAGAGGAGGTCGCATTATGCTGCATGCTGGGAAGGGAGGGGAGAGGAGCTGCAGAGTGCTGGGTTGGCCAGATGGAGGGAGAGGAGCTGCATTATGCTGTCAAGCTGGGGATGGAGGAGGGCTGCATTATGCTGTCATGCTGGGGAGAGGGAGCTGTATTATGCTATCATGCTGGGGAGGG
The DNA here is from genome assembly GCF_018991925.1 of Homarus americanus. Classification (NCBI taxonomy): domain Eukaryota; kingdom Metazoa; phylum Arthropoda; class Malacostraca; order Decapoda; family Nephropidae; genus Homarus; species Homarus americanus. The sequence continues at coordinate 5,199 of NW_024751754.1, read as the reverse complement.
ATGGAGGAGGAGCTGCATTATGCTGTCATGCTGGGGAGGAGGGAGAGGGGAGCTGCATTTGTTGCTGGGGAGGGAGGGAGGAGAGGGAGAGCTGCATTATGCTGTCATGGGAAGGGAGGGAGAGGGAGCTGCATAATGTTGTCATGCTGGGGAGGGAGGGAGAGGGAGCTGCATTATACTGTCATGCTGAGGAGGGAGTTAGGGAGAGGGAGCTGCATTATGCTGTCATGCTGGGGAGGGAGGGAGGGAGAGGGAGCTGCATTATGCTGTCATGCTGGGGAGGGAGGGAGAGGGAGCTGCATTATGCTGTCATGCTGGGGAGGGATGGAGAGGTAGCTGCATAATGTTGTCATGCTGGGTAGGGAGTGAGAGGGAGCTGCCTCTTGGAAATGTGTTTAAATTAATCTGATTTGTTTTCATTTATTGTCGATCCTTTATAAGAGGACTCGTGGATCCCCCGAGCCTAGCCGGCCGTTTTGTTTACATTTTTCGGTCGCTCTGAAATACCATTAAAACAATATTGAGTATAAACGTTTGGCTCAACTGATGATCTCAAACATGTCCCAACATTTTTTTGCCTCAACTCCACATTCTGTAACTTATTTAGGTAGATGTCCCTCACTACACATACACTGGACTATGTGTAATGTTGCAGCTAATGTGTTATCAAGATATTGCACATTATAAGTTCATGTGTGGTCATTGTTATATCAAACGGAGGAATTTTAAAGAGCTATTACACCACCTGTATCATTAGTTGTCGCCAGGTGAAGGAATGTTTTGGTAGATTATATTTTATTTACTGTAATTACAGTTTCAATACCTAAGACGTTCCACTATAAGAGTCTTTCAACCTCAGGTAAGGTCTTAAGACTTTCTACTCTAGGTCTTACACCCTCGAGTAGCTGTATCGTCCACATAGGTAATTACTCCACTAGGAACTACAAGTTACACCTTGATGTAATACTTCATTTACTGCCAAACTTTGTAGGGAAATATTTTTTCACAAAGAATTTCAAGTTACAATTTCACATAATAAGTCACATTACAAACGTTCCTTCGGCTTACAGTTAAACTTTGCACTGTCAAGATATTTTTTTCACTGCAGAGGAAAGTATCCGTCATCGTCATCATCATCACCACACACACACACACACACACACACACACACACACACACACACACACACACACAAAACTCCTGTATCCAGATTCTCAAAAGTTTATAAATTAAATTCTTCCCTAAAATTAAACAGACAATACATCTATTTATCATAGAGTATGTGAACAATATCGACGCCATATTGGTTACCATCTTTGAGTCATATAATTAGTTAGCTACATGGTGTTAATTATTTAGTTAAATAGGAAAAAATAATCTACTAGCGTGTGTTGTGACCAAAATAAATCAACATTGTATTTACTTTCTCCTCCAAGGGGCACTAAGTCTAGAAAAATGACACAATTGACATCTACATAAAGTGACTGACCAAGGGTAGATATTGGCTACCTTTTGTGTTACTTTGAGGTCGTAAGAACACACAGAGCTGCTCTTAAGGATGTTTACCACAATACACCTCAACCAGTTTCTCATTCACAAAAGTCAAACAATAAATCTGGTTCAAAAGATACACCGTAAATTGTATTAGAATACAATAATCAATTACTGTATTATTGCATTGAGGCGAATAGTCTTATGGTGTTAAGATGTGTTCTTAAGCAACGAAGGTAAACAAAAGGTATTCAATATCTGCCTTGGTTGACGATGATCTGTAGACGTTAGCAAGTCGTCCTCCTCCTGCTCTCGAGTAAGGTAAGGAAGGCCTCACCTGACCAAAATTGTTAATTAAGATATATTACCTGAAGATTAACCCTCCCAGCTTATTTCAAATAATAATTAACCTAACGCTACCTGGGAAGTTAAGTTAGGTTAGATTAAGTTAGGTTAGGTTAGGGTAGGGTAGGGTAGGGTAGGGTAGGGTAGGGTAGGGTAGGGTAGGTCAGGTCAGGTCAGGCAGTGCCAATGTAGTTAATCTTGAGGTTAAATAAACTAGAGGCTAATCTTCACATGAGCCACTAAGACACTTTGACGGAGGCGGTTACGTACAACAGGAAAGCTCTGATAACATATAATGTACAGTATATACCGTTTAAGTTGCGTCAACAGCTCTATACACCACTTATTGACCTACTCATTCACTGCCGTAGAAATATTTACTTCTCTAACAGGTTTCTATATATGGTTCCCAGTCATTATTATACGACCTTGTAAAATCAAATGATCTAAATTAAACTAAACGTATCCAAATTAAACTTATTAGCTAACAAATCCTTCTAAAACACGATATATGCAAATCAAAAGTTCTAAATTCAACTTAACTTATCGTAATATAACTATTATAACTAAACCATTTTAATTAAACCTAACCTAAACACCTCAAGTGCCACAAACAGAAGGAAAAAACATCTTTAATATTATCGTGTAAGAAGCCCCTGTAACCCACTAACTCCAGGTAATGCATCTATATCAATCTACCTACGTCGGCAGCTTTATACGTGACTATGATCGTCACCCACTGCTGGAGAACATTTGTACTTCTATAATTACCCCTGGAGAAACAATGCACCAATTTACGATTTATTTATTTTATTTTTCATTTATTTTTTTATTCTTGGTCCATACTGTAAACACCGCCCGCTTGTGAGTCCCGTCAGCCATTTTGTTCTAACTTTCGGGGATTCTAAAATAAGCTATAAATAAATAAATAAATAAAACAAGCACTTTTGTTTTTCTAACCCATGAGCTGTGAGTCTTCATTATATACTTCAACATTACTGTAAACTAAGGCTAGAGAGGGTGTGTACAGTACTAGTGGAGCCAAGACGAGAAGGCATTTCAAATCCCTAAAGGGTTTTACAAGTGGAGAGTCTTACAAGTGGAGGGTCTTACAGGTGGAGGGTCTTACAAGTGGAGGGTCTTACAGGTGGAGGATTTTAATAATGATAAATTAAGCAAGTCCTACAGTTGATTCAGCCAAGTCGAGGAAAACTTGTAACTTCTACCTGGTGTTACCTGTAATCAAGCTAAGGTATATGCAAAAAGAATATTATCTCGTTACTATCCATTTCTCTTCCACTATCCTGCGAGGTGGTGTATTAATAGGCACAGATACTCATGATAAAGAAGGAATAATGAGAAAGACGCAAGATACCTATAAAATGCAACAGAATATACCCACGAGGGTGTGTCATAGGAGGGAAGATCAGCTAAAACTAATGGCCCATCACTTTTTTGGTAGATTTTAGTGTATATAAACAGAAAATAATTTCAGTTTCAATATTTTGCAACCTTTTGCTAGGTAAATTTTAGCGTGAAATTTATCGAAAATCTAACGTACAGCTGCATTAGTGCATACCAATTAAATAGTGAACATTGCTTTCTGACTTCATTCTTTAACAACCCAACTAACAATATTTTTTTCTGTTTCAGATTCTGATGCATTTATAAGTTGATAATATTTGCGATGGCTGCTTGTGTCAGGACGAGGAACCAAAAATCCAGCCATCTCAGTCACTATCTTGGGTCTGGAGAGAGCTCCTGAAGTCGGAGTTGCCTACATTGAGAGATGCTTTGAGATACTGTGTTTTAATCAGGCAAATCAGTGAAAAGAACCAAAGAACTTACACAAACAAAGACATTGCCAGTGATATGACCAAAGCTGTCTTGGCACAGTACACTCTAGCTATCGCTCAGTTCAAGCCTCCAGTCATAACAAGTCAGAAGAAGATTAGTGAGAGACTGCTAGCCAGTTGGGAAAAGGCAAGAGATATCTCTCTTGGGAGAGGAAAACTTGCAGTTAAGGACAGCTTTTCCAAGCAATTGGACCAGTTATTTGACATAATTACTTGCAAGTGCCCAATTGTTCTCTGTCCTGAGTTTGGATGCGATCGTGACTGCAAATCCGAGGCCCACATCTCCTGTATTTGCAAGCGTGAACTGAAGATTCCTGTGATCGAACTGGCATTTGTCAAAGCACAGAGAGAGAAGCTGGCAGTGTAGGGGCTCTCATGATTTCTAGCCAAGATATTCCGGAGTCCAAGAGACAGGAGGCTGCCACAGAAGAGAAGAGTTGCCGAGGAAAAGAGACTTGAGAAGGCCCAGGGTGAGGTAAAAAAGGCCGATGATTGGAGTCAAGCTGATTCAGAGTTTAATGACTTCCCCATGGCTGATCCGAGTGCTGACCAGGAGAATGGTGACTTTGTCCCTAACCCAGAAAATAATGATCCCAAACCTTTCAGGCATAAGATTCGAAGTAGGAAAGATATCCCGAGCATAGCTCTGGCCAGCATGCGACACCACACTGGTCTCAGAGAAACTGCAGAGATAGCAACAGCTGCCTAGGTTGACGGTGGTTTGATAACACCTGATGATGTTCACCTGGTGATAGATCATAACAAAGTAAGGAGAGCTCAGGAGAAACTTGTCAGTAACCTAGAAGAGGAGTTTGATAAGGGGATAAGAGAAAATGGAATCAATTGTTTGTTCTTTGATGGGAGAAGGGATGACACTAAAGTGTTCATGAAAGTTGGAGATTCTGACAAGTTGTTCCCTGCCATGGTGAAGGAGGAACACTACTCCTGCTGCAGTGTACCAGGAGGGAAGTATTTGTGGCATTTCACCCCAGAGAAAGATGACATCAGGAAACCAGCTGAGATAGTGGCAGATAACATTGTGAACTGGCTCAGAGAGAAGAACGTAGACCAGACCCTGCAGGCCATTGAAGGGGACAGCACCAACACGAACACAGGGTGGCAAGGGGGGGTCATACAGTGGATAGAGCGGAAGATTGGGAGGAAGCTGGTCTGGATTGTTTGTGACCTCCACACCAACGAGTTGCCACTCAGACATCTGATCCAGGAGCTGGATGGCAAGACTCTTTCAAACAACAGATGGTCTGGTCCTCTTGGCAAGATGCTGGACTCTGCCACTGAGCTAGAAATAAATCCGAGCTTTGAAAAATCACAGTTGGCCCTCCACTCGTTGAGCTTGCACATACTGTCATTGACGACCTGAGTACTGACCAGTACTATGGTTACATGATTTGCAGTGCCATCAAAACTGGGGTCATGCCTGATAGACTTGCTTACCTGCAGATAGATCCAGTCTCACATTCTAGGTGGCTCACAACGGCTCTCAGGT
>NW_024751753.1:0-17212 GCF_018991925.1 Homarus americanus | reverse complement strand
TAGGAGGTGTGACAGAACAAATGTTTATGGGCTGTACACCCTAGGAGGTGTGACAGAACAAATGTTTATGGGCTGTACACCCTAGGAGGTGTGACAGAACACATGTTTATGGGCTGTACACACTAGGAGGTGTGACAGAACACATGTTTATGGGCTGTACACCCTAGGAGGTGTGACAGAACAAATGTTTATGGGCTGTACACCCTAGGAGGTGTGACAGAACACATATTTATGGGCTGTACACCCTAGAAGTGTTACAGAACAAATGTTTATGGGCTGTACACCTAGGAGGTGTGACAGAACAAATGTTTATGGGCTGTACACCCTAGGAGGTGTGACAGAACAATATTTATGGGCTGTACACCCTAGAAGTGTTACAGAACAAATGTTTATGGGCTGTACACCCTAGGAGGTGTGACAGAACAAATGTTTATGGGCTGTACACCCTAGGAGGTGTGACAGAACACATGTTTATGGGCTGTACACCCTAGAAGTGACAGAACAAATGTTTATGGGCTGTACACCCTAGGAGGTGTGACAGAACAAATGTTTATGGGCTGTACACCCTAGGAGGTGTGACAGAACAAATGTTTATGGGCTGTACACCCTAGGAGGTGTGACAGAACAAATGTTTATGGGCTGTACACCCTAGGAGGTGTGACAGAACAAATGTTTATGGGCTGTGCACCCTAGGAGGTGTGACAGAAGAAATGTTTATGGGCTGTGCACCCTAGGAGGTGTGACAGAACACATGTTTATGTCGCTGTATGCTCAATAGTCTGGGTGATAGAATGTATATAATGAATATATGTCCTTAGCTCATATTTATATAATATTAATGTGAGAGGCTAATACAATATACTGAACTGTATACCTATACAGTATTGTCTATATACATGGTGAACTGTATACCTACATTGTCTATATGCAGGTTGAACCAATTGTAAACTTGTGATAAGTTTACATAATAATTATATATCTATCTATCTAAAGTAGTCTAGTGTATGTAAATATTTTGATCTTTTCCCTGATAATGTTGTTTCATCACAGGTGTTACTCTGTTGTAGTGTGAGCCAGTGTGAGGTGGAGGTCAATATTAAACTGAGGTGTTTAGCTGTGGCTCTGGAAGATTGACAATTTGTCTTATTTTAATTATAAACCAGAACACCTTTATTTCTCACTGTTTATCCAGGTATAATTTGGCTAAATTTATATTTTAATTTTACCTGGACTTAGAATTCCATCACAATATGATTTGAAATTAAAGAACAAAATTGTTTTTAAGGACTTTAGAATTAATGTGATTTAGTGAGACTGTTGAACCGTTCAGGTACTTTACATATATTTACCATTTAGGTTAAACTAAACCATAAATACATTTTATTGTTCGTTTAGGAATTCTATCTCATTAGTTCTGCGTCATTTAATGTTGCCGTAAAATCTGTCGAGTGACTTGAGCGGCAATTATTCTGTTATAGTCGTGGCAGTTAATGTTGTTTTAGGAGATACAGTTTATTGTGTAGTGATCTCCGTTAAAACAAACTATTTTTATTGTCCAAATTTGTCACGCTGGGTTATGAAGGTGTGCGTGGTGGGAAAGGCTTTGGAATAAGGAATACTGAAGGTGAAAGAACACTTGAGTTTGGGGATGGTATGTAACATGTGTTTAAGAATAGGGCAAGTAGGCTGACCATGTAGGCCTAAGGCAGGTGGCACAGAAACCCAGATTGGCTACATTTTGGTCAGGAAATTAGAACAGGTTGCTTGTGTGTGTTACTTAAAGATGGAGGGAGAGGAAGAAGGTGGATGTTCCAAGAAGGAGAGTGTGGGAATTGTGAAGGAACTGAATGTAAAAGAAGCATTTTCTTATGAGTTGAGAGGCTAGGAAGCAGCCAGTGAGGGGCACTGTACCAAGACGCTGGGCCATAATAAAAGATGTTCCGTTGAGTGTGGTTGATGGCGGGAATGATGAAGTGGAAAGAGAGATAAAAAGAGAAAAGAAGATTGTGTGAGATGTGGAAGATGGTTGGCAACAGAGAGAAGTACAGTACCTGGAGGCTAAACTGAGATGGTTCAGGAGAGAAAGGAGGAAACTAACTGGGTCAAGAGATACACAAATGAATGTGGAGGGGAGGGGAGTTACAGGTAGGCAAAGAATGACATGAGGATAGGTTGTAAAGAAATGTCGGTGCTACTATAGTACCTGAGTATGTTTGTTGGTTGGAATGATGAGGAACAATCTGAACAGAAAACAAATGAATACAGTAATTGAACACAAAAAATTTAGGACTTGTCGAGTAATATCAAAATATTCGGAACTCGGTTAATTCGTATTTTCGGTAATTTGAGTGACGCAGAGTCTCTTTTGTCAAATTAATGAGAGTATAGTGCCGTTTGTGGTCCACCGAATTCCTGAAAATACAAATTAACCGAGTTCCGAATATTTTGACATTATTCCACACTTTCTCAATCTTTTTGTTCAATTATTTGTTCGTTTTCTGTTCAGATTGTTCCTCATTATTCCAACCAACAAACATACTCAGTTACCATGCCTTGACTGCCACACAAAATAATCTTATTTATATTTACTGTGCAAACAAATATTTTTTAAGTGCACAAACAGTAATGATAAAGTAAATAATACAGTAATAAATAAATGTAAGACTTACTGTACATTGTGAGGTGAACTGATAATATGTGGATGATATTCAGAAAGTGTAATAGTATTGAGGATCAGGTCTGGGGTCCACTGCTCTCATCAAGAAGATTAATCCCCAACCTACCTAACTCAGGAGACTTTTCCTTTGTTCTATGTATTTCTCCCTTGTTTTGTTGTGTTAGTTGGCAGAAGAGGGACCTATAGTGTGTTTTATCCCAGCTGAGAAGAGATACGTAATTTGTGTATTATTGTGGGTAAAAATAAGTATATATTAAATGCGTCCTCCGAAAGCGTCAATTTGCCACCAGAGTTTAACAGTTAATTCTTGTATAATATTTCTGATAAACTTCCTACATGTTTATGTTTGATATAATTAATGTATGAATCTTTAAATAATTTAGCTAAATGTCTTTCTCGTCAGAAATGGTCATTATGAATAAACTCGTTTAGAAATACATCATTACTTCAGGAGGAAATCGGACAGATTTGCAACAGCCAATCAGGTGTAACTCTTGAGGAGGGGGCGGGGCATCTCTTCTCATCTGATAAAAAATGCACTATAGTCAAATCAGCTCCAAAATTTCATCTTATATTTCTCCAATAAGGGTTTTTACTTCATTTACCAGTGTGGCCATTACACTTATGGAATATCATCTACGATCTCACCTCTCATTATTTATTACTGTATTATTTACTTTAATATTGTAAGTACTGTACATTTTATAACTATTTATATTTGCACAATAATTATAAATATAATATTGTATATGACAGCCAAGGCAACTTTTTGAACCACTCAGTTATTTCATATTCATTCCAAATTCAAATCGTTCAATTAATTTTTTGAGAAACATACGAATTAAACCGAAGTACGAATTACAGCGATCTTATTCAATGAAAGTCCAAAAATTCATCATTTATAATATTTAAGTCTAAAAATTCATCATTCAAAATATTCTAAGTCCAAAAATTCATCGTTTAAAGTATTCTAAGTCCAAAATTTATTCTAAGTCCAAAAATTCATTGTTTAAAGTATTCTAAGTCCAAAATTTATTCTAAGTCCAAAAATTCATTGTTTAAAAATATTCTAAGTCCAAAAATGGCCAAAATTATTCCTGGGCATATTTTGAGTAATAAATTTTTGTGTGGTTTTAGAGGTAAAACATTTGTGCCATTCTTACGAGCTCCAGCTTGGCATCTGTGTATTATAAGGCATAACGGACTACCTGGACGTGGGGAGAGTAACTCACTGGGCCCCTACTGAGTTACTCTTCCCACGGCCAGGTATTCCATTATGCTTGTATTTTTTTATATTATTGGTGAATGATAATTTGAAGGCCTTCCTCCGGAGACGCTTCCGATTATCTTTTACCAAATTTTTTCAACGTTAGTCCTGGCAATGGCAAACTCAAAAAACACTTAAGGGTAAAAAAAGGGCAATTTTTTTTGCTCAAATTTTGCAATTTTTAGCCATTTTTTCATAAAAAAAATGCTAATTTTTTCATATTTTTAGCTATTTTTTCATATTTTTAGCTATTTTTTTTCAGGTTTTTAGGTTATTTTAGTTATTTTTTTTATTTTATATATTTTATTTATATATTTTTATTTATATATTTTATTTATATATTTTTTTTATTAATATATATTTTATTTTATATTTTTTTATTTAATTATATTTTATTTATTTACAGTATATATTTTTTATTTATATATTTTATTTATATATTTTTTTTTATATTTTATATTTTTTTATTTATATATACAGTATATATATATATTATTTATATATTGTTTATTTTTCAAGTTTATATATATTTTTCATTTGTATATAATGAATTAAGATATTTTTTTCAAGTATTTCATTAAATTATTTTGCTTCAAAATCTGAAGCTGAACTTAGTCAATTTTCTGTAAAAGTTGAAAATATTGTAAATGCTAGAAAAGGTTAATAAAGACGTAATGACATTTAGACATCTATTAATGGAAACTTAATGGCTCTATAAATTTGCAGGCCAGGGCAGCAAGCACAGAGCAGTCCAGGGGAGCGGTAGTCCAGGGCAGCAGCACACACAGAGCAGAGCCGTCTAGGACAGCAGCATGCACAGAGCAGAGCCGTCCAGGGGAGCGGTAGTCCAGGGCAGCAGCACACACAGAGCAGAGATGTCTAGGACAGCAGCACACACACAGCAGAGCCGTCCAGGGCAGCAGCCAGCAAGCACAGAGCAGAGCCGTCCAGGGCAGCAGCCAGCAAGCAAGCAAGCACAGAGCAGAGCCGTCCAGGGCAGCAGCCAGCAAGCAAGCACAGAGCAGAGCCGTCCAGGGCAGCAGCCAGCCAGCAAGCACAGAGCAGAGCCGTACAGGGAAGTCCAAGGCAGTAACCAGTAATCACAGTCTAGGGCAGCACGGCACTCCAGTGTTCAGAACAACATTTCTATACAAAATAAAATGTAAAATTAATATTCAAATTTTTTAACCATAAAAATGTTTTAAATATAGTAATGACAAAATGAACTGTAGTGTTTTAGACAAAATTCCTTAACACTTGACAGAACCAAATTTATAAACTCAATAGAAAAATAAGAATATTTGTTAATTTGAATTTTTCACCAAATGATCCTTGAGAACAAGTGTCTAGGGAATATTATCAGTAACTGTACAGCAACTTAACCTAAGTGTACAAGTTATGGTTCATATTAACTAAACTATAAAAACCAAAAACCTTTCATTACAAAACTTACCCACAAGTGAGTTTAGTTTAACCATAATAGTTATTGATGCTTAACTACAATATTTCCTGTATCTTTGGTTCATAGTTTTGTTAATATATTTTAAATGTTTTCTTTCAATGACTTGACCCAGAACTTATTGATTTGTGATGAATATTTTTACTTTCCACTAACTTTACGTCAATGAATTCCTCGAGTGGGTCAGTCACAGGTCTGGTACAGTATTACAAGTGAATGTTGCTAAGAGTAATTTATTATTTACTAAACATACTGTGGGGTATGATATGTTTGGTTCACACTCAGGATTGGATGGAGAAAGGAAACTCACAATGTGCTCTCTATATACATGTTGTATTGGATGTACAATGCAGCTTGGTGCTGGGAAGGCAGCATGGTTACAAGCGTGATGTAGAGAGAGCTGGTTGGTGAGGACGCTCAGAGAAGGACAGCTTGTGGGTCGCCATGCTCGCCAGCGGGAGAGAGGACCGCCAGGCAGGCGGAGGAGCGAGGAAGGCCAGGCAGGCGGAGGTGTTGCTGGCTGGTTGGTGTAGGTAGAAGAGAGAGAGATCACCACGAGGTCAGGTCTTAAATAGCGGGGGTAGGCGTGGCTTAGCAGTTGACCCCCGCTCCGTGGTGTATGGCGGCGCTGGTTGACCTAGACCACGAGGCATACACTGGGGAATTGGTGGGGTCGGCTAGGCAGCGACAAACAGCGTTTGTAGGGGAGAATTCCACTACAATACTCCCCCTTCCCTCCAGGCTGTGTAGGAGACTTGTTGTCTGCAGAGTTGCATAGCACATGTGAGGCAGAACGGGCGGTGCGTGCCTCATGTGAGACAACGGCGATGGCGTGATGAGCCGGTCGCTGGATACAACTGTCTAGATACACAATATCTGTGGGAGTAGAGAGGGAGAATAAGGGTGTGTGGAGGCGATGAATGTTGTGCTTCCCTCACGGCAGGTACAGAGTCGACAGATGCGCCTGCTGGGGTGTGTGGACCTGGGTCAGGAGCAGGGGCTGTGTCAGCAGCAGCGGATGAGGGCTCGTGACAGCAGCTGGGTCCACGACAGCAGCAGGGTGCAGGACATTAGCAGGGAGTACCTGAGGGAGAAAAGAGGGGTGTGTGGGTCCGCACTCAGGAACAGAGGCCGCATCAGGGGCGGCAGGGGTTACTGCTGGGCCGGGGTCGGCGTCTGAGGCAGGACGGGTGTGCTGGGGTCGGTAGGACGTGGTGCTTGGGGGCAGGAAAAGGAGCTGGTGTCTGCTAGGAGAAACAGTGCTGCTCTAGGGTGTCTAACCTGTGGTGTAGAGACAGTAGTTGTAGAGCCGATGAGAGCTGCTTCTGTGTGGATAAGCCAGTCTTCCATGTTGCTTGAAGACTGGGAGCGTGATCAGTCTCTCCTCCATCCTGTGTGAGTGCATCACTCCGGGAGTCACCATTTGTGGGGTATGAGATGTTTGGTTCACACTCAGGATGGAATGGAGAAAGGAAACTCACAATGTGCTCTCTATATACATGTTGTATTGGATGTACAATGCAGCTTGGTGCTGGGAAGGCAGCATGGTTACAAGCGTGATGTAGAGAGAGCTGGTTGGTGAGGACGCTCAGAGAAGGACAGCTTGTGGGTCGCCATGCTCGCCAGCGGGAGAGAGGACCGCCAGGCAGGCGGAGGAGCGAGGACCGCCAGGCAGGCGGAGGTGTTGCTGGCTGGTTGGTGTAGGTAGAGAGAGAGACAGATCACCACGAGGTCAGGTCTTAAATAGCGGGGGTAGGCGTGGCTTAGCAGTTGACCCCCGCTCCGTGGTGTATGGCGGCGCTGGTTGACCTAGACCACGAGGCATACACTGGGGAATTGGTGGGGTCGGCTAGGCAGCGACAAACAGCGTTTGTAGGGGAGAATTCCACTACAATACTCCCCCTTCCCTCCAGGCTGTGTAGGAGACTTGTTGTCTGCAGGGTTGCATGGCACATGTGAGGCAGAACGGGCGGTGCGTGCCTCATGTGAGACAACGGCGATGGCGTGATGAGCCGGTCGCTGGGGACAACTGTCTAGATACACAATATCTGTGGGAGTAGAGAGGGAGAATAAGGGTGTGTGGAGGCGATGAATTTTGTGCTTCCCTCACGGCAGGTACAGAGTCGCCAGATGCTCCTGCTGGGGTGTGTGGGCCTGGTTCAGGAGCAGGGGCTGTGTCAGCAGCAGCGGATTAGGGCTCGTGACAGCAGCTGGGTCCACGACAGCAGCAGGGTGCAGAACATTAGCAGGGAGTACCTGGGGGAGAAAAGAGGGGTGTGTGTGTGTCCGCACTCAGGAACAGAGGCCGCATCAAGGGCGGCAGGGGTTACTGCTGGGCCGGGGTCGGCGTCTGAGGCAGGACGGGTGTTCTGGGGTCGGTAGGACGTGGTGCTTAGGGCAGGAAGAGGAGCTGGTGTCTGCTTAGAGTAGCAGAGCTGCTCTAGGGTGTCTAACCTGCGGTGTAGAGACAGTAGCTGTAGAGCCGATGAGAGCTGCTTCTGGGTGGATAAGCCAGTCTTCCATGTTGCTTGAAGACTGGGAGCGTGATCAGTTTCTCCTCCATCCTGTGTGAGTGCAAATCTCCGGGGGTCACCAATTGTGGGGTATGAGATTGTTTGGTTCACACTCAGGATGGAATGGAGAAAGGAAACTCACAATGTGCTCTCTATATACATGTTGTATTGGATGTACAATGCAGCTTGGTGCTGGGAAGGCAGCATGGTTACAAGCGTGATGTAGAGAGAGCTGGTTGGTAAGGACGCTCAGAGGACAGCTTGTGGGTCGCCATGCTCGCCAGCGGGAGAGAGGACCGCCAGGCAGGCGGAGGAGCGAGGACCGCCAGGCAGGCGGAGGAGCGAGGACCGCCAGGCAGGCGGAGGTGTTGCTGGCTGGTTGGTGTAGGTAGAGAGAGAGACAGATCACCACGAGGTCAGGTCTTAAATAGCGGGGGTAGGCGTGGCTTAGCAGTTGACCCCCGCTCCGTGGTGTATGGCGGCGCTGGTTGACCTAGACCACGAGGCATACACTGGGGAATTGGTGGGGTCGGCTAGGCAGCGACAAACAGCGTTTGTAGGGGAGAATTCCACTACAATACTCATCTTGTAGGTAACTTTATGTACTTTACTGAATTAATTAAAGTCAAGCATAAACATGACCAATAATTATTTCTGGTGTTATAAATTTGATGTATTAAACGATTGGTTACGGCCAGAGTCCAGTTTTGGGGCTTTTAACTTTGGTCAATTATTATGATATTCCTGTCATCAATAAAGGATCATAGGTACAGTCAGGATCAAAAGTGTTGAACACTTGGCAATATCTGTCATCTACTTGAGTTATATGATTGGGATATACTGTACTAATAACACAACAGTACTATCATATTATGCCTGAACCACAAAATAGGATTAAACTCTACTTAATACCAAAGATTTTCAGTACTTACATGCCAAATACTGTCAAATGTTCAGCACTTTTGACCAAGACTGTACATCAATTCTAGCCCCATAATCCCCTTTCAATATTCTCGACCCATTACACATTTTCTCTTATGTATATAAATTTAAGTATAATTTCTCCATTACTTTCTATTTTGTCTTGAAATTTATAGCACCAAGAAATCTAGTATGGTCATTGAATATCCCAGAGCAATTTGTTTGCCTTTGGTTTTAAGGATAAATTGGCAGAGAAATTCCAATCAGTGTTGGAAAAGTTTATTTTGACACAGGACGATAAAGTAAACTTTACTCCCCTGTAAGTGATCATTCCGAGGCAATTTTATATGTAGTATCTTGTTTTTTGTATATTTTTACATCAACTGAACTTGTTATATTCTTTAGCTGAGGTAGAGAGGAGGGGTGGATGGCTGGGTCTGGGCTGTATCACCTGCTTCCTTTAGTTGTATTGTGAATCACTTGCCATCCTGATATTGGAGAAGAGAAGCCTAGTACAGCAGTACAAGTGAGGCAAGATGTGTGGTACAGCAGAGTGCACACCTCTCCTTGCCATGGTCCAGAACCTACTGGAAGTAAAGTCAAGTTATTATCTATAAAAAGTTTCAATAACATATTTTCACAATACTAATTTATCCTAATACAGTATTGTATAACATGACCCTAAACTGAAGGTTTTATCCTCTATGGAAGTACCACATTAATTCACTTAGTCAAGTACAGTAATTGAAGAATACATTAGTGATGCACCGTTAAGAACCAGATTCAAAACACTCCCAATAATCTGCTGCCAGAGTTAATGCTATAATTTAGGTAAATTTTATCATGCAGGTAAAACAAGTCACTATATCGTCTCACCACCAAAGCCAGACTAAAAACAAAGTATCGGCCAAATACAGTATTTAAATAAAACAAATTTGCCGTTAGTCTGTTCGTCAATGTTAAATAACCCAGCCCTCGTCTTGTGTTGGTTAACCAGCCAAGGTGCCCGGGAAAGTCCTTACTATTGATGAGAAAATGAAAGCAATAAGCGTTGGGTCAGAGGAGCATCGAGACAACAGATAAACCAGACTAAGACCAGAAAATATTAACTTGCGGTGTTACTAAATTAATATTTATTTATTTATTTATTATTGATGTTAGTCTCTCCTCGTGACGGCCATTTTTGTTGTATTATCCTCAAGTGGTCATCAGCTTAATGTTTACTTGTACAGAGATGGTGGAAAAGACACGCATTTCTAAGCAACAGTGGCTTTATTCTATATTTAAGACTTATTTTGGAACATTTATTCATTATTTACTCATTCTTTAATAAAACAGGATTTAAATCATGTTATTTATCATTTTGACTAAATTTGTTATAAAAACTCTCCAGCCTCAACAACCTATGTCGTTCTTAGTTCTAATTTGGGTAATATTGGTCAATAAAATATCGAATTTACCTTACCGATGCTACAGTATGTAAAACAATCTTTCTCGTCAGTGACAGTCTTTACCAGATTATTTTTCTCTTCACATTAAACAAAAGCTACTTTGTCTGGCCTGTTAATGTATCCATTACCTTACAATGAAGTGCTATAGACAGACTTCCACAGAGGACACTGCCATGTTATCCAATAAAACATTATGAGCGGCAGCCAAGTGTGACCTTCCCATAATAAGTGAACGGATTATAGTAACTGGTTTCCGTAATTACTGTATTTTGCCGATAATAAAAATGCTCGAGTAATTTATTAACCCAAAACAGCAAAATAGCATCAACTAATACTTTGTTTACAGATACTGATTATTCAGCAAAATATTGATATTATCTGTAGCTGATATCAATTCATTGGTGCATCCCAAGTATTGTACAGTACAAATACTCTATTGATATTTACAGTGGTCCCTCGGTTAACGAGTTACCTCCCATAAGATTCTTAAATTCGGTTAACGAGCAACCCCTCGGGTTAACGAGTTTCTTACGAGCCGACCTCGACAAGTTTTGGCTTGCACTGGGCGGTCAACCAGCTGTAGTATTAGTCTGCCAATACATTAATAGGTTCTAGGGCTTAAATTCCTTACTATTTTAGTAAATATCAAGAAGTTTATACTATTCAATAATTTTAAAAGTTTAATATTAATTTTTTTTAGTCATTTTAACAATTATTGAACATAATTGAAAGTAAAGTGACTAGTTTAATGCGCGGCATCCAGCCTCTTAACACAGCAAACCGGCATCAGTCTCTCTGTTTTCACTGGAGGGAACATCTTGCTTGAGACTCTTCAACTAAACGCTTTTTTTCTACATTTCCAAGCAAATTATTGGTCATTTTGAAATTTATTTTACAGATTGACAATATATAGCGCAGTGCAGTGTTATTTTAAAGAAAATATTCTTTATTTACAACGAGTTTAACTTTAAACGCACGTGTTGACATTGTTTGAATCCAGCATGGGGCCTAAGAGATCAAGAAAAGCAATTTCAATCCAAACCAAGCAGGAAAAAAAAAACACGAACAAGGCATTAGAACAAATGCGCTATGCAAAGAATATGGCATGTCGACATTAACTGTCGACAATAGAAAACGGGAAATTTGTATCATAAAAAACGGGAAATATCTACTTTCCGGGAAAGTTGGTTATCTACTTTCCCGAAAAGTAGACAGATTTTCTACTTTTCGGGAAAGTAGATTATCGACTTTTCGGGGAAGTAGATTTTCGAATTTTGGGGGAAATATGACCTAATCTTGCGAAGTAGATTATCATAGAAAACGGGAAATTTGTATCATGAAAAATGGGAAATATCTACTTTCCGGGAAAGTTGGTTATTTACTTTCCCGAAAAGTAGATAGATTTTCTACTTTTCGGGAAAGTAGATTATCGGCTTTTCGGGGAAGTAGATTTTCGAATTTTGGGGGAAATATTACCTAATTTTGCGAAGTAGATTATCATAGAAAACGGGAAATTTGTATCATAAAAACTGGGAAATATCTACTTTCCGGGAAATTTGGTTATCTACTTTTCCGGAAAATAGATAGATTTTCTACTTTTCGGGAAAGTAGATTTTCGAATTTTGGGGGAAATATTACCTAATTTTGCGAAGTAGATTATCATAGAAAACGGGAAATTTGTATCATAAAAAATGGGAAATATCTACTTTCCGGGAAAGTTGGTTATCTACTTTCCCGGAAAGTAGATATATTTTCTACTTTTCGGGAAAGTAGATTATCGACTTTTCGGGGAAGTAGATTTTCGAATTTGGGGGGAAATATTACCTAATTTTGCGAATTAGATTATCATAGAAAACGGGAAATTTGTATCATAAAAAATGGGAAATATCTACTTTCCGGGAAAGTTGGTTATCTACTTTCCCGAAAAGTAGACAGCTTTTCTACTTTTCGGGAAAGTAGATTATCGACTTTTCGGGGAAGTAGATTTTCGAATTTGGGGGGAAATATTACGTAATTTTGCGAAGTAGATTATCATAGAAAACGGGAAATTTGTATCATAAAAAATGGGAAATATCTACTTTCCGGGAAAGTTGGTTATCTACTTTCCCGAAAAGTAGATAGATTTTCTACTTTTCGGGAAAGTAGATTATCGACTTTTCGGGGAAGTAGATTTTCGAATTTTGGGGGAAATATTACCTAATTTTGCGAAGTAGATTATCATAGAAAACGGAAATTTGTATCATAAAAAATGGGAAATATCTACTTTCCGGGAAAGTTGGTTATACTTTCCCAAAGTAGACAGAATTTCTACTTTTCGGGAAAGTAGATTATCGACTTTTCGGGGAAGTAGATTTTCGAATTTTGGGGGAAATATTACCTAATTTTGCGAAGTAGATTATCATAGAAAACGGGAAATTTGTATCATAAAAAATGGGAAATATCTACTTTCCGGGAAAGTTGGTTATCTACTTTCCCGAAAAGTAGATAGATTTTCTACTTTTCGGGAAAGTAGATTATCGACTTTTCGGGGAAGTAGATTTTCGAATTTTGGGGGAAATATTACTAATTTTGCCAAGTAGATTATCATAGAAAACGGGAAATTTGTATCATAAAAAAATGGGAAATATCTACTTTCCGGGAAAGTTGGTTATCTACTTTCCCGAAAAGTAGATAGATTTTCTACTTTTCGGGAAAGTAGATTATCGACTTTTCGGGGAAGTAGATTTTCGAATTTTGGGGGAAATATTACATAATTTTGCCAAGTAGATTATCATAGAAAACGGGAAATTTGTATCATAAAAAATGGGAAATATCTACTTTCCGGGAAAGTTGGTTATCTACTCTCTCGAAAAGTAGATAGCTTTTCTACTTTTCGGGCAAGTAGATTATGGACTTTTCGGGGAAGTAGATTTTCGAATTTGGGGGGAAATATTACGTAATTTTGCGAAGTAGATTATCATAGAAAACGGGAAATTTGTATCATAAAAAATGGGAAATATCTACTTTCCGGGAAAGTTGGTTATCTACTTTCCCGAAAGTAGATAGATTTTTCACTTTTCGGGAAAGTAGATTATCGACTTTTCGGGGAAGTAGATTTTGAATTTGGGGGGAAATATTATGCACTTTGCGAAGCAGATTATCATAGAAAACGGGAATTTGTATCATAAAAAAATGGGGAAATATCTACTTTCCGAAAGTTGGTTATCTACTTTCCCGAAAAGTAGATAGATTTTCTACTTTTCGGGAAAGTAGATTATCGACTTTTCGGGGAAGTAGATTTTCGAATTTTGGGGGAAATATTACCTATTTTTGCGAAGTAGATTATCATAGAAAACGGGAAATTTGTATCATAAAAAATGGGAAATATCTACTTTCCGGGAAAGTTGGTTATCTACTTTCCCGAAAAGTAGACAGAATTTCTACTTTTCGGGAAAGTAGATTATCGACTTTTCGGGGAAGTAGATTTTCGAATTTGGGGGAAATATTACCTAATTTTGCGAAGTAGATTATCATAGAAAACGGGAAATTTGTATCATAAAAAATGGGAAATATCTACTTTCCGGGAAAGTTGGTTATCTACTTTCCCGAAAAGTAGATAGCTTTTCTACTTTTTGGGAAAGTAGATTATCGACTTTTCGGGGAAGTAGATTTTCGAATTTTGGGGGAAATATTACCTAATTTTGCGAAGTAGATAATCATAGAAAACGGGAAATTTGTATCATAAAAAATGGGAAATATCTACTTTCCGGGAAAGTTGGTTATCTACTTTCCCGAAAGTAGATAGCTTTTCTACTTTTTGGGAAAGTAGATTATCGACTTTTCGGGGAAGTAGATTTTCGAATTTTGGGGGAAATATTACCTAATTTAGCGAAGTAGATTATCATAGAAAACGGGAAATTTGTATCATAAAAAATGGGAAATATCTACTTTCCGGGAAAGTTTGTTATCTACTTTCTCGAAAAGTAGATAGCTTTTCTACTTTTCGGGAAAGTAGATTATGGACTTTTCGGGGAAGTAGATTTTCGAATTTGGGGGGAAATATTACGTAATTTTGCGAAGTAGATAATCATAGAAAACAGGAAATTTGTATCATAAAAAATGGGAAATATCTACTTTCCGGGAAAGTTGGTTATCTACTTTCCCGAAAAGTAGATAGATTTTCTACTTTTCGGGAAAGTAAATTATCGACTTTTCGGGGAAGTAGATTTTCGAATTTTGGGGGAAATATTACCTATTTTTGCGAAGTAGATTATCATAGAAAACGGGAAATTTGTATCATAAAAAATGGGAAATATCTACTTTCCGGGAAAGTTGGTTATCTACTTTCCCGAAAAGTAGACAGATTTTCTATTTTTCGGGAAAGTAGATTATCGACTTTTCGGGGAAGTAGATTTTCGAATTTTGGGGGAAATATTACCTAATTTTGCGAAGTAGATTATCATAGAAAACGGGAAATTTGTATCATAAAAAATGGGAAATATCTACTTTCCGGGAAAGTTGGTTATCTACTTTCCCGAAAAGTAGATAGATTTTCTACTTTTCGGGAAAGTAGATTATCGACTTTTCGGGGAAGTAGATTTTCGAATTTTGGGGGAAATATTACCTAATTTTGCGAAGTAGATTATCATAGAAAACGGGAAATTTGTATCATAAAAAATGGGAAATATCTACTTTCCGGGAAAGTTGGTTATCTACTTTCCCGAAAAGTAGATAGCTTTTCTACTTTTCGGGAAAGTAGATTATCGGCTTTTCGGGGAAGCAGATTTTCGAATTTGGGGGGAAATATTACCTAATTTTGCGAAGTAGATTATCATAGAAAACGGGAAATTTGTATCATAAAAAATGGGAAATATCTAATTTCCGGGAAAGTTGGTTATCTACTTTCCCGAAAAGTAGATAGATTTTCTACTTTTCGGGAAAGTAGATCATCGACTTTTCGGGGAAGTAGATTTTCGAATTTTGGGGGAAATATTACGTAATTTTGCGAAGTAGATAATCATAGAAAACGGGAAATTTGTATCATAAAAAATGGGAAATATCTACTTTCCGGGAAAGTTGGTTATCTACTTTCCCGGAAAGTAGATAGATTTTCTACTTTTCGGGAAAGTAGATTATCGACTTTTCGGGGAAGTAGATTTTCGAATTTGGGGGGAAATATTACGTAATTTTGCGAAGTAGATTATCATGGAAAACGGGAAATTTGTATCATAAAAAACGGGAAATATCTACTTTCCGGGAAAGTTGGTTATCTACTTTCCCGGAAAGTAGATAGATTTTCTACTTGTCGGGAAAGTAGATTATCGACTTTTCGGGGAAGTAGATTTTCGAATTTTGGGGGAAATATTACCTAATTTTGCGAAGTAGATTATCATAGAAAACGGGAAATTTGTATCATAGAAAATGGGAAAATATCTACTTTCCGGGAAAGTTGGTTATCTACTTTCCCGAAAAGTAGATTATCTACTTTTCGGGAAAGTAGATTATCGACTTTTTGGGGAAGTAGATTATCGACTTTTGGGGAAATATTACCTAATTTTGCGAAGTAGATTATCATAGAAAACGGGAAATTTGTATCATAGAAAATGGGAAAATATCTACTTTCCGGGAAAGTTGGTTATCTACTTTCCCGAAAAGTAGATTATCTACTTTTCGGGAAAGTAGATTATCGACTTTTTGGGGAAGTAGATTTTCGACTTTTGGGAGAAATATTACCTAATTTTGCGAAGTAGATTATCATAGAAAACGGGAAATTTGTATCATAAAAAACGGGAAATATCTACTTTCCGGGAAAGTTGGTTATCTACTTTCCCGGAAAGTAGATAGATTTTCTACTTTTTGGGAAAGTAGATTTCGAATTTTGGGGAAATATTACCTAATTTTGCGAAGTAGATTATCATAGAAATCGAGAAATTTGTATCATAAAAATGGGAAATATCTACTTTCCGGGAAAGTTGATTATCTACTTCGCCGAAAAGTAGATAGATTTTCCAATTTTCAGGAAAGTAGATTATCGACTTCTTGGGAAAGTAGATTTTCGTATTTTCGGGGAAATATTACCTAATTTTGGGAAGTAGATTATCATAGAAAACGGGAAATTTGTATCATAAAAAATGGGAAATATCTACTTTCCGGGAAAGTTGGTTATCTACTTTCCCGAAAAGTAGATAGATTTTCTACTTTTCGGGAAAGCAGATTATCGACTTTTCGGGGAAGTAGCTTCTCGAATTTTGGGGGAAATATTAACTAATTTTGCGAAGTAGATAATCATAGAAAACGGGAAATTTGTATCATAAAAAATGGGAAATATCTACTTTCCGGAAAAGTTGGTTATCTACTTTCCCGAAAAGTAGATAGATTTTCTACTTTTCGGGAAAGTAGATTATGGACTTTTCGGGGAAGTAGATTTTCGAATTTGGGGGGAAATATTACGTAATTTTGCGAAGTAGATTATCATAGAAAACGGGAAATTTGTATCATAAAAAATGGGAAATATCTACTTTCCGGGAAAGTTGGTTATCTACTTTCCCGAAAGTAGATAGATTTTTTACTTTTCGGGAAAGTAGATTATTGACTTTTCGGGGAAGTAGATTTTCGAATTTTGAGGGAAATATTACGTAATTTTGCGAAGTAGATTATCATAGAAAACGGGAAATTTGTATCATAAAAAATGGGAAATATCTACTTTCCGGGAAAGTTGGTTATCTACTTTCTCGAAAAGTAGATAGATTTTCTACTTTTCGGGAAAGTAGATTATGGACTTTTCGGGGAAGTAGATTTTCGAATTTGGGGGGAAATATTACGTAATTTTGCGACGTAGATTATCATAGAAAACGGGAAATTTGTATCATAAAAAATGGGAAATATCTACTTTCCGGGAAAGTTGGTTATCTACTTTCCCGAAAAGTAAATAGATTTTCTACTTTT
>NW_024751752.1:0-2231 GCF_018991925.1 Homarus americanus | reverse complement strand
GTGTGTGTGTGTGTGTGTGTGTGTGTGTGTGTGTGTGTGTGTGTGTGTGTGTGTGTGTGTGTGTGTGTGTGTGTGTGTGTGTGTGTGTGTGTGTGTGTGTGTGTGTGTGTGTGTGTGTGTGTGTGTGTGTGTGTGTGTGTGTGTGTGTGTGTGTGTGTGTGTGTGTGTGTGTGTGTGTGTGTGTGTGTGTGTGTGTGTGTGTGTGTGTGTGTGTGTGTGTGTGTGTGTGTGTGTGTGTGTGTGTGTGTGTGTGTGTGTGTGTGTGTGTGTGTGTGTGTGTGTGTGTGTGTGTGTGTGTGTGTGTGTGTGTGTGTGTGTGTGTGTGTGTGTGTGTGTGTGTGTGTGTGTGTGTGTGTGTGTGTGTGTGTGGTTTATTGAAAGGCTTGGCCAGAAGGCTGAAAATATACAGTTACATATTTGGGGAATGGGTTAGAATAATATACAAGTGACATAAGTGACACAAATAAGACATATTTAGATGGGATCAGCTCAAACTACAGTTCATTTCAACATAGTGACAGTGTAAGACCAGTGTTGCTGGGTGAATACACACTGATTTATTACATGTTATTGATAATTTTACAATGGTTGGGACTGGGCTGTTCTTATAGCGATCAGTTCGTGCGTATGGGCTGGATGCGGGTTGTGGTGTCGAACAGCAATTCTCGGACAGGGGATCTCAGGTGGGAGTAGGGGCCGGTGTCGGGGATGGTGTAGAAGCTTCTTACCAGAATTTGCAGATGAGGCCGTGGTGATGGTCAGTGAGAGTCGAAAGGGTCAGTGTGTTGAGCGCTTCTGATGTGGAGTAGGATGGGGAGAGAATAATCTTGCATGCCCTCTTTTTGCTTTTCTAGGTGTTTACGTTGTGTGGGCATTTAGGGAGAGACCAGGTGGGGGAGGCAAGGTGAGCTTGGGAAGTATGAATGTTGTGTATCCACTGAGGAGCTCGTGTGCAGGAACTCCGAGGACTTGAGTCAGCGGAGGAGGTGGAGACGGAAGCTGAGGATTTGACAACTTCACTGACGTGTGGTTTCAATTTAGTTTGTTGTCTGTGGTGACGTGAGGGCTTGTGGAATCTACAACCTGGGTGTGTGTTGGACCTAGGGTAATGGAAGGAGGTGGGACAATGTCAGGGAGAGGTTGATGTGCATAACCATGGTTTTGGTATGGTTGATGGTGACATGGTTGTTGGTGGCCCAGTTTGGAGACTGGTCATCCTGAAGGGCGGTATAGTTGGGAGCAGAATTGTTGGCGCTGATCCCAATGGTGGAGTCGTCGACATATTTCAGCGAGCAGGGGTTTCTCTTGGGCATCATTGATGAGCATAAGGAAGCAGAGTGGGCTCATCTTGGTGCCTTGAGGGACGCCACAGGTGAGTGACTGAAAGGTGGAGACAGCCCTCCGGAAGCGCAGCAGCTTGGCGTCAGTCTGAGAATCTGTAGCCATGGTATGAGACTTCTCCGAAGCCCGAGGTCAATAGCTTTGTTTATGATTATATTGTGGTCGACTAGGTTGAACAGTGAAATCAATGAAGGCGACAGCTACAGACGTTTTTCGTTTCTCAGATGGCGGTATATGTAATCGAAAGCTGACAAGACGGTGAGTGGTGGAGGAAGTTTTCATGTTGCCGTACTGAGGTCTCGACTCCTGCAATATCAGCATAAGCCCAGTCAAACACAAAACTTTCTGAATGTAGGCTAGGTATTGGGGTGATTGCAATAGGTCGTAGTGATTTAAGGATTGTGGGCTGGTTGAGTTGGGCACTGGTGATACATAGGGTCTTCCAGTCAGCTGGGCATCTGGCTGACTGAAACATTGATGATGGAGCAGAGGGTTTTATAAGCTCAGGGAGAACTCATTGAATAGTTTCATTAGTAAGTCAATGGGGGTGGTAGAGGCGTTTTAATTTTAGTTTGTCAGGCGTTTTGCTGCGTCAGAATTCCTCTACTAAGTCAGTGGGAAGGGGGGCTGTTAGGTAAGCAGGGAGAGTGGTTGTGTCAAGCCGTGGGAGCGTCTGGCATATAGTGGCGAAATGGTTATTTGTTTGCTCAGCTGCGTCAACTAGTGAGATGGCTAGGAAGGGAGGGGGTGTGTCATATTGTTTAGTCCACAGAGTTCTTTAAACACCATACCATTGACTGATGTTTGTGTGTGTGTGTGTGTGTGTGTGTGTGTGTGTGTGTGTGTGTGTGTTTCCCCCATCCAAACGGGGGTTAAACAAGGGTGTGTAC
>NW_024751751.1:0-42479 GCF_018991925.1 Homarus americanus | reverse complement strand
TCAGTGAAGGTGGGGGTGAATCTGGGTTAATCCGTGTACAGGAGTGGCCAGGCTGCATGCCCCAGAGGGTGTGCAAGGAGTGCCGCCAGCCACGACCAGTGTGTGTGTGTGTGGCCTCTGTGTTTGATACTTGTTGTAGGATAGATGGTTTAGTAGGAATCTATATTGATATTGTTACAAGACATACATACACACACACATACAAAAGTTATAGGTGATATATGAGGCGCCAAGTGAACCAGATACAGGATGGGTTCACCTTCAGCTGACCTCACTAAACACCTCGCCATCGATGCACTTGTGAGCAGTAACAACGCAACAATTATTGTAAACAATTTCTAAACTTACAAAAATTGAAATGTTCTTGACTTTCAGTTGTTGGTTAAATGTTCCTTATGGAAGAAGACCACAAGACACAGTGTATCTAGACACCTCCCCAAGCAATCAACCCCGCGCCCGATCCGTGAACACTGAATTGCAGCTCCTCGTTACCTACCACTAATGACGGTAGTTAGGGGTGAAATAATTGCTCGTTTGACGCCCCTCGCCCGCCCTCTGGTGATGTAGCACTCTCCCTACAGTAGCCTACGGGCTCACGTTGCCTTGTGTTCTCAGGCATCGTCGGCAACTATTGGTCTATGGCACAACCCACAAGCAGGACCTCTGCACGTCTGTGTGATACTGGCTCCTGGTGCGCTGTTCTCCATAGGACTATTAAGGATCTGCTAGTTCCTGAACGTCCTTATCTATATCAGGTCCTGGACACACTCCAGTAAGCAACTTAAGGCCCCTACAGTACTGTATTTTTCACGACACTGTCAAGAGTGTAGCGGTTGTTGGACGCCCCCAACCACTCCTGGTGGTACAGACCCTCCAGGTGCAGGTGGAACTATTCATGAGAACCGAACCAGACGCTGCTGCCCTCTCATATCAAAGCAGCAGATGGAAAAAGGGAAAGAAGAATCATTTGATCACCAGTCAGGTGTTAGTGTTGTGCGAAGTGGAATGACAATAACGTGACTATTGCGCCAGTAACTACTACGGCGTCAGTCTAGTTCAGAAAGAATGAGGCCAGTCAACCAACCTTATCTCATTAGTATGTAACAAAAGAATTGATGGTGTCGATGTCAGTACGTGACAGAATGCTGTTATCATACAGACCAAGACAGCGCAGAAAAGGCGGTGTTGGAATACATTCTCAAATGTCTTGATCTTGTCAGCTGTTGTTGCCTTCAGGTTTTACCAGCATGTTAACCCTACACCAAACATTACCTACCAGTCTACAGTTCAGAGAATAACTCCAACTGTGGTAAAGTCAACAAGAGACCAAAACAAGGAGGCCTAGCTGCATCCTCCCCGGCCGCCTCCATGGCTGCTAGATATCACAAAATAAATCACTTTCTTGAACCTTGCTCACAGGGCAAATGTGGGTATGAAAATTACCAGACTAAGCTGCACTAAGTGTCAGGAAGACTATACAAAACAAGCAGTGATGCGCTCCATAGGTAATAAGGTGCCAAATAGATTTACAGCAGAATAATGCAATACTTCCTTCTACTCGGCGAATGAACTCAAATAAGTTGGCAAAGTTTCAAGCGTTTTCAATATCATTTATATTTAGATAAATAACTAAAGAGGAACTGTTACTGATTAATAACCAAGCCCAAAAAGCAGGGTAAATAAATATTCGTTCTTGCATCAGCCAGTGATATGTGCAGCACCATCTTACAAACACATTTCGTGAAATATTTATTTTATCCCAGAAATTTTGCCCTCGTGATTATCCATAATATCTATAATCACTTCACTTTATTACCATCACAAGAGCCCATAAGATAAACCAGCCCGAGTCTCTGTCTTACATCATACTGTACCTAATGTTTGGACACACCCACCTTATGATAACACGTCTGCTGAGCACGATAACAATAATTTGGATATATAAATAGTCACCTCTGAATTGATTATTGTACTTAGCTTTTTGAAAGACACAAATTTATCATCAAAAATTTAATAATTATAAAAGACAAATTTGTCATGATGTCCCTGTAAAGTTTGGGTACTCACCGAAGGCTGCAGCTGTCAGTCAGTCACCCGTCGACACCAGTTTTCACATTTAACACTGAATTTATTATTAATTCGAGTATAAAGCACCACTATATATCACTTAGCTCACTCAAAATACGCTCATAGTAATGGATAGTATTTGTATTACTAATTAAGTTTCAAAATAAGTTTTCTTTACTTCGAAGCGTTAGATCAAGCCGCTTGTAACACTTCATTATGTTTAAATAACTTTCTGATCCTTCCGCAGTGTAAATTTCCATCTCGGAAGTTTGTTTAGGAATGTTTCAGCATATTTTATAAAAAAAATGTCGCACAAACCCTTATTGGGCCAAATTTAAAAGTAATTGTTGGCTGCCGCTGATCTTGGCGCCATTGTTCAACACTGACATATTGAAACTCCTTGACAGACGCCGAACTGTTACCTTTTTACCGCTATTATTAACTTACCATTTGAAGTTTATATTAAATTTTCACTGTTTTGTAAAATTAATTAACACAAATTTAAATAAAATAAATAAAATAAAAACATTCTCTAATATAATTTTTTAGTATATAATATTTAATAACCTAAGCATAATAATCGTAACAGACATCTTACAAAGTCATAAATTAGCAGATAAAAGTGAGTAATAAGTAAATTGTTACACCTTATAGGGGCCTTCCGTTTATACTTATTGGTTATAAAGTGAGCGGCAGGTGAATATACTGAAAGCATAAAAACTGAGAATTTAAATCTTCATTAAAATAAAAATAAGTTTCAGTATTTGTAGTATAATTGCACAAGAACCTCATAGAGTTATCTGTATAGCCTGGAATAGTTACCATGACCTGTACCATAACAATGGCTCATGACAAGCATCTTAACCAAGAAATTGAAGAAAACAAAAATTTGGTATGTACATAACGTGTTTCTTTTTTCCCAAATAGCAAATGTTAAAAGTATAGTTTGTTTCAGATAATATTTTTGGTAAATTCATTTACTTAGAAAATGTCCCAAGACAACTACTACAGCTCTCAACAGTACTTATTTCAGTAGTCAGTAACGTAAACAAAATTATGGTCAGTAGGGGCATCAATTAAAAGTCTCTATTGTATTATTTCACTCGGTTAAGACTGATAAACTTGGCAAAGTTTCATATCTTAACCAAATTTACACACCTATAACATAAATTAACGACAAACACAAATACATACACAACAAACAAACAATGAACACAGCGACCTGGGGCAGCCGGTAACGTTCTGGTTGAAGACTTATGGAGGTCAAGACTCCCCCCCCTTGCCCTCTCTCTCTCTCTTTCTGTGACGCCCCGGGATACAGGCGACTCTCTCTCCCTCTCTCTGTGACGCCCCCGGGTAGTGGAGTTTTGGACAAGCGCGGCGTTTCACCAGGAGAGACGCTTTTATAATACTTCAAGGGTGAGAGGAGGTTATCCAGACCCTGTACTTTATCTTCAGGGTTGTGATGTGTGTGTGAACTTCATCCTGTATGTATGTATGTATGTGTATGTATGTATGTATGTGTGTGTGTGTGTTGTGTGTGGGTTGGAGGCCAATTAAAAAAATCACAGCAGTCGTAGTAATATAAATAGTAGTATAGCAACAGTAGTAAAACAAAAAAGTACTGAAGGCGCTGGGAATTACTTTACATCAATTAAGCAGAAACAGAACGCCGTTGCATCTGATGGCCTTAACCGCATTACTCTCACGCTTCTTACGCTTTATTGTATGGTCACGACCTATTGGAGCTGCTACTGCCCTCGTCCTCACCATAGCCTTCCCTAGCCCAAAGACCTCACCTGTAGACCAAAGACTCCCTCACTCCAAAGACCCCCAGACTTCCTCAGCCCAAAAACCTCAGACTTCCACAGTTTTCAGACCATAATCTTCAGAATCCCAAAACCAGCACATCCACGTACTTTTCCAAGACTTAAGACGACAGCTTCCTAGCCTCAGGCCGGAACCTCCCAGACCACAATAGTTCACCACAAACATTCCAGACCATAAACATTCCAGACCATAAACATTCCAGACCATAAACATTCCAGACCATAAACATTCCAGACCATAAACATTCAGACCATAAACATTCAGACCATAAACATTTCAGACCATAAACATTCAGACCATAAACATTCCAGACCATAAACATTCCAGACCATAAACATTCCAGACCATAAACATTCCAGACCATAAACATTCCAAACCATAAACATTCCAGACCATAAACATTCCAGACCACAAACATTCCAGACCATAAACATTTCACACCACACCAAATCGCCACACTCATAGGCCCAACCCCACCCCTCCCCTAATTACTATGTTTTAAATAACAACGTTACGCATCACAAATGTTTCTGACCACAAACATTTAAACCCCCAGTCACACGAGTAGCATTAGAGCACCGACCTGACCACAAACTGAGCACCGAGTAATTTACTGAGGTAGAGGAGGACGTGGAGGAGGACGTGTGTCAAGGAGGACGTGTGTCAAGGAGGACTTGTGTGAAGGAGGACGTGGGGAGAGACGTGTGTCAAGGAGGACGTGTCAAGGAGGACTTGTGTGAAGGAGGACTTGTGTGAAGGAGGACGTGTAGAGGAGTGTGTCAAGAAGGACTGTGGAAGGAGGACGTGTGTAGAGAAGGATGTGAAGGAGGACGTGTAGCAAGAGACGTGTGTCAAGGAGGACTTGTGTGAAGGAGGAGTGTGTAGAGGAGGACGTGTCAAGGAGGACTTGTGTGAAGGAGGATGTGTGGAGGAGGACGTGTGAAGGAGGACGTGTGTCAAGGAGGACTGTGTGAAGGAGGATGTGGAGAGGAGGATGTGTCAAGGAGGACTGTGAAGGAGGATGTAGAGGAGACGTGAAGGAGGACGTGTGTCAAGGAGAATGGAAGGAGGAGGAGATGTGGGCAGGGATGTGAGGAGGTAGAGGAGACGTGGAGGAGGATGTGAGAAGATGTGGGAGGGAGGATGTGAAGGAGGATGTGGAGAGGACGTGTGTCGAGGGTGTGATTGGGAAGGAGATGTAGAGGGAGGATGTGTGAAGGAGGACGTGGGAGGAGGATGTGGGAGGAGGATGAAGGAGGATGTAGAGGAGGATGTGAAGGAGGACGTGTGGGAGGAGGATGTGTGAGGGGACGTGTGAAGGAGGATGTGTGGAGGATGTGGAGGAGGATGAAGGAGGATGTGGAGGAGGATGTGAAGGATGGGGCGTGATGGAAGGAGTGAAGAGGTGTGTGGGAAGGAGATGTGTGAGGAGGATGTGGAGGAGACGTGGAAGGAGGACGTGTGTGGAGAGACGTGGAGGAGGATGTGGAGGAGGACGTGGAGGACGTGTGAAGGAGGGCGTGTGTGAAGGAGGACGTGTGAAGGAGGGCTGTGCAAGGTTAGTAGTTAATCTTAAGGTGGAATAGGCATGGGGAGGGCTACCTTCAGGTAAACTTTCTAGTTTTAAAATTTAAGCAGTTCGTTTTAGTGTTCGTCCGCAAACAACTTACCACAAGAACCCTGTTTGAGAATCCTCGGCTTGATCGGTTCGTAAATACTCGAGTAATGATGATAAACAGCTGCTTGTGGTGTTCGTCACTCCCAGCACTCATATCATTCTACGTCGTGTTCTATTTTGAGGAAGTCCTGTTACTATTTTTCTATATTGTTTTTTTCCTAACATATCACCTTTTCTTATGGTAAGTTCATTCTTTCCTCGGTCGTGCTATGCTTATCTAAACTCATGTATAGGAAGTTATGACATTCTGATCATTACACACCTGATATTATGTCGTGGTTCTGTGGTGTAATATGTAAAGTGTTTGTGTACCTGCACCTGTGTTGTCTGTATACCTGCTGAACTGCATACCCACTGTGAATCAATTGTAAACTTGTATTACGATCTTACTGAATAAATCTCTATCTATCTACCTACCTATCTAGCTATCTATCTATCCATCTATCTATCTTGTGTAGAGGAGACGCCTGGCTGACCTGACCCACACAGAGCCTTAGGTCAAGACAATATACC
Source organism: Homarus americanus (assembly GCF_018991925.1). Taxonomy (NCBI): domain Eukaryota; kingdom Metazoa; phylum Arthropoda; class Malacostraca; order Decapoda; family Nephropidae; genus Homarus; species Homarus americanus. The sequence continues at coordinate 36,391 of NW_024751751.1, read as the reverse complement.
TGACTGAGACAATTACATCAGTTGTTAGTGTTCTCACGGTAGCCTGAGGTCTACAGCCAGACACAGAGATGAGAGGCACAAGTCCTTAGTTTTTTCTTAAGATCACCTGAAGAATAGCACCCCAGTTGTAGACACCTTAACTCTACCGAAGGGGTTAACTAAATTTTAACTAACTTTAGCTTAGGTTAAAATCACACTACGTTAGGTAAAGTAATGCAAGGTTAGATTAATTTAGGATAAGTTTGTTAGGTAAGCCTAGGTGAGGTTAGATAAGGCAAGGCAAGAAAAGGCTAGGTTAGGTTAGCTAGCATTAGGTTAGGTAAGTTATAGGTTAGATTAGCTTTAGGGTGGTTATTCTATGGAAAGGTTAAATAATCTTTCAGGTGATCCGGTTTTTAAATAGCAAGAGGAGTACACACCGTTGGACATTAGAGATCCTGGCCTGGGTGAAAGTGAACATCTATCAACAGCACTGAATATCTGTAAACTTTTCTGTCTCTTTGAAGGTGTGTGTGTGTGTGTGTGTATTACTCCCACAAGGAGATACATGCTTCATGTTTGTAGTGTTGTTGCTGTGTTACTCACCCCCTAGCAACGAATGAGTTGGATGCCATTAAAATAACATGAAGGAAATGAACGAAATCACAAAACTCCTCACTTTCTTGACCTAAACCTAACTATCTAGGATTTAGTTGATTTAGAACGTTTATTATTCGTTCTTTATAATAAATAATAAGAAAAAACAACAGGAGAGAGATCTAGCAAGTGCCATTGTCAGACCTGTTCACCGAGGCGTCTCCTTGCTAAAAGACTGATATTTGAAGGAGGATGATTTGAAGTGATTGAGTTATGTGACGCAGGAAAACACCCGAGGAGAGTGCAGAAAGGTGGTTCTTGTGCCCTGAAAAAAAAAATGAAATGGCTTTGCGGTTCCGTTCACTGCAATCTTTCAAACCGTTCTATTTAATCAAGACCACCAAAAGACTACTGAAATAAGTAATTGAGGTTTTTGTCGGCTATCTTGTTCGAAATATTGCTGTTTACTATCGAAAACACAGCGTCATCAATTATCCCCACAAAGTTTATCATCTTGTCCAAAATATTCCAAAATATCTGTAACGTCATCTAGTGAAGATTACAAAGGAGAGTTGAAGGAATGTTGGTCAATGTTTCCTGTGTAATGACCTAAATTTCAAGGAGTAGAAGACAATAACCCAGCCAGCCATTCTCTAGAGCTGGAACCGAAGGGTGGTGAGCCAGGAGCGAGGAACAGAGGTGAGGCCACAGTCTGGTGGTGGAGGGGATTGGTAGCTCTGGGTGGGAGTGGAGGGGGGGGTTCTCAAGGTCATTGGTCTTTTTACCTTTACTTAAGATTGTAACGTCTTCCATACACAAGAATCCCTGATACTTATGTTATATTGAGGTTACCATACCTGTATGTTGATATACATATTGAACTGTATACCGTACCTGCATTGTCTATTTACACCTGTACATGCTCAACTATATACCTGCATCATTATATATAGTACATGGTGAACTACTTATATCTACATAATCCAGGGCAGTAGTTCCTGATAGTCCGGGGCAGTAATTCCTGATAGTCCGGGGAAGTAGTTCCTAATAGTCGGGCAGTAGTTCCATAGTCCGGGGCAGTAGTTCCTAATAGTCCGGGCAGTAGTTCCTAATAGTCTGGGGCAGTAGTTCATAGTTGGGCAGTAGTTCCTGATAGTCGGGCAGTAATTCCTACAGTATAGTACAGTAGTAACATCTAAAACTAACATCAAAATTACTACGAGATTCAATAGACAATAAACACAATAATAAAAACAATAAACTCATAAACATTACAACGAGAACTTCACTAGGTAGGAACAATTAAATTACAAGATTATACACCGAGTGCCGGGGAACATAAATTTCGTCTTGTGTTTATGAAAGTATAGTGAATCTGAAGTGAATTTTAATACAGTATTTGTTTTGATGCTTTTTTTGTGTGACCTGGAGGATGACCTGGAGGACAAGACAACAGGGACCGAGGCAAGTAGGATGACCCAGAGGACGAGAAGTGTGAGCTAGAGGGCGATAATAGAGGATGACCTGACCTGAAGGCTGACCTGGAGAGCAACATTAGATGCATGACCTGTGACGGTAGTATGGTCGGTGGTATGTTTACTAACTAGTTACTAGACCATGTACCACCCCACCCCAAGGCCCTCATCACCATAATAATAATAGTAATATGGCGCCATTTTAGAGCAGTGACCACCAACCGTTCTCAAATTATTCTTTAATATATTAGCGAGTACTATAGTCTGCATGTGTCACAAACCAAAACTAACCTAACCAAACATAATTAAACCCACCTTAATCTCACTTCACCTAACCAAAATTAACAAAACCATCCTAGTCTAACCAAAACTTAATTACACTTTCCAAAAACTGAGAATTAATCTGTGGTTTATTAGGCTAGTGACGAAGGGTAACCACATCAGAAAGATGGTGGTAGATGTGGGTCAAGGTAATAAAAGGCGATACGGGTAGGAGGTGAGGTGTGAGTATGTGGGTGAGGTGATAGTGGTGTTTGACTGACGAGGTGGTTGTGGGGTGAGCTTATGGTGGTGTGTGGTGATGATGTGAATACAGGGCAGTGAGGTGATGGTGGTCTGAGTGATAAAGATATGAGAGGGAGAGTCATGTTGATGTGAGTAGAGCTGATGCAGGTGAGAGCAGTAAAGAATGGAAGGAGGGAGTGGGGTGGGTGTGTAGTGAAGGTTACTCACTTTCATGCTCAACTAGGCTACTTTACATTTCCCACTAAGGCAGCTCTGGCAGTCACCCTTCAATTTATACTCTAGTTGCTGCAGTCTATCCACGTCAACTCTCTTCTATTTAGCATTTGTCTACTAAGTCAATATTCGGTAATCTTCCTACTTATCAATCATCTACTTATGCTTTATATTTTCATTACTTTTTTTACCAACATGGCCTCCAACCCCTCATAACCATACCTTTTTCCCCATTTTATTCCTCCTAATGCAAAAGTAACACTAAGCCACAGATTCCATGACTGTTGCATCGGACTGTTTTGGTTTAGGAATCAATGATTTGTTCCTCTGAGGCATAGCAAAGCATACCAGCAGGCCGGGATGTAGCTTGTTCTCAACACCTCAGCCAGTCTGGCATAGCAGCACTTTTGTAACTACTGTAGTGGAATTAATTATTTTTCAGCAACTAGAGATAAAAAAAAAACTCGAAATTCAATCCTGAGTTTGTTTTTGATAGATCCAAGAATGAAAGAACAAACACAGTCTTTATTACAATAATTTACAACCTGAATACTTCAAACAGCACAATTGTTCCAAAGCATATTTTACCATTACAAAGTACAGTACTTTATTCTTTTATCTTTTATTTTTTTGCAGAGGTGTGATGATATTGTATAGTTATTTTTCTTTCTAAGCCAGGCAGGTCGACATATTCTCCCCATCCCCTCATATGTTTGGGAAAATCTTTAAGAAACAATTATAGAAAATAGTCACCTTTTTAAGACCACTAGAAGGTCTCTGGTCACAGTCTTAGGAGGGCCCACAAAATATTCAACATACTTGAGGGAGACAATAATAGTAGTGGAGGAGGGTTGCGGTGAGTACAAACCAACCGTCTACTAAACTAATACTTTTACCTGTTCTTCTTTTCCTGCTAATGCTGCTGTGCATATTTGAATAATTACTTCTGTAGACTAAACTACAAGTACTGTACAAGTGTTAGTATTAAAGTGATGTTAGTTTAGATTCATCTTGCATATGTTACCACTTGCCCTTGACTACTGTACTTCACTTATTTGTCTGTTAAAAATTCATAGTCAGCCCTCACATTTCACCTCTTACTCATCCAACCATTTGTTCTGGTCTATACCAACTCTTACACTCCATCTACAATACAGTATATAAGGGATAGTACTGTACCACCTCTGGCTGGATGTGTTAGGGGACCCTTCGCCTTAGAGAAGATAATAAGGACCGTTCATGTAAAACAGTGTTACATCCTGTAGTCTTGCTGAGATAATCATCTGACCATTAACTGTATTTCACTTGACTTGATAAGCTTTCTGGACGAACAAACCATCTCACCCTCCTCTTCACTGTCAAAACAATAACTTAAGTAATTATATGGAATTAGATGAATAATAATAATTGTATGTCTTCTTTGATGTGGATAACCATGATCAAGTAAATGGACTTTACTTTATTAAAATTTACATTTGAACCAATCCTGTACACAAAAAGTTGCCAGGATCATAAATCAATGTGGTCATAATCCTACTGACATCCTTGTGACAAATTTAGGATCAACAGTTCACGCCACAAGTAAACTCTAAAACCTCCAATTGAGTTTGAAACATGAAGACCTTATGATATCATACAACTAACTGTTTATTATAAAACAAGTTCTGCATACCAAGTTCTATTGACAGCACAACATATTAACTGAGGTGGAAATGAATCTGTATTGTACTGTACTGGAAACAGCAAATTTATTCACCAAACCAAGATTTAAAAAAAAAATACAGTACAAATAAAAATATAAAATGCAATTAATAAAGTTGGAAAACAATTATTCAAATGTTACAGAATAAACATATTATCAGCTCCTAAAATAAACTATATATACTTTATATACAAATATATTATCTTCAACTATAAACATGACTGAAAAGTTATAAATTTTAGTTTCTGATACACCTGTCAAAACCCTTCCACACACCTACATAATTCATGTCTATGCCTGCAGTTTAACACCTATATCACTGTAACCATTTGAGTAAAAGTTTTTACTGAAGAAGGAAAGTATAAATGTGGGCATACAAAACTAGGAAATTAAAGTACAATCAATATGTAATTTTAGAGCAACAAAACACAATATTTACACACAAAGGATCACATCTAAAAACTATTCCCAATTAACACTTCGATGTTCCTCTTAATGTAAAGTTTGTACTGAAGCACATCTTTAGTGAAACCATAACTCAAGTAGCATCATTTGTCAGAGGTAATGCAGCCTCATATTACAGTAGTGTTTTAACTGTGTATCTCAGGGGACAACACTCAGTATAGTGATGATGGTAGCCCTGTAAAATAAATACACATAATTAATCATTTTACAGAAGAAAAGGTACTGTATGAACAACTATTACTTCACCACAAAAATATACTACTGAATTTATATTGCTTTAATTAACACTTTTCTCCCATGTTTATATGTCAGAGCCATGTTGTGGGTCACACTTTGATCTCTTCAGCAGAACTACTGTACTGTACTGAGTTAGATCCAAATTCAGAGTTTCATGTCAGAAAGAAAAGACAGTTTGCTTCCCAAAATCATCCATCACACACATGTAAGGAAAAATTACAAAATAATGTCAAGTTCGTCTCGGTATAAACAATGCTGCCCATGTTTGTTATCCGTGGGTACCCAGCCACAAGAGCATCTTGGGCACCAATATACAGGTTGTTGTATATTTTCCAATACACGTCACGGACTTTTCTAGCTGGGTGGAAGAGTCCCTGCAACACGCACTGCAGGATCTGGAAAGAAAAGTAGAAGGAACTGTAGATTTCAGGTCTTGTACTGTACATGTATATGTATTTTCCTTTGGAAGGGGAAGGAAGGAGGGGGAAGGAAGGAGGAGGGAGGGGGAGGAAGGGGAGAGAGGGAAGGAGAAAGGAAGGGAGAGAGGGTTATACTGTAGACTATTCCCGATATGACACAATGTTTTATGCGGCCAAAATCAATAATAAAATCACATTCTCTTTTTCACTTCCATTCAATTTAAATTCTGTAACATTCCCATAAATAAACCATCCAATACTTCTCTTACCATTCACACTTTCTGCTGGAGGTTCATCTCCCTCACTTCTAGCACTTCTTTTACTCAACCAGATCTTTCTTTCTAAAGTTTCTTTCATTTCCACATCACCACCACCTAACTTCTGTAAGTCTTCTTCTGCTTCCTATTCACAGACCAAGTAAATTGGTGAGATTGTAAACGATGCTATTTGCATTGAAAGACTGCAAGGGGTTGAGATCTGTGATCTTGCCAGGAGTACCAAAGGGTTAACTAAGAAACATCAACATTGCTCCCTTCCAATTCCATTCAAATCAAGAGTTACTTCTTTACTCCTTTCCCTATCATCATCTTACATTTGTTCAAATTCACCAACACTTTCTTTCAACATACTGTACCAGCACTTCTAAACTCTTTCACAAACACTGGAAAAACTCAGTGGTTCACAGTACTGACAAATCTCATCATGTTGTCTCTCACTTGAGATTAGATGAGGTTTCTCAAGAATCCTTCAAGCTTTGGCCAAAAGAAAAACATAAATGTTCATAGAATAAATAAATACAGCAGTTACTCTACTGAATTTTACTTGATTTTTAACATAAAAAATACAAAAACAGTCACATCTTACCTTCTGTGGTCCAAGAGCGACAATGAGTCCCTCTATACTGTCCATGAAGGCTTGAACTAAATGAGGGGATGTTTCAAATATGTTGGGCCAAACATAATTCAAGAGATGGACCATTGCACTTTCACAACCAAATCCATACACCCCAATAGCCATGTGTTTTATGGCTGCACAAGCAGTCTGTCTATGAACAAGGTCACGGTCCATGAGGGCATCTTCCAGCAGTGAAGTAACAGCATAAATATAATCTTTTCCCATTTCTCCAATGTACTCAAACAAGAATGACAGAGATTTTAATAACACCGTTTTGGACGTTAAGTTCCGGAACTCTGTATTCATTCATGAGGCCGAAGGACTGTGAAAGGTGAACATGTTTCAGCAACTATAGCAATGGCTACTGTTGTACACACACGGTTTTGACGCTCCTGAACTTTGAGATTGTTCAGTAAGGTGGCAAGAACATCGTGTGGGCCAATAGCCTTGGCAATATAACCAAATGTGTTGACTGTGGCTCTTCTGATGGCCTTCTTGTGAGCTTTTAGAAGTTCTAACAACTCAAAGCAGATCCTCATCCACTACGAGGACTGACATACTCTGGTCCACGATCAGCAATGCGTCCCACTAAATCGATACAGTTTTCCTGTACTTTCGTGCCTGTTCTTTAGAATTGGGGTAAGACGGGCAGAAGATCCTTGATGGGAGGATTCATCTTGTGCATGCCAATAACATTAACAATGCCCTTTAAGGCCCCCAGGATGGAGCCGAGCACCTCCGGTACTCCTCACCCAAGTACTCATACAACACTACTCCCAAGTGACCCATCAGCTTCTCCTCCTGACACGCTTCATCACCACGCAACACGAGATCAGATCTGCCGCTTGTTGTCGCATTTTGCCGATTTGTTGTTGAGCCGCCACAAGATTGTACCGCAGATCTGGGGAAGGTAGGCCTTAACTCTAGAGCCTAATGCATTCACAATTGTGCCAAACCATTACATGACTACATCTTCAGTTGTCTGTTCCTGGAAAGCATATAAAATGCCATCAATCAGCTGTTCTTCAAGTCGAGAGTCAATGTCTGCAGCTCCAAGGTTGGCCATGATCTTTTCGATGGTTTCCATGACCATTTTTCGGTACTGTTCATTCTCATCCTTCAAGTCATCAACAATACGGTTCACAATCTCAGACGTTCCCACCTTGTTAGCAATTTCAACCGTGGTGTCAACAAGTTGACGATAGTTACGACGGTCAAGAGCCATTCTGTGATTCCAAAAGTGCTTAAAGAAATGTGGCAAGATCTCCTCCTTAATGTACCCTGGTTCTACACCATCAGTAGCACAACACTGCTTTACCACCTTGAGTACAATTTTCATCTCTTCATCAGGACTCTGAAACTCACGAATGAGAATCAACATTACTTCCCTGTAGTAATCGCATACTCTCCGTCCATGAGGGGAATCAGGTAACCAATAGCTTTAAGGAAGGCAGCGAGACCCTTACCACGGTGCTGACGGATACCGCCACAGAGGTTTCAAGACGGAATCAAAACTCTCAATACCGAGATGGGGTGGCAGCCTCGCCAAGGCAGCTAAAGCCAAAGCAGTGATGGTTTGCACTTCTGCTGTTCATCAACTAACTGTTCAATAATCTCCACAAGAGAGCGGAGGTGAGGCAATATAGCACAACCCATTAAAATTGCAATTTGCTGTACAATCTTGATACCAGTGTGCCTAGCCTGCCATGATTTCTTGCTCTTGCACACAGCCTTTAAGAAGGGCAAGAGAGGGAATACCGAGAGCAGAGGCTACAAACGGCATGGCTCGAGCAGTTGTGTTTCTGACGCACTCATCAATGTTATCAATATCAGGCCTCATTGTGGAGATCATTGTTGCCAAACCTGCTGCCTTGGCCAAATTACTGATAATTTCTCGACCTTCTACACGAGCATAGTAGTCTTCATCAATGAGCAATGGTTCAATGACCACCAAAATTTTATGAACATATGGACGACAAGATCATCTAATTTATAGAGTACTCTGTCAATGACCTTGACCAAAGATGGCGTTCCTGATCTTCCAATGTAGGGGACATGAGAAGTGGCAAGATCTGGTTAAACAGGGACCAGCACCAAATTCACGCGGCCTTGTCTGTGATCTGACGGAGAGCTGCCTTACGGGAGGAGTGCCATTCTTGATCTTCAGTAAGAGTTTCATTATCTTCCTTTCCTTCTGTTCTTCTGGACTCAGACTTTCCTCATCAACATCCTGTAATAGTTTATCAAAGTACTGTGCATCCTCGTTCTAATAATGGCAGATTACCCTTGGTTGAGAGTCCTCATGTTTGGGAGTCATGCCTTCTTGCATGTAAAACCTTTGTTGTGCCCATCATTGGTGTAGGCGCTCTGTTAGCTTACGAGCCGGTGTCCTGATTGGTACGTATCCCCGCGGAGGTGGCAAAATTTCATATCCCGCGGAAACAGCGATCCAGTTCCTCATCCGTCATGGGACGATTTCTTCCTCACACTTTCTCCCATCGGAAGGCATGAATCTGTTCAGGAGTCATGTTAACAAGTTGTCCAGGTGATGGTGTAGCCATTCCGATAGCCTTGGGTCCTACTGGTGTTGTTCCTCCAGGAGTACCACCTGGGGTCATCATCCCAGGGGTCATGCTGGGAGTGTGGGGTGTTGAAGGTGTCATAGCTCTTGATGGTGTGGCAACTGGAGTTTGTGCTGCTGGGGTTTCATCCCACCTAGAACGCCTCTTACTTGCACTTGGGGTTGGAGTTTTTGAATTAGGTCACCTGCCCCACAGATCAGTGCGAGAGTCTCGCCCAACCACTGTTGTGTCCAGGAGTTTCCCTCGATCTGTTTTGGGAGTTTCATCCCAACGATTTCTTCACGCTGAAGGAGTCTGTTTATCGTGCCGGGTGTTTCATGGCCTGGGGTGGCATGACCTGGTGTGGCATCCCACATGCGGTACTCTGTCCTGGAGTGGCTCCTGGGGTCTCACTCCTTTAGCCCGACCTGGAGTCTCGTCCCAACGAGCAATAGATGGAGTTTCTGCTTCCCAAGTTGATTTCTTCTTAGGCTGAGGTGTGTCGTCAGCTGTCTGTCCCAACGGCCGCGCTTTCTGGGAGCAGCTGGAGCATCACCATTGCTGGCTACAACTTGAAGAGTTCCTTCCTTGAGCGTTTTGCATTGTCTTCGGATTCTTAAAAAAGAAAATGTAAAATTACTTACATTTGCTTAGATATTTGTAAAACATTGTGGTAGTATACTATCAATGGGACTAGGTTTTGACTCAGAAGTTAACTATAATCATTCATAAAAAGGCAGTGAAGTTCATTTTGTCTTTAACAGCAACTGAATAAATTGCATAGATGTATTACCTAATCAAATTTATACTTTCTTTTCATGAAGTCTGAGACAGGAATAATGTTTATAAGGTTACTGTCAGTAACTTTACTGATAAAAAAGATAAGAAATATTGGACAGGGTGTCATAAAATTACTGTTCTTTTTTGTTCCTTTTCTGGCAAGGGAATCATAACTAATAGATGAAGATGGCTGAGAATTTAACACTAGAGGAAGGAGTCAGTGTAATAATCTTTGTGGACAACCTATGAGACACCCTGTACAGTAGTGTGACCTATGCAACACCCTGTACAGTATATGGGCAAACGTACTGAAATTAACAAAATAATAGCTTTAGAGGAGGATAATGGTAAAAGCAGGAGATAAAATAGGCCAGCACACAGGTCACATGAGTTCCAGTACTGGGTCAACCTCAAGACACAGCCTGAATCCTTATGGTCTTGTTTAGGCACAACATAAAACATGACCAATAAAAAAAAAAAAAAAAAAAGCACGACGCAAATACACATATATTTATTTTAGTTGTTGTTTTTCTACCATCAAAATAGAGACACACAGAGGAATAGAACAAGAACAGCAGCAGGCAGTTAACGAGTAAGAACAACTATAATTGGTACTACAAGTGCTTCTTCCCTTAAGTCGCGCTTCTTGCATAATATGGGCATAAGTTCTGGCATTCATGTCCGGTGTTTTTCCTCCTGCAATATACACACAGCCACATGATCAGTAGTGAACTACCAAGGTTAAAGGAAAACCTAAATTTCTAACTCTGATGCCCTAAATGTGAATGTGTAATGAAGAGAATTTACTTAATAAAATATTACCCAAAAAGAAAAAGACTAAATTATACTAGTAATCTCTTTGCAAAAATTTTGGAAATGAAGATACTAATGTATTAACCCCCAACACCATGACACACAAACCAAGACAGACAGCTATGACAGGTGTTGCTTATTCCAGACACAGTATAGAGGTTGTGTACAGCACTGAACTGATAACACTCAGGTCCACCCACAGTCTAGTAAAATAAAATGTTTTGACCAACATCCCAACTGGGCCAGAACCTGAATCATCACAAATGATCAACTTCTCAAGACATACAGCCAGTTGATAATCATTCTAAGGTGATAAACATGGACGTTTGCTACCTCCAACATGAGATACTTATGGTTGAAGAGTATCCCCTATCCCCCATGGGTGTTGAGCCACAATGTGCAGGTCATGCCAGAAAGCAATCTATGTACGGTATGTACAGTTTGGTGGCAAAAAAAACAACATGTTACAAGTGCAGTACAAGTATGTGAGGTGAACATCCTTTGTTTGGCAGTAACTCAAATGGACACATTTCGTAACGGGTATAAGCTATCATAACGTCCGCTAACACAACCAATGACTTGTAACCTCTCCCATGTACTGTAATGTCATGAAGCAATGTACAACCAAGGTACACAAGCTGCTCAAACTGTAGAGTCAGATGACAACACTTAGGCTAATAAAGAGAATACTTATCCTCTGATCATTTCCCAGCTACTTAAATCATACACTCTCTCTTTCATTCCCCCACCTTTCTTTATGGTTATGTAGTGCTTCATCTTCCCTACACAACTGGGAATAAAATATTGGCACCTCCAGATGACTGGTTCCCAATCTATCCTTCAGAGACAGGTGCCAGTTCATGGCTCAAGATGTACCAGTCCGTCGGACTTTTATACACGCCTTTGTTTAGGAATGCATAGTACAGTGGTTCTCAACCTTGTTTGCCCCATGCACCCCTTTCACCATATGTCAGAATGTCATTCTCCTTTCCAAGATTGTCTGCCTCAAAAGTGCATTCCAAATAATATGCATATAATACTGAAAATCCTTTATTTTTTCCATATTAGTATCAGTTCTGAAAACCTGAGGGGGAAATTTCCCTGGTTGAGAACCCTGGCTTAATAAAATATAAATTCCCTGAACTTTGTGATTATAACACAAATATACTGTGCTCACTGATGGTATAAATTAATTCATTATTAATCTCTGGCAACTGTCAGCTGACTTAGTGATATGTTGAGTAAATATTACCTAACATTTGACTTCACTTCTACCAATGTTTCTCTCATTGCTTCACATAATTTTTCTTGTGGGATGAACTAAACAACCAACACTCTACACCCACCTGACCTCTCTATACTGTGTCACTGTACTGTATATATTAATACATAACAAATTAAGGATCAGCCAAATTTGCATTATGAAGTGCAAGCTTTACCACAAACTTCTTAATGGAGATACAGTTAGCAAGTGAAGTGCCTACAATAGTGTGCAGCTGAGGGGGTTAATGGAAGTCATGTCAATTTCCTAAAGAACTTGTAACTTACACTATAAAATCTTGTGGACTAAATGCAGATAAAATTGTACACCTGAGTCCATGTTCTCAAAGGTAATAAAATGACAAAAACACATAAAACTGCAAAACCTAAAATATATTAACAATATAGAGGATGAAGATGACTGCTGTCATTACATAATTCTTAAACATTCATAAATTAGTAATGATATAAACAATCCTTTTACAGGATTAATATATGGCACAATATTGCACTCAAGTGAACTGTATCAATCTTTAGTATATATATATATATATATAAATATATACGGTAAATATATATCTATGCACATGGACCCAGGGCATGGGCGCCATAATGACGTGGTAGTGCCGGAGATTACTCTAGCTGCCGCACCCTTATGTCAAGGAGGAAGAAACCCTAGAAATAATCTCTGTGATTAGTGGCTTTCTGTAGTACCTTTCACACAACACACACACATAATGAAACAGGCCCCCCCATTTTCTGATCCTTCTTAGTCTTGTCATAACCCTGTTTACTCCTTTCACCGTCTCCGATGCTTTACCTGGGAGCCTCGCTCTTTTTATTTCTATCCTTCTTTTCAACTTCTACCATCTTTTTCTACTAATTTTTCTCATCATTTAAGAACAGTCAGCCCCACAATAACCCAAAACTTCAGCAGCTGCAGCCACCACTATGACACAAACTGGTGACCAAATGCCAGTCATTACTACACAGTACTGTCGTGATTACCTTGTGATACACCTTATGATGTGCATGTATCCAAAAAACTGAGTATACTGAACAATAGATAACACTGAAGTGATTCTACATGGGGTTACTGAGGGTCGCTGTGCCAGTATTCCTTCACTTATTTTCTGTTATCACATGGAGTTAAATCCTACCTATCATCAAATTCACATTACCCAATAACTACATTTCAATACTACATAAATAACCTGACTTCCAAAGTTTACCATCAACTTCCATCTGACAAATAATACTTAACACACTACAATTCAAATGTTCCAAGATTAAACTTCACTAATATCCAGCATATCTATAAACATACAGTATAGATGTATACATACTTTACATGCATGTATGGATGTTCATTATTTGTATGACTGTGTGCATAGTAAATACAATGCACAATGTCTACATGAATTGTGTGAATAAATCTAATTCTTGGAGGTGATTTTTTCTGTTGACAAATAATAAGATTTACAGTATATATATCGCATACTATTGTTTAGCCTGGTGAATCACCATTATAACTCTGTTGCTTGTATTCCTCATGTCAATATCCTACATACATGGATGACATGGTTTATGCACTACATATTGTTTTTACTCTTGCTAACTTACAAAATGTTTATAATTCTTGCACTAATAAGTTAAACTTGCATGTTTATATTCAGCGAAGTATTTGTTTTCACACAATTCACATTTGTGTACTGTATATATTTTTCCAGGATTAAAATAGTATTCAAGAGTTGAGTCATTCTAGTGTTGTGTGCTGTGAGGTGGGCACCACGCCTCTTGACTACTAACCCTTCCTACCCAAGTGGTGTCAACCCATACACTACTATGTGAGTCAGATGTTACCATAACTTTTCATGACACATCTATCCCATCCATATTTGTTTACCATGTACTGTACTGTATATAGATACATAAATGGACCAAACACTATCAAAAATTCTGTCTTTCAAATTAATCTCAGCCTCCTATCACATTTCACCCCTTTCCCCCTTTACAGAGTTAACCTTGCACATACAGTACTCCAGGACCCTTTATCAAACAGATTTTTATTAAATAACTAACAATATGTCATTCCCAATGTAATGGGTGAATGTAGTGCACCAAGTCAGGTAAAGTGATAATATACTATGTGGTCATGATCTTAGTGGTGAGGCCTTCAGGTGATGCCAACAGTGAACCTTGTTATGGAAGCTAGACAACTTCACCTAATAAATCTATCAAGGCCTAACTCTCTGCACCTTTAAATGTAGTTCTCAGCGATACTATTTTTCTTAGCTGTAGTTTATTCATTCAGCTTGTCAACAACCAGGATATTAATCGTTGGTCACTACGCTCCAATAAAACTAACATCTTTTAAAATTTCAATATCGAATTTATAAGCTTATTTTCTAATGAACTCACATATCATATACTGACAATCTTTCTGAAAACTACTAATTAATATGTTTATGTCAACTATTATTTATGAGTGAATGAAAAGCATACATGCATACACAAGTCACCATACAAAAGTACAGTATATAGAGATACTTGGACAGTTTTGTTTTCAAGATACTGTAATGGCAACAATACTGCCAGCTAAAGACTTTGCTAACCCTTTAAAAATTAAGATAAGTACTGTATTAGAGTTAAGTGTTTGATAAATTTGAAGTAGAGTTGTAACAATTCCAAATGTTCAAGTTTAAAACATCACCATAATCCTAAGTTAATATTGACCTTATCAGTACAACCTAAAACTAGATCCTATGAAATGTACTCCTGTAACTAATGAGTTTGAGAGGCTCATGATCATGACTCTGGATGAAACTTCACAGGAGGCAGCAGGTAGGTACACTGCAGGGGGAAGAAAACAGATTGTAAATTAGTAGAGGTGGTGATTCCTGGCCGGTGGTCCCGAGCAGTAGTGGATGGGCCTTTGTGGTCTTCCTGATACTGTACTCTTATACCATTATTGGCCCCATTTCTTATAATGACCTTTTACAGTAACATGTATCAAAGTTGATACTAGATATGTAAAAAAATAACACTAATGAAAACATCTCAGAATTTAAGTAAATTTTTGTTTCTCCATATGAAATACAAAATGTGCATTCATACATCCAGACATACACCAATGCAAGGCCAGCCTCAGTATCTCATCAAAATCTAATTTAAAATCTAAAGTATTAGGCTACAATAACCAGTTTGAGAGTGCGTGTGGTTTTTGACAGCTGACCAAGCACTGCACACAGCCACATGAGAAAGCAACACACTCAAGAGATGACAGGCCATAGCCTTCATCAACCTAACATGAGTATTTTACAAAGCCAGAGTGGCAAGGTGCGCCACCACTCACTGGCCAGCGAACGGATCCATTCGCCAGGGATATGACCTGCATGATGCGACGGGCACGATATTCATCTTCCGATCAGCAATGGTGGGCCTCTTGTACTAGCCATGGGGTCATGGTCTTTGTCAACCTGTAATATTATATACCACATAAACAAACTACAAATTACCATGACTGCTCGACTAATTCTGTCTACACTAAGAAATGAAAGCGTGCAAGATGGACGTTTGACCACCTTTCTTTTACTATAAACCCACAAAACTCTAATGATCCTAAATAAAATGTGGTGATAAATCTTTAGGTACACTGCCAGCCATACACATTATCTATTAGTACAGTAATCACTATGTAGGTAGAAGATGTTTCACTCATCAAAGAAAACTAAGAACATAGAGTGCGGCTGTTTCTATATTACTCATAACTTGTAGCTAACACATTTCACTATAAGAATAAGACATTGAAATAAAACTGATAAAAATATGTTACCCACCAGCATGTGAAGAAAGAGGGGAAGAGGAAACACATTTTGAAACACCCAAGATACAGGAGGTCCAGCAAAAGTTTAAAAGCTCCTTACACAACCCTACCAATTAAATGGATGTCAATGAGTATGTACTAAAAACGATGAACCTAAATAGTTGCCTAGATACCAGAACTTGAGAAGAACTTAACCAACAGTGTAGACTATTTTTCCTATCATGGGTCTGAAAATTACAAATGAGAACAAGGTGAAAGAAAAACTGCAGTATTACAAGAGGGTTTCAGCACTAAACTTCAATATACAGTGTAACCCACATCTAAAAGGTCAACTGTATAAGAAAAGGGTCCATAGATGTTAGTTTTCATGGATGGTGAATTTCATGACATAAACTGACTTAACCCATTGAGATTTCAGGTAAATTACAATATAACATTCAGTAACCATTGAAGCTTACATATTACTTTATGAAACAATGTAACATTTCTTCTTGTTCCTTTGTCTTGTTATGGTGCTTGAATTAGCATATAAAACACATCTTCCTCAATCGTTACTCAAATCTAATAATTATCCTTCCTGTGATGTAAATTCTAAGTTAAAGAGAAAAAAATTATAAACCAAATTCCTAATAATAAAATTTGTCCAGAAACAACTTTGTATTACCCAGTACACACACCAC
This sequence comes from Homarus americanus, assembly GCF_018991925.1. Lineage (NCBI taxonomy): Eukaryota > Metazoa > Arthropoda > Malacostraca > Decapoda > Nephropidae > Homarus > Homarus americanus. The sequence continues at coordinate 19,965 of NW_024751751.1, read as the reverse complement.
ACAGTCCGCTTGTAGCTGCTTCATACATTGTTCATGGAACGGTGGATAGTTTGTAGATTAACAACCAAACCCAACACAAGCTGATAAATATACAGTATACCATCATTATTTAGTGAACGGAAAAGTCAGAAACATTTTCACCAAGTACAGTGCAGCACCAGTATTTCTCTGGTTACTTACCATTTCATTGAGGAAGAGTTGAGGAGCGTGTATGCATTACTCCCCTTCTTCCCAAGGTGGTCCCCCCGTCATCATCCTCATCCTAAGTGACAAGTACACAACAAACCTAAATCTCTTCAAAATTCAATTAAATATTTATATATTCCAAAACATAAACTTTATAGGATTAATGCATAAATATTATGTCTCATTATATTACCTTGAATCACAAGATTTATTCTATGTTAAATAGATAAAACGTTTTCACTTATGTTTATACAAAATAATGAAAGAAAGGATTATTGATGAACTATTTTCACACAAAACATACACCAGAGCTTTACAGGTTCTCTGAGTCATTAACAATACACTTGTACAAATAAAAGAATTAAGTCTGTATAAAATTACTGTACAATACTCACATCCAGGTCATCCACACCAATGGACTGAACAGATATTTGTTCCCATTGAATATCATAAATATCACTGTCAAAGTATCCTCCTCCGTCCAGCCTCACTCGCTCCTCATCCTTGGAGAGACCGCCTGGTGGTGGTGGCACTCAGACAAGTTGGTTTTCTGTTCTGAATATCTTGAATGTGAGCTTCTACATCTGGAAAATAATAAATAATAAATAAATAAATAAATATATAAATCCAATGGTAGCTTGTTAGTCACCCCAACACAACAATACTAGCAAGGTTTGCAGTGGACTACTGCACTATCTTGCCATCGCCACCTCCTGCCAACCTCACAGTCCGCCACTACAACAAAATTCAGCCCATAAGAGCCCGCACTCGATAGATATAAGAATAGCACCATCCCATCTATTGTTAAAATAATAAACAACTCCTGATTTATGTACTGTACAGCTCTGTAAATCTATTGAATGCATATCATTATGCCTAAATCACATGTAAGTTTGAATATTTTCATCCACAGCTGCAACTCTATTAATAAACCGTTTATTATAATTATTACAATACACACTACACTACAAATAAAATATATGGTAATAAATTTCAGAAGACATAATTACAAACTAAATTAAGCATCAAATTTAGACCAAATATTAGTAACTAACCGCTACAAATAAAATCCACTTAAATAGAGTTTACCTGTTACAATCTTGTCTCTATTGTTAATTAACTTTGCCAAGGACGTTCTTTGTCAATAATATCATAGGCAAAAATCTTATAGGACCCAATATAGTACCAACAGAGGCTATAGTACTGCTCCTCCACTGTCACTCTCAAGGCTAATCAAACGAGTTATCTCAGGACCATTAATCTTTGGGGTAAGAGAGTCCGTGTGTGCTGAACTGTATAGCTACTTGCATTGTCTATATACATATGTTGAACTGTATACCTGCACTACCTATAAATATAGGTATGGTGTACAGGTCCTTATATTCATTAATTCAAGTACTGTATACATGCATTGTTTATATAAGGACTAAAGACTTGTTATCTCATCTTCCGCCACCAAACGTCCTTTACAATTTATGAATATCAAGTAAATAAAGATGTTTGGAGCCAAGATATACCTATGACCTCCACGACCAGTCGAGAGACATAGTTCTGTGTGGTTGGCGCCGCGTCCTCCTCCATAACACTTTACTTCCGGTTATGTTTCCTCGTGTTGCTCTCTTCGGCCTCCACTCACTCCATTAATACTCTGTAATATACTACAATTAAATATATGTATCTACAGACCTGAGTTCATCTAAGTGTGATTAATATGACAATCTTACCCTCCGTTGTGAACTTGCGCGTCGCCATTTTGTTTACAATCGACATTCTCCTGATGGTGTGCGCAGGGGCGGCGTCACTCAGCGACCATTAATATAATAACTTTATGCTGACGTTATTATGTTCGCTTCAACAATTAAGGTCTTTCGCCGTGCATCTAGGTTATTTGTTACATGTCCCTATAATAAAATCGTGAGTAACAACTCTTTATTTTACTACTTTTAAGATAATTAACTGCAACCTCAAACGTTTGTAAGAATATTACCTTGCCAAATCAACAACAAATATTTCATACAGTAATAGTTTAACAACAAAATGATCTTGACATTTTAATGCCCAGTCACAATATTTGTTTTATTTCAACATGTTTCGTAATCGAAATGTCAAAATGTGTTGAAAAAAAATTTATCGCTTCCTAAGCCGGCAGGCGATAGTCCAGTGTAACCCGGAACACGACAGGTTATTACAATAATTCCACAACTTTTAATCCAAATTTAAGACGTTAAGCCTGAGTTTTCTGTACAGTACCTGTAGTTTCTACTTTGGGCTGACCTCTAGCGGGCAGCCACCTGCCAACTTCAAATATGTACATTTGACTGAATAGCTGCTTTTCAGGTAGCTATAGACTTCTATTCTGTCATCCCTTTAACCTTCAATAAAATAAATATGTAATTAAAAGTCTATTCTCTTGGTAGACCATCGTCCACGTCCCACCAGTGATGCAAGAGCTAAGTTTCATATCACCATAAACACCCAGATCTTCCTTGCATTTAGTTTGTTGAAGTTCTTTATTCACTTAAAGATGTTATATTCCTCCTTATGACTGATACTGTATGACTAAATGCATACTAATGCATTTTATTTAATGTTGAATCTTTGACCACTCTGACAGGACAGAAATCTTATTTTAATTCTTAGTCCGTTACTTTTTATTTCTCCAAATAAGCTAGAGTACTTGCAAACATTTGTATGGACTAATAGCATCTGGCATCATATTCATTAAACAAATAAATAACATTGGTCTAAGCACAGTAATTGTCACTAGCACACATGACGGATTTGTGCCTGTGATAACCACTCATTTACTGATGGTAGAGAAAGCCTTCTATCCATACTAGGCATTTCCCTATTTCTGTATCCTTCAAAACTAACTTTTGAGTCTTTCTGAGGTACAACACCAAATAATATTTACAGTAATAGTATCAATATCACATTCCAGGATGTCTAGCATAAACTCATTCCTAAGATTGTTTCCTTGTATGCTGTTTGTAACATCATGGCACATCATGGTACAAAGATTTAATATTTGAGTATGATGAAAGCCTTTTGAGTACATTGACAAACACATTAATCACAAAATTTTCCTCAAGTAAGATGATAAGTGTACTGGGGGTCCTAAGTCATCTTACAGTACCATAGTTTACACCTCAAATGAAGTCAACCAAGATGCTCATTCTCCCTGATAACACCACCAATTCCTCAAATCAATTATGTATTTTACAGTCACACATGTACCTTTTACTTAATTACTTCAATGTTCCAAATTTTGAGGAATAAAGGAAGCTGAGAGAGCTGGGAGAAACGTAGCCTATCGTATCGGATTATGAAATACTGTACAAAATAATTAATTTCAATATTATGTGATTTACAAATATGGGCACAATAAAAGGAAAATATTTTTCATTCTAATTGTTACTTTAGATAAATGCTACTCAGTTTCAATGTATTGTGACACTGCACCATCATCTATGTTTCGTCAGATACTCCTTGTTCTGCTTTTATCAAGTTGTATTGAAATCAGGAAATTTAACAGCATGTCTAGTTACTAAGTTACGGGATACATTTGATGTAGGTCTCCTCTCATGCTCAATAAACCATAATATATCTCAGCTCGAAAATACAGTGATTGGTGTTATCAGGTCATGTTGCTCATGGTTATCCAGCAGGTGAATTATTACGATCCTGGAATAATAAAAAGTACAAAATGTACTACAATCTTCAGGTAGATTTATTCTGCAATGGTTACTTCAACATCCACATCAGGTTCAATGTTAATGCTGGTAATCTGCTTCACCACTTCTGATGGGGAGGAGATCAATGACACGCTTTGGATTCTCATCTGAAACGATCCCAAGTCTTGAACCTTCAACGCAGGAGTCTTACGGGTGGTGATGCGCGATGTCTTGGTGGGCATACGGACTGGTCCCTTAACCTTCAACTGCTTGTCCTTTGTTCCCTTCACAAGCTCAGAGCACACTGTTGATACAAGTGCCAAGTATATACTGTATACAGGTATATTATGGAAAAATAAAAGCACACGCTTTCTAAATTAAGAGGCAGTTTTTAATAAACAGTTTCAATTACTGTACAGTATAATATTCAATGAGCCATTTATAAATACATACACCATCTGTCATCTTAGATTAAAATAAATAGTATTTTCAAGTCTATACAATAAATATATAAAAATCACTGCCCTCATAGAAAATAAGTTACCAGCTAACAAACTTTCCATTATAGCACATAGAGTAATGTGAATTACATTAAACTACACCACAGTACACAAAATAATTCTAAACTATTGTTTCTAATAAACAATATCATGAAAACTTTTGTAACTGTTGCTTATATTACCAGTCCAATGGTTCTGCATTTTGAGGAGCCAAAGGTATATTGGGCATACAATATTTAGCACAGAATATGCCCAGTTATTATTTTTTTGGACGATACATAAATTAATAAGAGTAAATGACTGTTGCACGACATCCCACACAGAGACCAAGGGTGCGGTGACCGAGGAAGGTTCAGAACCCCTGCACTATTCAGGTGGTTCTGCTCCACACTCATGGTTAACTTTAATGCACCTGACCACAGATTTTGGGAGCAACTTAAATAAGTTATGTAAACTTTAACTGGAGAAGTAAAATACAAACAATGACCCTGGCCAATAGCAGCTGGGACATTGCTGTTCAGTATGTTATATAAATTTCTAACCTTTTCTTGACTATATAATGTACTGTATTGCCAAATACCAAGGAAATGTGTAAATACTCAACAGTTGCTTGTTGTGTATAGTCTACTCAATATGGTGAGTGAACATGACTTCTGTACTGTACACAGATGTCCTGACTTCATCAAACACTATGTAGCTACTGTAAGTAACTCACCCTTCTCCAGTGACTTGACGTGCTGGAGGTGAGGGTAATGCGAATGCGATGGATGGGAGCGCCGTCGCCCATCACACCCCCTTCATGTCACTTTTGTCGCACATGGCAGCCATTCTGAAAACATCACCGTTTAATGCAACTAAAAATCAGTAGCACTGTATGTATCCAGTATACATTGTGCAATAAGTGTACAAAGAAAAATCACAAGTATAGCTATGACAGAGAAATTATTGTTCTAGGCTAAATAATGAGCTTAAAGTGGCTATAGAACAAATTCACAGGACCCAAACATATATAAGATACAAACTAAAACATGACTAAGATAATGAGGTTAGGTTAGGTTTGTGTCTGTCACCTCAAACTTACTTTATCGTCATGGAGTCTTTGATCTAAGTTAGGCCTACCAGATGTTCTTGTAAAATTAATTGAGAGCTGGACACGGCATTAACCAGTCTTGATAAGATATTAAGGTAATATTATGGCCACAGTCTTTGAATTAATTTCCGAGTGTGATTTCAAAATACAGAATTTTTATGTTGGAAAAAATTTAGATCTATGAAGGAATTAGGAAATAAAATTATGTATTATGGAACATGTTACCAAACACCTTCATTAACTCGAAGTCATTGGGAAGTTTTGGTTGGACAGATACGTGAGTGGTAATGGTTAGGTGACCTTATGAGCTGATAAGCCTACTGCAGCTTTTAATTCTCATTTTTTAATAGCTTAGTCCACTGGCGTCCCAAGTTAGTATAGTTCTGTAAGAGGCTATGAACTGGAGCCAAGTAATATCTAAAATGGACAGAATATAAACAAATCTTATTTTACATTTTAAACCTGTACTAAGTTTACATTTTTAACCTGTACTAAATTTACCCTGTAACTATTATCTGTAACACCAACACAGTACACACGATTTTATGGATAAATATTGTCTGTATCTTGTGGTGTCAGACGTGTTTTAACAGTGTCAAATAAATACTACACATCACTTACTAACTTAGCCCATTTGACTGACCTAACATCTTAGAATCACTTTACATTATTATATATATATGCAGAAGAACATTCTGGGAATCTCCGGTCGAGATAATTGTTAAAAATCAGCGCTGAACCGGAGTAACGTGCGACTACAGCCACAGTTTACAACGGAAGGAACATTTAGTGTGAGGATAAACAATACAATTCTAAAATAGAATAACATACGTTTTTTTAGCGTATTAATTTAGTTAAGTATACATATAATGAATTATTTTCTATATATATTGTAATTCTATTTCTTCAATAAAATCGTGATTATTTATTTCATTATTAGTGTTATACTACTGTAGTTTCATTTATGATGGTGCGATCATATTTTCGCGCCAAATTTGAAATTTTATTTTATCTAATCAAACAGCTTAACCGGATCAAAGTCCACTCCAAAACCCATGAAATTAATAAGTACACTAGATTGTTTTTTTAAAAAAAGAGAATCGTAATGAACACAACGTTCTGGTGACGTTAAAGCAAAGAGATTAAACCCCAACAGACAATTTCTAAATACTGATGTTTACACGTTTTCAGATACATATTCAATGTAATTACACTAAAGTGAGATTAAATATTTGTTTATTGTATTTATGAATATATACAACAGCTTCACAGATCAGACGGTCACTCGCTCTAAAGCTTTGGAGTACAGTATTACAATCACTGTCTATGACCTTTGCGGATCACCTTTAATTCTCCTCCATTATAATGCTCTCAAACCTAATGCGATAAATCTTTCCTCATTGTTCCTTCTATCTCCCCACCAGTTTTGTTTGCATTGCTTTTTTTTCATTTCCATCATGGAGATGACTGCTGCTCAGCAACCCAACTATGGTCTAATACAAATCTCAAAACCCCTCGGCTATTTTTGAAATGTGCTTTTGACATAACTTCAGCGAAGAACATCACTACAGCTGTATTTCCTTTATCATATACCAAGTTGAAGGCCTTGATGAACAAAATCTTCATCCTCAAGACATTAAATATTGTGTACAGTACTGCATTTCTTTGACTGAACTAGCTGTGTGTGGAAACAGTTCAGTCAAAATTTTCATAAAAGAGAGAAATACTACTTTAGTAATGAGGATGAACAGTGTGCAATGACAGTGTTATAATGTACTTCACCAGCCAGGATGTACTTTGGTGTTGTTGATGAAATTCATTTGCAACTGATCACTGTGTAGCATCTGTTCTCCATACATAAATATTAAACTAATTCTTTCCTCTACTGTAATTTTGATTGTTTTGTTATGATTCCCCACCTGAATAAAAAAATGAACTCATTTAGTGTTAATTTCCTCCTTGATGTTCATGTTGACGAGGCTCACCATACCATCATTCTTGGTGTGCAGACTACACGATAAACACTCGCCACACACACACACTAAGAAATACGATTGCTGTAATTTAACCATAAATGAAGGACAGATTAACTCTTCACTGCTACCATCTTCACCTCAGAGGGAACCTGTATAGCACAGTACTATACCATTAATCCGATTCCCAGATAAATAAGTTCATTTCCTTTCCTGAGGAACTGTTCCACTGTCTATTAAGGAATGGTGAATAATGAAGAAATTAAAATAAGTTAAAGTAATAGCATATTTAGTTATTTATTCACATAAGCGAGGCTATCAACCAAAACCACCATATTGGCACAATCTTTTTAGCACTGAAATGCTTTGAACAGATTTTTTTATACAAAGTACATTTTATTAATTGCACTTACAATATTGATGTTAATGTTTAGGAATACAGCGGTTGAGCAAATCTGTCAACCACTAAACACTTGTATGAACATAAGTGACTTAGCGACCACAGCAGTGAGTCGAGTCCCATCTGTCCTGCAGGCTCAATTCCAACAGTCACTGTAGTATACAAAATGCTTTATTCAGAGATCAACAATTTCTTTTGGAAATGTGTCACACTTCAAATCGTCAAGTATTTTAAGTGTGAATGACAAAATGACAATTTCATTACTCACATGATAATATTTTCTCACAAGATAATGACTCACCATATAAGTTCTGGCTCACTCCCAACATTATACTGTATTCTGTACTTCCTGGACTGTATAGATACAGTACATATATATATATATATATATATATATATATATATATATATATATATATATATATATATATATATATATATATATATATATATATATATATATATATATATATATATACTGTATATATATATATACATATATCTTTAAAAACTGCTCATATAAAATCTAACCAAACTAACAAATTAAAGACAAGTGTAAGAACTGTGTGTAAGGTGGTGTGTTTGTATGTATGTGTGTGTGTTATGTGTGTTTGAGGATAATAATGCACAGTACACAAACAGAAGCAGAATAAGTAAACATACCAAACTTATGACAATTGGCATGACCCGAGATATTCTACACCCAGAATTCTCCACTTAATAATAATCCAAAGACGGAGGTTTTTAAAGTAATAAAAGATCTATACGTACCAGTCCAGCCATGACAAGAATGTACTGCATAGAAATACTGCAAGATGTGTGTTGGCTTGACTATGAGCTGGTACAGATGTATGGTGAGTGATGGTACAGTTGTAATGTATGGTGGGGATGGTACAGTAGTAATGTATGGTGGGTGATGGTACAGTAGTAGATGTATGGTGGGTGATGGTACAGTAGAAGATGTATGGTAGGTGATGGTACAGTAGTAATGTATGGTGGGTGATGTACAGTAGTAATGTATGGTGGGTGATGGTACAGTAGTAGATGTATGGTGGGTAATGGTACAGTAGTAATGTATGGTAGTGATGGTACATTAGAGCCAGAATACAATACAAGTGAAGCAACATTAACAATTTTCAGACATAACGACTTCATAATTAATTAACACAAAACAAACTAGAGATATAAATACCGCATAGCTCACAGTTACCAGGATCTGAGACACTATAAGTTAACAAGAAGAGACCGAATGAGCATAAGAACAATCAATTGGCACTCCTGGGGAACCTGTGATACTATGTGGGCGTGGTGAAACGCTAAGCCCACTAAGCTTTGAATCAGAAGAAGGGTTAATAGTGAATATACCAATAACTTAACATTGAGAACATTATAGAACTGAAAAAAAGCTAAAGGAGATTATGTTCTCAAAGCAAAGTAATATCATATTGAAAAAGAGAATAAACATAACTATTACACTAACAGTTCAATATATATTTGAGCTGTGGTACAGTAATAGTAGGAGATGAAAAAGAAACTGCATATTAACCCCTCAAATGACGAACTTGCACTCGTATATACGATGACAGTGCAGGGTACTATAATGTGGTTTAATTATTAGTCAAGGGTTAAGATGGCTGCAGAGGACAGTTAGAGTATTACATTGCATGTATTAATGTGGGACAATTACAATACAGTATTAAAAACCTAATCAAAATATGTAACAAGCAGTTTATGTTGCTCCTCCATGTAGCCATGAACAACATCCTTAGGCAAGATAAATGTGGTAATTTATTGCATGTTGAGCACACCTACCCAATATCCAGTTAGTGAAAAAGTTTAAAATCTCACACTATTACTGTCTAAGAAATCCACTACCCCATGATTGACCATACACACTCTCCTCCTCAACAGCAAACAAAGACTATCTATGCCTTCCTTCCCTGCCCATAACTCAAAATACCAACAACTAACTCCCCAAAATACTCCTACATATAATATAACAATTCAATTTTATATGGTAATTAAATCTTCCTCCCACATTCAAATTTTCCACACATTAGAACAATTTAATATCATTACCAGACTTACTGATCATGTCTTTTGTTAATTTAAACTTTACTCCTTTTTTTTTAAGTTTCAACTTAACATGTGGTAGTTAATAGTCACTTATATGTACTATACAGACAAATCATTCCATCACAGAACATTATAATATTACCCAGTAACTCACATAGCAAAAACTAAACAAATGTTTTAGAAAATTAAAGGTTTGAGATATAATTTTCTTGAGATATAGGAGAAATAGTAGGATAGTGAAGGACAATAAAAAGAAATATTAATTGAGATTAATTAATCACTATGAGGAGTTTAAAAAATAAAGGTTTGAGTAAAGCTTATGCACAATGTTTGACACTCGGACAAACTTTCGTCTTTGGAATGATTTCAAATATGGTTTTCATAACACCATTTACTATACCATTTTATCACTCTTTGTTGTTGTTTTTATTTTAATATCCTCTTTAGATATTTATTGTTCATATAGAGCCAACTGCAAGTCGAAAAATATTTTGTAACCAATGACAAAACAGTGCCATAAACACTCACATCCATTTTACAACATACATTCAGTGTTAATCATCACTGCTGGAAGACTTCTAAATCATTATCTAGGTTTGATATTTAATGACGCTATATCATAGTCTTTATGAACTTAACCTAACCGTAAAGATTTGGGCTGTCTAACAATCCAATCAGAGTTATTTGCTGGGGCCCACGGCTGAAGGCCCTATTAAACACCATGATTCTTAATAACTCTCTCAAGTTCAAATTACCACAATGACTTTAGTTAACGGTTTGGCAATACCTACAAGTGCTGTTAAAACATTATCCTTCTACCTTAAAGTATTTGATCACAGTGGAAGTGAAGATAGCTCCTGCAGCTTTGTGGTGGATTAAAAAACATGAAAACTAATACAACACTTGTATATGTATGTGTACATGTGTTTATATATCTATATGATTGTTTTTGCATGTGTTGTATACTGTGTGCATGTGTACAATCACATATACTAATATACTCATAATTATGTAATGTTGCTTCCAGCTACATAGTGCTCTCAAGCTTATCAGTGTGAGTCTTTTATCTCTAACTGGCAGTATACAGTAACCATAATGTCATACTGTATTATTATTCTGGCAGAAGGAATATCCAGTGGCTATTAGCAGTCTAGCATGACTTTCGTGTTATCTCTGTAGTGTCAGTGTGACTGTCTGGCTGGTATATCCTGGTGTATAGTGTGTCCTGGTGTGCGTAGTCTCGATTGTGACTGTCTCTGAGGTCAGTGTGACTGTGGTGTAGTGTCTAGTGTGACTGTCTGGCTGTAATTAACTGGACTGTCTGGCTGTTGTCTCGTGTGATGTCTGGCTGTATCTGGCTCAGGTCGACTGTCTGGCTGTAGTGTCCCGTGTGACTATCTGGCTGAGTGTCTCTGTCTGACTGCTGGCTGTAGTGGTCGTGTGACTATGCGGCTGTAATTGTTACTGGTGTGACTGTCTGGCTGTAGTGTCTCGTGTGACTGTCTGGCTGTAGTGTCTCATTGTGACGTCTGGCTGTAGTTAGTGCCGGTGACTGTCTGGCTGTAGTGTCTCGTGTGACTGTCTGGCTGTAGTGTCTGGTGACTGTCTGGCTGTAGTGTCTCGTGTGACATTACTCGTGTGACTGTGCTGTAGTGTCTAGTAGACTGTCGGCTGTAGTGTCTCGTGTGACTGTCTGGCTGTAGTGCTCTCCATTGTGACTGTCTGGCTGTATCTAGTGTGACTGTCTGCTGTAGTGTCTCGTGTGACTGTCTGGCTGTGGTCTCGTGTGACTGTCTGGCTGTAGTGTCTCGTGTGCACTGTCTGCACTGGTTTCTCCCACTCACCAAAATTAATCAGTACTGAAGGTTTATTTTGTAGACAGGGACAACACAGGATAATATATGGTATTGCGATGGTGTGGGGGCAGTGTAGAAACTAGTAGAGGACTGTGGAGGTGAGGTGAGGAGATTGGGAGAAAAGGAGGAATAAGGACACTAAAATACTGACATAATTAAAAATAATATTCATAAATCAAAAATACTAAAATACGAAACAAAAATGACAAGAGGTATTTTGTTAACATGTTAGAGGAATACACAAGAAAAATGAGGAGTGACAACAGGTAAGGAGATGGTGTGCAACACAGGTCAGTATGGGAGCGTGAAGGATGAGTGTCAACAAGCAGTGTGTGTTGTGGCTGGTCAGTTCTAAATATGTATCTCTACTAAATAATAAACAAAAATAAGTATCTTTTTCTTAAAAATGGTATTCTGAAAATTATCCTAAAACAAATCTATAAAACAAAAACAACAAATAATTAAAGAAAAATGTCTTTCATCATTAAATAGTACCAGTATACATATTATAAACAAAGTTCTTACCATTAACCTGTAAGTATCATTAAATTATGCATACATTTCTTTTGCGACTTTCTGAACTTTTTGAAATATAAAAGTTGTGGTACCTCTCAAGAGGAGATGTACTGCATGTAGCACTGAAAGGATTAACACTAAATATTTACTGTAAATGTTATAGTTTTTCATATCTTATATATGTCAAAGTACTTATCACTGTGTTAAAAGTTTTGTTCAAATCTTGTATCAAAATTTCAAAATTAAATCTTTTAGCAACTGGCCTGTTAATGTCATCTACTTATGTAATATGTAATGTATAACTTTCTGGGACAACAAACTCGGTGGTAGGAAGTTAATTTATTATCTGGATTAACCCTTCTCAATCATGGTGTAAGATGACCCAAAGAGATGTGACAAAAGAGGGCAAGCCACTGTCTTAGCTTATATTAGTGTTGGAGGAAAGTTCTTGTTTTATCACACATTTCCTGAGTTGTGTGTGTGTGTGTGTGTGTTGAAACAATTATATGGCAGTGATAATGGTTGAGCAGGTAGACTTGGAGGAGTAGTATCAGGTATGAGGGCCTCCATATGTATGGTGATGTATATAGCGTAACTCAGTATGTAAAGTGATGGATATAGTGTAACTCAGTATAAAGTGATAGATATAGTGTAACTCAGTATGTAAAGTGATGGATATAGTGTAACTCTGTATGTAAAGTGATGGATATAGCATAACTCAGTATGTAAAGTGATGGATATAGTGTAACTCAGTATGTAAAGTGATGGATATAGTGTAACTCAGTATGTAAAGTGATGGATATAGTGTAACTCAGTAGGTAAAGTGATGGATATTGTGTAACTCAGTATGTAAAGTGATGTATATAGTGTAACTCAGTATGTAAAGTGATGGATATTGTAACTCATATGTAAAGTGATGGATATTGTAACTCAGTATGTAAAGTGATGATTTATAGTGTAACCTGCTAGATAGAACACCATCATAACCTAGAAGATTTGATCATGTAATTCAAGGGTTAAGACATTGTACTCAAGGGATCAAATCATTATACAGTACTACAGGGTTTAAGACCTCTTACTCAATAGGCTAATTCACTGTACTGAAGAGGTTAGAGGTAGGTGGAGGGGATAAGGTAGAGGTAGGTGGAGCAGAGATACAGTAGAGGTAGGTGGAGGGATAAGGTAGAGGTAGGTGGAGCAGAGATACAGTAGAGGTAGGTGGAGCGATAAAGTAGAAATAGGTGGAGTAACAGTATGTGGAGGGACGAACCTAGACAGTACATGAGCATGATGTTAATAAGAGCTACATGTATGTGAACATCTTCGTCTGAACACATGTGCGCAGGTGTGTGTGTGTGTGTGTGTGTGTGTGTGTTTTTATAAAGAAGGTATGTACACCTGCAGAATCATTTAATGGTCACTGATTAAAATAATAATCTAATATATGCATAGTTTCATTATGATCAATCCACAATCATTCTGATACTTCAACTTTGGCAACCACAACAACACGCCTCCAGAATAATAATAATAGAAGAGGTCACCCGAAGCCGTCGAGGCTGCATCGTACTAACATAGTATATCCTAAAGTAAGATAAGCTGAAAATAAAAAATTACCCATGAACAATTATGCCTAACTACACAAGCTAATAAAGTGAATTATGGAGGCTAATTACATGAAGTAATACAACAACTTGTTATAAAGATGAATTAATAACATAGAGGCAAGAGATTAATACACAAACAGGGTGATACTGAACAGTGGCACATCACAGTATAAAATGGCTCATGGTCATCATTGTTTATCACACTTTCCTGTAGTTCTGACCATCAAACACAACACTTGCACACACACACACATCTGTGGTTGTGTGAATGTCATGTTCTTGACAACAATGGATATCACTACACAATATCAGCTAATGCCATTTCATTTTCAATGTCTTACACCATTAAAAAAAAATTATAATCATTCAGAGGTTTTATATATATATATATATATATATATATATATATATATATATATATATATATATACTGTATATATATATATATATATATATATATATATATATATATATATATATATATATATATATATATATATATATATATATATATATATATATATATATATATATATATATATATTATATATATATTATATTTATATATTATATATATACATATATATTATATATATATATATTATATATATATATATATAGTGTATATATATATATAAACCAGGTATTGCTTTAATAAAGGCTGATCTAAGACACCGCTCAATATTTGTTCCCAATTGTAATTCCACTATTCATCACTGTTTAAGACGCTTCACATTATTCTACACATTCTTCTATAATTTCCAGTCATTAGTGTTTTAACTTCATGATACAGTATATGTAAATTTATATCTATACACATACACTGCAAATATACTTTGCTTTTCATTATTATATTGCCACCGTATAAAAGGTTTTAGTGTTTAGGTAAAGTCATAATATGGCTTCTCTATCAAATGTGAGGTAAAATAGTGTTTTTCTTTCTTTTCAGTCACAAAGTATTTGGCAAAAATCCCAAGATTATATTAAGGAGACCAAGACAAAGTGATCACCATGAACTGTGGCCTCAACGTTTAATAAAAAATATCACCACCACCGACGTTAACAAACATGGAGGTTGAAACTGTAGTAAGATGATGTATTTCCTAACATAGTTAAAGACCTCTGTGCATAAGATTTTATCTTAGAACCTAAGATCATGAGAGGATTGCCACTGAGCGTCGGCATGTAGCGTTGATATTGTCCAGACTGCTCCACTTCTTGTGGCCATTACGCCCCAACTGGGATGCGTACTTGTCTTCACAGATGCGGGACATGGCCTCCAACTTTTGAGCGCGTTCTTTGCTCAGAGTTTCTGCCGGGAAGGTCAAATCATTGGCTTCTGCTAGGGTACGTAAGCTGAAGTAATACTTGGCATACACGGAGGACGGCACGTTGATGTTGAACTGGATCATTACCAAGTACTGACGCTCCAACTCGTTCCTGTTGGTCCAATGAAAGAAAATAAATTGCTTTAAAAGAAAAAACACATAATATAATAGAAAGAATATTTAGGTACAATAAGTAATGTGCAGTGTGTTTTGTGCTCACATGTCACCACTTGCATCCATTTTACTATACAGAACAGTACTTAAAATCCAGGTCCATAGCAAGAGGCTACTGCATGGGAAGGTGGCATCCCTTCAGCCAACTTCCACTGATGACGGCTGCCATTTAAGGGTTAAACAATTATGAGATCATTATAATGATATAAAAGAGCTGAAAGTAAACTTACATATCATCAACACAAATGTCCTTGAGGATCTGGCAGTAGTCAACATTCCATACAGCTTGGTCATCCCAGACTTTACTGGCAAGAATGATAGCACCTAAGACAATGCGCTTCCACGTTCCCGGTGTCATGTCTATGTCAGCATATGTCAACAGCCTGGAAACAATATTATTGTGAGCAACAAACAAATGGAAGACCTTAGTAGGTGGTAGGCAGCTATCAAACAGGGAGGTACTACCATCTGGGAAGATATTGGAAGCATAATGTGTTGTCTAATGGTAGACCCTGCTGCCATATGGCAACACAAAAATTGTTGGCAACACAAAAATTGTGACCAAGTCCCAGGTTGCTGATCTGACTTTCTGCCTCATTTACACACAATTGCAGGGTCTCAATTGTTTCTCTTACTATTAACAACACAACATACATATATCATTTCTCACTATTGATATTTTTATTTTTTTGTTTTTTAATTTATTCATGGCTCTTTATTATTACAGGGGGTATTATTATTATTATTATTATTATTATTATTATTATTATTATTATTTATAATTTTTATACTTTTATTATTACTGTATGTGTATTTTCTTTTATTATAATTATTTTTTTTTAAATATTGTTATTAATTTTATTATTATTATTATTATTATTATTATTTTCTTTTATTATAATTGTTATTTATTAAATATATTTATATTAATTTTATTACTATTATTATTATTATACCCCTTGGAATTCAGCATTCTGTAGTCAAAAACTCACGTAGTCAGAAGCAGTTCTAGTTGTCCAATAAATGCAGATAAAACAACTTCTTTTTTTTTGCTCAATTATTATTATTAGCCACAGGTATTAAATTTTTGCCCCTCAGGCCCCAATGTGGGTCAGTGACCTATGCCCGGGTGGGCTAATCCCCTTAAAAAAAAAAAAGCTGCGGGAAATTAAGGTTTGTTTACATCCGGCAGTTCGGCTGTTCTCTCTCTCTCTGCTTGTTTATACAGAGTACAACATTTAACCCTTCAATATATATGTGCAGTAAATAAGTGTTGCTTTCATATTCTTATGTAGAGTAATGACGATATATTTTCACATGTGCGCACTTACATACGAGCAGTCTCACTTTTTTTTTACCATTAATGGTTAGCTACTTATATTGTTCCATTTATTAACATTAAATAACATTACAGGTACTTCAAGCAACCATATTCATTCTTTACATTAATTTTACTACAGCTAAACTCAGGGTCTTATTTTCTTCAGTTTTATATGTAGAACCAATCAGTCACTGGTTTCATAAGCTTTAACATAAACAATGCCGGCAGCCGTCTCGTCTCCTCTAATATTCCACGTATTATTAATAAATTGTATTGTTAATTTTGCACACACGTACATTAATTCAATAAAAACAAATTCAGAAACATTAATTAAAATATATATGAACAGTAAATAAGTGTTGCTTTCATATTCTTATGTAAAGTAATGGCGATATGTTTTCGCGTGTGCATGCGCCCTTATCGATCTCTTTTCTTTACCATTATAGTTAGCTTCTTCCTATTGTTCCATTTATTAACATTAAATAACATTAGCTTAAAAAACAACCATATTAATTTTACTACAGCTACAACCAAGGTCTTATTTTCTTCAGTTTTATATGTAGAACCAGTCAGTCACTGGTTTTGTAATCCACGAAAACAATGCGTGTCATTTCCTCATATGTTTTAATGTTCTACGTATTATTAATGAATTGTATTGCTCATTTTGCACATATAAACATTAATTCAATAAAAAAGACATTCAGTAATAAACAATAATGAATCTTTTGTACATAAGAGAAATGACCCTGTTTACACGATTATGCACGTCGTCTGCACGTTGGCGGGCCGTTCAAACCCAGTCGAAATTCAAGTTTCCGCCGTCAAAATTTTTATTTATTTATTTTTTGTGTGTTCCAATAAAATACGTTAAGAATTAAAAACTCGCGAAATTTGAGAAGCTACTATACGACATTTAACCCTTCAATATGTCTTCAAAGAGACCATGACGCAGAGAAAGTGGTGCTAGTGCTTCCAGGCATAAGCACAAGTCACTATCTAACCAGGAAAAGGGTGAATTTCCATGGTCCGGCAATTTCCATGGTCCGGCACCGGTCAGGTCCCGAGGTTGCCGGACTAGAGAGGTACAACCTGTATTATTACCATTATCATCATCATTGGCATAATTATTATTATTGTTTTATTATATTTTCGCCCCCGGGCCTTGATGTGGGTCATTAAAAATGACCCGTGCCCGGGTGGGCTAATGCCCTTAAAGAAAGAAAGCTCAGGATGCACAGGACTACAACCAACACTTTGGCCCAAACATTCTCCAACAGTTTGAAGACATTATGGACTTGAAATAGTTAACATACGTGAAGACAATAACAGAAAATGACGGTGAAAACTGTTAACATGTGACACTACAGTACTGTACATGAGAAATACTACAAACAACAAAACCTGTAGGAATAATTACGAACTCACCTGCAGAATCTGGAAAATTTTTTTGATGTTGCAAAAACAATATTCAGTCTGAGAAAGTTTCATCATATAATTTTCAACTCCTCAATAATCAAGAACATTTGCCAATTTCTCAAAAATGAGGGACTGATCCCCTCAAAGGTAAACTTCAGGAAACGAGGGTTTTTATCTCCGAAAGTTTCACAACAATTCACTGACCTATTTATGAAATTCAGTTCTTACTCCAACATTAGAAATATTAACAAATTCAAGAATAGGTAATGGGAATGTTAACCACAGGTAAAAGAAATGGTGTTACATAAACTTGCTAAATGAAATGAGTACAATACATTAGGACACCAGTACCATACTAACCTTTCAAGGTAGACTAGTGTAATAATGGCACACTCGGCAGTGAGTTGAGCAGCATTGAATAAAGTGCGCACGAACTTGTAGATGTGCCGGTGCTCCGGGTTGTGTCTATCATAGTCTGGGGGGACACCATCCTTCTGGGGGGAAGTGAAGTGTCCTTAAAATTTCCTAACTAGAAAAAGCACCTTTCTTCTGAGTACAGTACACTAATTACTGTATTTTTAATCAATTATATCCATGTATGTATATACTGTACTGTATGTATGTATATGAATAAATGTCTATATCAAGCTTACTTACCACAACCTATCCATTTGCTATACAGTGGTCCCTGGGTTAACGAACGCCTCGGTTAACGAAATTTCGGTTAACGAACTGCCTCCCATAAGATTCTTAAATTCGGTTAACGAACAAAAATTCGGTTAACGAACAAAAATTCTGTTAAAGAATTTCTTACGAACCGATCTCAACATGTTTTTGCTTGCACTGGCCGGTCAACCAGCTTTAGTATTAGTCTGCCAATACATTAATCGGTTCTAGGGCTTAAATTCCTTACTATTTTAGTAAATATCAAGAAGTTTATACTATTCAATAATTTTAAAAGTTTAATATTAACTTTTTTAGTCATTTTAACAATTATTGAACATAATTGAAGGTAAAGAAACTAGTTTCTGGCGTGCCATCCAGCCTGTTAACACACCAGACAGGCGTTAGTCTCTCTCTGTTTTCAGTGGAGGTTGTACATATATGAGACGAATATGGCTGTAATATGTAACTCTGTACTATTTACCATTATTGATTCAGGTCTCTGTATTATATGTTTTATAATCATACTCCCCTTTGTCACCGAGTGTTAGTTCAGGTTTTGGGCACATGCGCAGAGAGAGATACCCAGAGAGATTCCAAGACAGGACGCTGTTTACCCCTGTCTTAACTCCTTTTTGTGTTTGTCCCAGAAACAGAACTTACGGACTTGACATCAGTGTGTTTCCTTTACCCCTGAGTGTAAGGACCACCTGAGTCTCCCACAGAGGTAACATCTTGCTTGAAACTCTCTTCAACTAAATGCTTTTTTTCTGTGTTTCCAAGCAAATTATTGGTCATTTTGAAATATATTTTACATATTGACAATATATAATGCAGTGCAGTGTTGATTTAAAGAAAATAATCTTGAAATACACCAAGAGAACTAAAATTTTATGGGCGAAATGGTGGTGACTTCTCTTCCACCCCAATGCCTTCTCTTCGTCCTTCTCCTCCACCTCCCACTTCAAATGCACATCATCATCATCATCATCCAGGAGCCTTCTACATACACACCTCAAAGTAAGTGAACTTTTCAACCATTTTTGTTGAATTTAGGCAATTTTCGGTGAGCTGGAACCAATTACCCAAAAACTCATTGAAACAATGGCTTCGGTTAACGAATTTTTTGGTTAACGAACAACCTGCTGGAACGGATTGTGTTCGTTAACCGAGGGACCACTGTAT
>NW_024751750.1:0-9866 GCF_018991925.1 Homarus americanus | reverse complement strand
TGGTGACCCCTACGATCCCATTAGCTTCGAAAAACTTCTGGAGAACTAGGAGGTTTAGTTTCTTGGGGCAGGTCGGCGTGTCCGGACGTATCCGCGCCACGTTAACAAACTCGTATCCGTTCATGGTGAGGGAGAGAGAGTGTGGCTTCGCCCACGGTTTGGTGGGAGTAGGTGGCGTGCTGTGGACGCAGCGGTAGTATCGTTCATCCAAGGCCGTCCCTCCCTCTTGGAGGTGGGGCGTAGCTTGCGGATGACGCATGCGGCACTCGTGGCCAATGAGGTGGCCACTGAGGTGGAGAATGTCTGTATATAAGCCCGCCCGCCTGCCGGGCCGCCCGTATTGACTATTTCGTCGTCGAGATGGCCCGTACTAAACAGACTGCCCGCAAGTCCACTGGAGGCAAGGCTCCACGGAAGCAGCTTGCCACCAAGGCAGCTCGCAAGTCCGCCCCAGCCACCGGTGGTGTCAAGAAGCCCCATCGTTACAGGCCCGGAACCGTCGCCCTTCGTGGGATCCGTCGTTACCAGAAGAGCACAGAGCTACTCATCAGGAAGCTGCCCTTCCAGCGCCTGGTGCGTGAGATCGCCCAGGATTTCAAGACTGACCTGCGCTTCCAGTCGTCTGCCGTCATGGCTCTGCAGGAAGCCTCTGAGGCTTACCTGGTGGGTCTTTTCGAGGACACCAACCTGTGTGCCATTCACGCCAAGCGCGTTACCATCATGCCCAAGGACATCCAGCTGGCCCGGCGCATCCGCGGAGCGCGTGCTTAAGTCCTCTTCCTTGGGGAAAAACAAAAAGCACAACAAAACCTACCAGACATCTATAACTCGGCCCTTCTCAGGGCCAAAGAACTGTTCTGAAGATAATTTTCATGACAATCGAAATGGTTGGTGGTCGGAGAGCGTTAATTTCGGTTACCCAAATCGCCTAACGGTAAGTTGGTAACATTCATGGAGGTACGATTGTATAGTAGGTCATCAATTCGGGAGGTGGGTGGGTGCAACAAACAAGAGCTAGTAACAAATAAATATATAAAGAATAAGTAAGTAAAGAAATAAATAAAATAAAAGAACATACAATAAAATAAAATAAAATTTTTTTTTACATGAAATAGGCATGCTGCAAACAAGAAATGAAGCCCAAACACACTCCATGTATGTCACTTTGCAGTGGGTGTAAAAGTACTCCACGCAGAATTTATTTATTTATTTATTATGTTTCTATTTAGTCCTGTTTCTACGCCAATAGAGAATGCAGATTATTATAATTTTATTTTTTTTATTTCCCTCTCAATATATCACTGTCGGTAACTGTCTCTTTAACATGTAACTGTGGCTCCGATGGAGCCGATTAAGTTGTAGTAGTGGGATGGCGTGTTTGTTGTGCACAAGTAACCTCTTACTTGGAAGAGGTGTACTTGGTGACAGCCTTGGTGCCCTCAGACACGGCATGCTTGGCCAGTTCACCGGGCAACAAGAGTCGGACAGCTGTCTGGATTTCCCGACTTGTAATGGTGGAGCGTTTGTTGTAGTGCGCCAGGCGGGAAGCCTCGGCAGCGATGCGCTCGAAGATGTCGTTCACGAAAGAGTTCATGATGGACATAGCTTTGGAGGAGACTCCTGTGTCGGGGTGCACTTGCTTCAGTACCTTGTAGATGTAGATGCTGTAGCTTTCCTTCCTCCTGCGCTTCTTCTTCTTGTCACCCTTGGCAATGGCCTTCTGGGCCTTTCCAGCCTTCTTGGCAGCCTTTCCGGAAGTTTTGGGAGGCATGGCGGCACAGTTACTCGTGGCGCGGAGCGAGAGAATTGAAAACTGGCCCGACTAACTTTTCCTTATATACCGAGCGGGCCGCTCAGGATCAGACTGGCTGCAGCTACGGCTCTCTTACATTGGTTGGGTCCGCGAGACGGCCACCTGGCCTGATCCTGAGCTTGGTATAAAAGACCAAGGTGGCGGGCGGAAATTTAACTCCTATCACGAAAAGCAGCAGCAGCAACATGTCAGGACGCGGCAAGGGAGGCAAAGTGAAGGGCAAGTCAAAGTCCCGTTCTAGCAGGGCCGGACTCCAGTTCCCCGTGGGTAGGATCCACCGTCTCTTGCGTAAAGGCAACTATGCTGAGCGTGTTGGTGCAGGTGCACCTGTGTACCTTGCAGCCGTCATGGAGTACCTGGCAGCAGAAGTGCTCGAGCTGGCCGGTAACGCCGCCCGCGACAACAAGAAGACCCGCATTATCCCGCGTCATCTTCAGCTTGCCATTCGCAATGACGAGGAGCTGAACAAGCTCCTGTCTGGAGTCACCATTGCCCAAGGGGGTGTCCTTCCTAACATCCAAGCTGTGCTCCTCCCCAAGAAGACAGAGAAGAAATAAGAACCCAAGGTTCGTTCACACAAGACAACCTAACCAAACAGGCTCCTTTCGGAGCCACAGGATATCACTTAAAGAGAGAAATATACGACATCAACGTTTTGCAGGATAACACTCTATTTTACGTGTAATTAGCATAGTATTGTGGAAATTGAGTGAAATTGATTTTGAATGGTGTAGATGTGAAGGGCGGTTGTGGGGGCCTGGGGTGGGGGACTTAAACGGGACTTAGAAGGGCGCAAGAGCAGCTTTAGCAGCAGCAGCCAGGGAGGCGACCTTATTTTCAGTCAGGTTCATACACAAAGAAATACATCAGATTCATTGACAGTACAGTACACATTTACCAGTGTGGGCTAGCCAATTTGGGATAAAGAGCAAGAATGTAATGTCCTCAATGAAGTAATGACATAGTTCAAGATACAATAAGTGAGGTGGCCTGAAGTCTTTGACAGTGTCCCATTCAATAATATAGTAGTGCTTTAAAGGTGTATCACCAAGTTTACATGCTGAGTGTTTCGGTATGGGTACAGCGTTACTAACTAGCCAGATGTGTCTGTATCCTAACCTAATTCTGGCCACGACTACATCACACAGGCAGGCAGGAGCAAGTTGTTTGGACACTCTTCCTAGCCCCCTTGGTCCCTGTTCACCTACCTACTGTAGCAGTAAGTAGGTACCTGTTGTAAATCGAAAGGTTGCCAATTCGTATTCAGGGAAAGTTGTTGGAGCTTCTAAACTTGAACTGACACAATCCGAGGAGTGGTGACCCGAGGATCACAGACACTATCTCTCCCACTACAAATCCCTTCCTAACCTCCTGCTCCTTCCTAACCTCCTGCTCCTTCCTATGTCCTCCCAAAATTGAACCATGCTATCGCAAAGGTAATAATACAGGTAGAGACAACAACATATTTTCCTATTGTCTTATTATATATTAATAACAGAAACGCTGCCGCCATCCCGGAGGCTTTACATTGTCTCACTGTTCATTCCCTCCACAATTCTTCCTCTTACTTCTTCTTCTTCTTCTTCTTCTTCTTCTTCTTCTTCTTCTTCTTCTTCTTCTTCTTCTTCTTCTTCTTCTTCTTCTTCCATCAATACTTTATTAACGGTGTATGTAAGTTTCACCATGTTTTGCACTACAGCGGTAGAGCAAAGTATATTTTGTTAACAATAAACCCAAAGCATATTTTATGGCCTAATCATCACTACATAGAACACCACCCATAAAGCATGATACTAGTAGACCACAAACTGCTATAAACACCCAAAGCATATTTTATTGCCTAATCATCACTACAAAGAACACCACTCATAAAGCATGATACTATTAGACCACAAACTGCTATAAACCCCAATAATATACTATACTAGTGACTATAATTGTGTTACCCAATATTATACGAAATAATACTATAAAACATAATAATAAACACACTAATAGTGTATATTAGTTGAATGCACAATCTGATGAGAAGTCAAAAAAAAAAAAAAAAAAAATAGCAACAACCTAGAAAGAGTGTAGAGTATTTTTGTGCAAACTATTATACTAGTAGATGGTCTAAGATAACTGTATGTGAAGGAAAAGGTGTGCTCTCCACTCAAACTTTCTTTTTATGAAATCTCCTACTCCCCAGCTGAGCGGTACGCCCAATGGGAAACAAAACGTGGCACATAACACGCCGCCCGCCAGCTCTGGCTCGGTGAATAGGAATCAGTAATCGGGCGGAGTATAAACAACACCGCCGCCAATGTGCTCCTCCCATCTCTGAGGAAATCTGGCAGGCAACTTAGTATTATATTAGCATGTAATAATAATAACAATAATAATAATAATAATAATAATACTACTACTACTACTACTACTAATAATAATAATAATAATAATATTAATAATAATAATATTAATAATAATAACATGCAATTTCATTTTATAACACATACTAACAAAATAGTGTATAGCCTACTATACTTAACTATAATAGGTTAGGTTGCGTAGGAGGATCTAAAAAGTACAGTAGTATACACACACACACACACACACACACACACACACACACACACACACACACACACACACATACATATAGACAACAAACTAAATTAGAAACCACACGTCAGTGAAGTTATCAAATCCTCCAGTTTCCGTCTCCACCTCCTACGCCGACTCAAGTCCCTCGGTGGTCCTGCACACGAGCTCCTCAGTGTTTACACAACATTCATACTTCCCAAGCTCACCTATGCCTCCTCCACCTGGTCTTCCTCCCTAAATGCCACACAACGTAAACACCTCGAAAAAGTGCAAAAGAGGCCATGCAAGATTATTCTCTACCCTTCCTACTCCACATATCAAGAAGCGCTCAACACACTGACCCTTTAGACTCTCACTGACCATCACCACGACCTCATCTGCAAATTTGGTAAGAAGCTTCTACACCATCCCCGACACCGGCTCCTACTACCACCTGAGATCCCTAGTCCGAGAATTGCTCTTCGACACCACAACCGCATCCAGCCCAGCCCATACGTGCACGAACTGATCGCTATAAGAACAGCCCAGTCCCAACCATTGTAAAAATTATCGATAACTTGTAATAAATCAGTGTACTCACTCCCAGTAAACACTACTCCTTGCACTGTCACTATGTTGAAATGAACTGTAGTTTGAGCTTTTCCCCAGCTAGTTATTATATGTCTTATTTGTGTCACTCATGTTACTTGTATATTATTTGTAATTCGTAACCCATTCCCCAAATATGTAACTGTATATTTTCAGTCTTCTGGCTGCCAAGCTCTTTCAATAAACCGTTAATTATTATTATTATTATTATTATTATTTATATGTTGGCCCATACCAACTCACTCCCCTGAACCCTCCTCCCCAGCGGACTATCAACAAGTTCTTGCCATAAGGTACTATCTCATTTGGCCAAGGAATGGAACCAGTGATGAATAGTGGTGAACAGTGCTTAACTCAGTGAAAAACAACTCGGCAGTTGAGTCTTACCCAAGCTAGCTAACCACCTTCACACAGTGAGGTCCCAGGTACCCAGTTATACTTCCCCTGAGACTCCACGATAGAGAGGCCTGGGACCACACCTCACCCACTTGAATGAGTGAGTCATGTCGACCACGTGGTGTCCCCAAGATGCTACGACAACACGTAGTGAATGTTTTGCTACAGCATCATCATGTGAATTTCCTCATAACACCATCTGTGAGGTAACTGCTACATCATCAGGCCCCTCATAACGCCATCTGTGAGGGAGTTACTACACTACGTGTCTGGTGTTCAACATCTCACCTTACATGATCTACGCGTGCAAACATTAATCTGTATGTTCACTGTGTGCTCCTTCACCTTTCTCTAATGAGGGCTTTTGTTAAACCACCAATTTATGATGTACTAAGTCATTTGTGTCCAATGTATACTTTCGAAAAGCCCTTGTTTGGGGAAGGTAGGAGAGAGTAGTCGTCATTATTGTCCAAGCCACATTATTTATTTCTATATATAAGTAATGCAGGCTGGTTTTTAAATACCTCAATCCACTAACGGTGCCGTTTGTATATTAAGAAATACCGAAGCCATACAGTACAACACCAGCGAATATGAAGTATCACTGTAACCGGCAACTGTTACTCACTCATACCTACATACATATAGAGAGTCTTTACAGAATGATAGCAGACACGAGGAAGACGAACAACAAGAGGAGAAGAGTTAGAAGAAAATCAACTTCAAGCTAAGAAGAAGAATACCAAGACATTTCCTCCAAACAAGAAAACAACACACACAATCAAGCCGACCAAACACTGAGAAACCATGGCGGAACCCAACATGCACCGGACGCTTGACCTGACTCTATCCTGCCGCATCCAGGCGAGTTGCTGCTTAAAGTCCCTCACGCAAGCGCTGTTTAGCCACTGCACCTATTCTATCCTCCTAAAATTCACTTCAATCCCCCCTGCCACTAGCATGTTATGTATGTATGTATGTATGTATGTATGTATGTATGTATGTATGTATGAATGAATGATAACTGCAACTTTGTGTATTAAAACTCATTACTCTTACCGAAGTAATATAGTGCGTGGTTATGTTATGTCATGTTAGGATAGATTATAAACTACATTGGGTTACATTTCGTGAGGTTCGGTGACGCTACAGGAAGTTAGGTGAGGTACCTGGAGGTTAGGTGAATGTTGACTGACTGACTGACTGACTGACTGACAATTATTAGGAAGTGGTTCCAACACGTTCACACACAACCTATACTCATACCACAAGTCCAGAATTAGAGAGGATCATGTGATTGGATATATTTTCAACGATTTACTCAGTGTCTAACCAACTCTTTAGCGATTTAAATGTGGACCTAAAATTAGGTCCGTATATTTGTTTGTCGTGGTGGTGGTGGTGGTGTGCGCCCGTCCATCAGGTTGATTAACCACCAAAACCATAAAGGGTGCGGCCCTGCCGTTTCAGGGCATACACCACATCCATGGCGGTGACGGTCTTCCTTTTTGCGTGCTCGGTGTAGGTGACGGCGTCACGGATGACGTTCTCCAGAAACACCTTGAGGACGCCGCGGGTCTCCTCGTAGATGAGGCCGGATATACGTTTAACACCTCCACGCCGAGCTAGACGACGAATGGCGGGCTTGGTGATACCCTGGATGTTGTCACGAAGCACCTTACGATGACGCTTGGCGCCACCCTTTCCAAGTCCCTTGCCTCCTTTGCCTCGTCCAGTCATGTTGTTGTGGTTGCTACTACAGGTGGTCCTGGTGTGGCTTCGCCGAATCGAATCGAAAAATGCTAGGGACAGGGGGGAAGGAGGTTCAGGAGAAGAATAAAGGGAGGATTGAAGTGAATTTTAGGAGGAGAGAACAGATGCAGTGGCTAAACACCGCTTGCGTGAGGGATTATAAGATGGGGGCAGCAGCAACAACCCGGCTGGATGCGGCAGGGAGGCGACAAGACAAGGCCAGGCTAGCGTCAGGTCAAGCGTCAGGTCAAGCGTCAGGTCAGGCGTCAGGTGCGTGTTGGGTTGGGCAATGGATGTTCAGTGCTTGGTCGGCTTGATTGTGTTTTTGTTTCTTGTGTGGAGGGGATGTCTTGGTCTTCTTAGCTTGATGTCGATTTTCTTCTCTCTCTCCTTCTCTTCTTGCTCTCTTGAATTGTCCATTCGTTTGTGTTTGGGTCTTCTTGTTCGTCTTCCTCGTATTTTAAGTCCTCATAGGTGTGGAAGAATTCAGAGAGGGAGAGGTTGACCACGTGGGCTTCAGCACCACTGGCCGCGTGGGCTTCAGCACCACGGGCCACGTGGTGTTCTTGGTTCTGTGTGGTGGGCTGCTTCTGTTGAGTTTTCTGTTCTTGGTTTTTCTTTACTGCTGGTTTTTTCTTTTCTTGGGAGCGTACAGCAAGGAGGGCCTCTTTGTAGCTCAGTTTTTTCTCAAGACGAGCCTTGGCTACCCTGCATTCCTCCTTCCATCTGGGGCAGGTCCGGTCGGCGGAGGAGTGTGGGCCACCACAGGCAACGCATTTTTTCTCTGTGTTGGGGCAGGCCGTGTAGCGGTGCCCAGGGCTGCCACACATGGAGCAGGTGTCTTCCTGCGCCTCACACTTGTTTACAGTGTGTCCATAGTGCTGGCATTTGTAACACCGTTTCGGTCTGCAGTAGGGCTGGACTGGCATAGTTATCCACGCCAGTTGAGCTTCCTTGGGTAGGGTGGAGTGGTGTCCGATGAGGGCAGTGGTGTCGGACAGCTTCTTCACAACTTGGAGCTGCTGCTCCTTGAGGAGCTCACTCAGCTCTGCTTTGTCCATGTGGGCAATTTCGGCGTGGGAGATTACACCCAGCTTCAAGTTGTCCCACATGAAGGCAAACATTTTAAAAGGAATGCCGTTGATGTCTGGGATCTCCGCGAGTTGAGCGGGCATGCCCATCTCGGCGAAGGTGACCCTTCGCCCACGGTTTGGTGGGAGTAGGTGGCGTGCTGTGGACGCAGCGGTAGTATCGTTCATCCAAGGCCGTCCCTCCCTCTTGGAGGTGGGGCGTAGCTTGCGGATGACGCATGCGGCACTCGTGGCCAATGAGGTGGCCACTGAGGTGGAGAATGTCTGTACATAAGCCCGCCCGCCTGCCGGGCCGCCCGTATTGACTATTTCGTCGTCGAGATGGCCCGTACTAAACAGACTGCCCGCAAGTCCACTGGAGGCAAGGCTCCACGGAAGCAGCTTGCCACCAAGGCAGCTCGCAAGTCCGCCCCAGCCACCGGTGGTGTCAAGAAGCCCCATCGTTACAGGCCCGGAACCGTCGCCCTTCGTGAGATCCGTCGTTACCAGAAGAGCACAGAGCTACTCATCAGGAAGCTGCCCTTCAAGCGCCTGGTGCGTGAGATCGCCCAGGATTTCAAGACTGACCTGCGCTTCCAGTCGTCTGCCGTCATGGCTCTGCAGGAAGCCTCTGAGGCTTACCTGGTGGGTCTTTTCGAGGACACCAACCTGTGTGCCATTCACGCCAAGCGCGTTACCATCATGCCCAAGGACATCCAGCTGGCCCGGCGCATCCGCGGAGAGCGTGCTTAAGTCCTCTTCCTTGGGGAAAAACACAAAGCACAACAAAACCTACCAGACATCTATAACTCGGCCCTTCTCAGGGCCAAAGAACTGTTCTGAAGATAATTTTCATGACAATCGAAATGGTTGGTGGTCGGAGAGCGTTAATTTCGGTTACCCAAATCGCCTAACGGTAAGTTGGTAACATTCGTGGAGGTACGATTGTATAGTAGGTCATCAATTCGGGAGGTGGGTGGGTGCAACAAAAAAGAGCTAGTAACAAATAAATATATAAAGAATAAGTAAGTAAAGAAATAAATAAAATAAAAGAACATACAATAAAATAAAATAAAATTTTTTTTTACATGAAATAGGCATGCTGCAAACAAGAAATGAAGCCCAAACACACTCCATGTATGTCACTTTGCAGTGGGTGTAAAAGTACTCCACGCAGAATTTATTTATTTATTTATTATGTTTCGATTTAGTCCGGTTTCTACGCCAATAGATAATGCAGATTATTATAATTTTTTTTTTTATTTATTTCCCTCTCAATATATCACTGTCGGTAACTGTCTCTTTAACATGTAACTGTGGCTCCGATGGAGCCGATTAAGTTGTAGTAGTGGGATGGCGTGTTTGTTGTGCACAAGTAACCTCTTACTTGGAAGAGGTGTACTTGGTGACAGCCTTGGTGCCCTCAGACACGGCATGCTTGGCCAGTTCACCGGGCAGCAAGAGTCGGACAGCTGGCTGGATTTCCCGACTTGTAATGGTGGAGCGTTTGTTGTAGTGCGCCAGGCGGGAAGCCTCGGCAGCGATGCGCTCGAAGATGTCGTTCACGAAAGAGTTCATGATGGACATAGCTTTGGAGGAGACTCCTGTGTCGGGGTGCACTTGCTTCAGTACCTTGTAGATGTAGATGCTGTAGCTTTCCT
>NW_024751749.1:0-7806 GCF_018991925.1 Homarus americanus | reverse complement strand
AAAATAGGACGTGTTATTAAATCTGACGAGGACTCAGCAAAACTACAGGAAGATCTAAAAAAAATTTTCGAATGGTCTGAAAAATGGCAGATGAAATTCAACGTGGACAAATGTAAAGTACTCAGCATAGGAGATGTAAACAGGGAAACCAGATACCAGATGAACAACGATGCCATAGAGAAATCCGACTGCGAGAGAGATTTAGGAGTAATGATAAGTAGGAACCTTAAGCCAAGTAAACAAAGTGTTTTTGCTCGTAACAAGGCTAATAAAGAACTTGGGTTCATACAAAGGAGTGTTAGTTACAAGACTAGCGAGGTCATCCTAAAACTGTATCTTGCTCTTGTGAGACCACACCTGGATTACGTGAGTTCAGTTCGGTCACCGACATAGAGAATGGATATAGAATCCTGGAAAGAATTCAGAGAGAATGACAAGACATTAGAACCTGAGTAGAGATAAGAAGCATCTTAATTTGCACTCCCTTGAGAGACGTAGAGCGAGGGGCGACCTGATAGAGGTGTATAAGTGGAAGGCAGGGCTAAACAAAGGGGACATTACAAAGGTACTTAAATTATCCAACCAGGAGCGAACTCGTAACAATGTTTTAAATTAGACAAATTTAGATTTAGGCGTGAAATAGGTAAACACTGGTTTGGAAACAGAGTAGTGGATGAATGGAACAAGTTACCAAATATCATCATTAACTCAAATACGCTGAATTGCTTCAAACATAGGTTGGATGCTCATATGAGCAATAGGGGTTGGGTGTAAACGGGACTGTTCTGTATACCACAGGCCCGCTTTTTGCAGCTTCCATTCCTCATGTTCTATGTTCTTAAGGATGGATGGTTTTCATTACGGGGTGAACATACACCCACGCGCGCACGTATGCCCCTACTACCTGGACACAGCAGTCCAGCCTGTCACCTCTCCACCCTTCCCTCATAAGAACCAGTATTATCTTGTGCCTGGGACTAAATCAGATGTTCGGAGGCGGACGTAACTGTCGCGCAAGGTGCTGTTCACTATGCCTGGTAACAATCATTGCTGCGTCTGTGCTAACCCGAACCAAAACTGCACAAATTGTGTTTGTGCGAGAAACAACCGACCATGTGTGGATTGCAAGAAGCGAGACCAGTGTTGGAACCCACGTCGCAGGGAGCCGACACAGGTGGCCACAGTGGATATCGCCGGGACCCAACTACCCGATGATATCCGAAATGATAGCAGTGAGTCTACTCAACCCGTAAATGTAGTACTAACAAATGCTGCTCCCTTAGTAGCAGGTGTCCACGAGGAGAATGAGAGACAGCCACCTCAGTGGAATGGCATGTCGATGGAAAATGCAGACATATGGGTCAAAGAAACCTACTCAGAAATTGTCAAGTGGTCGCCCGCTAACTTATTTGAACCACCCAAGTGTGCGGCCACCAAAGAAATGATTCGAGAGATGACTCGCTTCATGACTGATTACACTCAGGACCGCTTCCTCGCTCCCCTAGCTCTTCAAATACTGGCAATAATACCACATCTATTTTGTCAGAGGACACACACAAAGGCTAAGCACAAAGAAAATGTGGCAGCAATGAAGAGAAGATTGACAATGTGGCAGACTGGGGCCCTAGATGATCTCCTATGTGAAGCAAGAACACTGCAGGAGAGACTAAAAATTACGGGTGACGGAAAGCAAACACCGATGACGTGGCAAGAAAATTTGGAAACAAAATGCGTATGGGAAAATGTCTCTTGCGGTAAGATCTCTCACAGAAGAATCCTCCGGTGGGGTGAGGCCAATAAACAAAGAGACATTAAAACTATTGAAAGAGAAACATCCCCCTGCAAGCGAAGACGAAGGCATCAGGTTCCAGGGTGACTATATCCCACCAAATGCTGTCCCGTTCGAGAAAATAACAGGAGATAGTGTGGAAAAAGGCACCGAAGACTCGAGGAGGAGCCGGCCCTTCAGGTCTGGATGCAAACGGTTGGAGAGTCATCCTCAGCACAAACAAGTTTGGCCCTGTAGCAAGCGATCTCTGCACTGCCATTGCCGCCCTTGCAAGAAAGCTTGCATCATCTTGCTGCCATCACCTCCAGGCCCTGACGGCTTGCCGCCTTATTCCTCTGGAAAAGAAACCAGGAAGTAGACCTAATAGGGGTGGGGGAAGTGCTGAGGCGGATCATCGGAAAATGCATAATGGAGGTGATAAAGGATGATGTCAGGGCAGCAGCAGGGAACCTACAAGTGTGTGCTGGCCACCAGGCTAGTGGAGAGGCTGCCATTCACGCCATGAGATTGATATTTGAGCAGCGTGATTGTGAGGCCGTTCTCCTGGTGGATGCTTCAAACGCATTCAACATACTTAACCGCAAGGCTGCACTGCACAACATCAAGATCAAGTGTCCAAGCTTTGCCATGTATTTTGAAAATTCGTATAGGAATCCATCAGACCTCTACATAGTAAACAACAAGGCTCTAAGAGGTGATACCATTTTACAGTCAACCGAGGGAACAACACAGGGGGACCCTGATGCAACGGCAATGTATGCAATTGGCCTATCAGTGCTCCAACAAGAAATAAAATTTGAAACAACTGGGGTCAAACAAGTGGCATATGCTGATGACCTTACAGGAGCAGGAAAAGTGGAGGGCATCAAAAGTGGTGGAATCTGGCAACATCGCGAGGTCCATACATATAGGTAACACCCTAACGCCAGCAAATCCTTTCCTTTATCGTGAAGCCAGATCATTATGATCGGGCTGTGGAGGTTTTCGGCGAAAGTGAGGTTGTAATAACTAAGGACGGCCAAAGACATCTAGGCGCAGTAATTGGCACTACGGACTTCAAGACCCAGTACGTAGGGGGAAAAGTGAATGAGTGGGTTAGCGAAATCCATGCTCTATCGGAGATTGCTAACACAGAGCCACATGCGGCCTTTGCAGCCTTCACACATGGAGTCAAGCATCGTTGGAACTACCTGATGCGTACCATCCCTGAGATCCGGACCTCTCCACCCCTGAAGAAGCAGTCAGTGTCAAGTTCATATTCCCAAACTAGTGAAACACTCAATGACTTAACCCTAGCAGAAAGAACACTTTGCACTTCCACCAAGACTGGGAGGATGGGACTAACTAATCCAGAGGAGATTGCTGACTCTGAACATCAAAATTCACTCTAAGCTCATTACAGCCCTTTACTGACCCACACATAATAGCTCAGAATGCAACAAGTCAGGTGGATAACAACGAATGAAACAAGATTCGAAGGTCCATTACGACAGATCGACAACACACCCAAAGTGATAAACTGCAACAACTGATGCTGCAAGTGCCAGAGAACTCGAAAAAAAAGTAGCTATAGCACAGGAGGTGGGCGCCTCGAACTGGTTAACAACGTTAGCGATAAGGGCAAATGGTTTCAGTCTTAATAAACAAGAATTTACAGATGCTATTGCTCTAAGGTACGGTAGGCTAGTAGATGGTTTGCCCTCCCCAATGCGTGTGTGTGGGTTATTCTACATGATGGCGATCACATGGTTTGCAAGCAAGAAGGGGGGCTTCATATGCATGAGGCAATGAGGTAAGGGATCTCACAGCAAATATGTTGAAGGAAATCTGTCGGGACGTCATGGCAGAACCGACCTCTTCCACTGGATGGCAGGATCTCCAACACAGGACTTCAAACACATCTAACGAAGCCCGTGGGACGCCAAAGCTCGAGGATTCTGGACGCGGGACAGCGAGCTTTCTTCGACATCAGGATTTTTGATCCCATGGCCGTTTGTCACCGTAACCTAGCTCTCGATGCTGCTGATAGGAGGAACGAGAACGACAAGAGAAGGGCATATGGGGAGAGAATTCAAAATGTTGATCAAGGCAGCTTCACTCCTCTAGTGTTCACAACCTCTGGTGGGATGGGCCCAAGTGCAAGATGTTTCTACGCCAGACTCGCGGAGCTGATCTCCGAACAGAAGCAGCAGCCCAGAAGTTATGTTACAGCCTGGATGAGATGTCGACTGTCCTTCTCTCTCCTTCGGTCGGCTTTGCTCTGCCTCAGGGGAACGAGAGCTTCCGCCCCTACTCCGTCAACTGCTGCAGATATCGACTATGAGGCTACAGTCACCGAATGCCGCATAGATCTGCGGCTCAACTAATTTAACACAGATAGGATAGTTGCTTGCACAGATATTTTAATATTAAGGTAAATAAAATGGTGGTTAGTTGGTGTGGTTATTACAGAGTGCTGAGCCACGTTTAAAAAAAAAAAAAAAAAGTAGTAGTAGTAGTAGTATTATTATTATTATTATTATTATTATTATTATTATTATTATTATTATTATTATTATTATTATTATTTATACTACTACTACTACTACTACTAGTAGTCGAAGTAGTAATAGTACTTGTATTAGTGGGGGTAATATTATTATCAGTAAAAACAGCAGCAGCAGCAGCAGCAGAAGTGTAGTAGTAGTAGGAACAATACCAAACACCTAGCTACAGAAGGTTGTTCACACATCGACCTTCCACACACACACACACACACACACACACACACTGCATACACATAGACCATCCACACATACACAGAGACCACACATAGACAACTTCCACACACACAGACCTCCCAAACACACGCAGACCGCTCACACACGGACCGCCCACACTACTACCATACTACTTTACTGTCACTCGGAATCGAGTATGACGATCATCCAGCTATGATACAATGATATAAGTTATTAAGGATGTCACCTACTGTAGGTTGGTGAGTTTTATGGTGACTAAAGAGGCCGTTACGGGACCGGCAATGTCGTTCACAAATGTTGCACATTTGGAGGGCTACATCTAGTGCAGGACGCGCGACGACAGCGTCTTTCCGGCGCCGGCGCTTGTCTGCCTCGGTTTGCAGTCGGGTTAATTCGAAATTATTGACACCTTCTATTGTGGTGCTCCTCCAAGCGTTACGATGTGGAGTGATCGTGTCCCAGGTGAGGGGGTCGATTTGGCACTTTTCAGGTTTATCTTAAGACCATCCTTATACCTTTACAGTTGCCCGCCAGCGTTACATTTACCATTCGTTAGGTGATTGTAAAGTAGCTGCTTTGGCAGTCTACTGTCGTCAATGAGGGTAACATGGCCAGTCCAGCGTAGATGTTCATGGATAATGGTAGCCTCAATGCTTCTACATTTGGTGTCAACAATAATACTGGCATTTGTTCTCTTGTCTTCCCAGCGGACTTAGAGGATGGAACGTAGACTACCTTGGTGAAAGTTTTCAAGTGCCTTGAGGTGCCTCCTGTATGTGACCCATGCCTCGCTGCCTAATAACGGGTGGGGAGGACCACTGCTCGATATACGTGTAACTTTGTAGATAATTTCAGCTCCCTACTGCTGAATACATGATTTCAATGTCTGCCAAAGGCATGAAATACACATCTGATCCGATGTAGAATCTCTTCATCGATGTCTGCGGTGGTGGACAGGTGAAAGCCGAGATACTGAAAGTGGGTTACATTAGGGAGGGTAGTCCTGTTAAGCTGGATGGATGGTGGAGATGTGGCTGAACCAGGGGCAGGCTGAAAGAGAATATGAGTCTTACGTATATTCACCTCAAGGACGAAGTGTGCATACGCATCTGTGTAGGTGTTCAGGATCTCCTGTTGGTCGCGTTCAGTGTGAGCGACAAAGGTGAGGTCGTCTGCATACTGAAGCTCAGTAATGGAAGCTGCCGACACCTTTGTTCCTGCCTAGAGTCGTCTTATGTCGAAAAGACCCTTTATTGGCGCTGGCACGAGTAAGGAAGGCATCCGAGAAAATGGAAAAAAGAGTTGGTGCCAGTACACACCCTTCTTTAACCCCCGTTTGGATGGGGTAGAACTCAGACTGGGTGCCATTGTGCAGGACACTGCCGTACATGCCATCGTGGAGTTGCTTCACAGTGGCGATGAATTTTAGTGGGCAACCAAAACGGCTGAGGGTCCACCAGAGGGATTCCCTGTTGACCGAGTCGAAGGCCTTGGTTACGTCGATGAAAACCACATACAGGTTACGACGCTGTTCTCTGAATTTTATTGTAGGTGACAGAAGCAAACATCATGTTAGTGGTGCTACGTGATGGTCTAAAGTCACATTGAGATTTTGGGAGGAAGGTTTCCTCTTCAGGAAGAAGTCTGTTGAGGAGGACACTGGCTATTTTCTTGCCAGCTATGGACAGCAGTGAGATCCCGCGGTAGTTGCCACAGTTTGACCGGTCTCCCATGTTTTTATAAATATTGACGATGGAGGCATCTTTAAGAGCATGGGGGATTTCCTCCTTTTCCCATATATTCTCCAGGAGAGAGTGGAGATGGTTGGTAAGCAGAGGTCCTCCTGCTTTATACACCTCGGCTGGGATTCCGTTAGGTTCCGAGGCTTTGTTAATTTACATCTGTTTGATGGAAGTAGCTACCTCATCCAGGGATGGATGATATCTGAGGTGGGTCAGCTCTGGATGCTGATGGACCTCCTGGGTAGTCAGGACATCCACATTGGTGTTTCGGTTGAGCAGTGAATGGTAGAGCTCTTTCCAGCACTGAAGGAGACCTTTATCACCTTAAATTGTGGAGTTACTATTGGATGAGCGGAGGGTGGCTGCGCCACAAGTGATTGGCTCATAAAATGTTTTAGTGGAATTGAAAAATTCACGCATCTTGTGCTGATCTGCAAAATTTTCTGTTTCACATGCTTTATTTTTAAACCAGTCATTTTTTAGATTGCGAGGTTCCCGCTGGGCCGCAGCTTTCTTCTTGCGGAAGGTATCAGCTTTGGTCCGAGACTGATGGTTGTTCTGCCAGTCAGTTAAAGCACCACGTTTATCAACGACGAGTACATTGATTGCCGGGTCATTTTTATCAAACCAGTCCTGGCGTATTTTTTCGATCTGGTCGAGGGTCTCTCTGCATTTTTTTTTGTCATGGCAGTGTAGATAATATCCCATAGGGCACTGGGATTTGGGTTGTTTGTTGTTAGGCTGCTTATCAGCCCATGTTCAAGCTGCTCTCTGAAAGCATGTGCTACCGATGGATCCTCCAGACTCTTAGTGTCAAAACCTCTTCTGTAAGCTTGTTGTCTTCGCCGTTTTGGGGTGACGTGAAGAGCTTGCCTTTGACGTGCCGATGATCAGTACCGCAGTAGTCTGAGCCACGCATGGCACGGGTGATGAGGACATCTCGGCGATCTCTTTCTCTGACAATGATGTAGTAAATGAGATGCCAGTGTTTGGATCGTGGGTGTTGCCACGAACCCTTGAACTTCTCGGCCTGCCTAAACACAACACACTTGCTGAGGAGGAGTAGGTCGTTGGGATTACATTTGACTAGTTCCCTGCCAAATGCCAGCATCTCTGCCAACTCTGGTATTGAAGTCACCTGGAACACAACCTTATCCACTCTGGGGATAAAGGTTAGCACTCTGTCAAAGTTGGCGTAGAAGGCCTCCTTGATGTCATCCTCTTCATCCATTGTTAGGCCGTATGCACTGATGAAGAAGGCATAGCTTGAGTGATTCAGTGGGACTCGCAGCGTAATTAGGCGCTCGTTGATCCCAATAAGCATTTCGGTTAGCCTATGTAGGATGCATTGGCGGGTGGTAAAGCCGGCTCCTTAATTGTGGTTTCTCTCTGCAGCAGGCTTATCCTTCCAGAAGAAGGTTAGCCAGACCCCCATTCTGTGAGTCGACCCTCGTCTGGGAGCTGGGACTCACTAATGGCAGCTATGTGGATGTTATGCCTTGCCAACTCTTTTGCCACGATGGCAGTTCTTCTT
>NW_024751748.1:0-11761 GCF_018991925.1 Homarus americanus | reverse complement strand
TGGGAGTGTCAGAGGTGCACCTTGGAGCGTCTGAGGTGTACCTGGGAGTGTCTGAGGTGTACCTGGCAGTGTCTGAGGTATACCTGGCAGTGTCTGAAGTGTACCTGGCAGTGTCAGCGGTGTACCTGGGAGTGTGAGCGGTATACCTGGGAGTGTTAGAGGTGTATCAGGGAGTAACAGAGGAGTACCTAGGAGTGTCAGAGGTGTACCTGGGAGTGTCAGAAGTGTACTCGATCAGGGGTCTTTGTTATGCTCGATCAGGGGACTTTGTTATACTCGATTAGGGGCCTTTGTTATACTCGATCAGGGGGCTTTGTTATACTCGATCAGAGGGCCTTATTATACTCGATCAGGGGACTTTGTTATACTCGACCAGGGGACTTTGTTATACTCGAACATGGTCTTTCTTATACTCGATCAGGGAACTTTGTTATACTCGATCAGGGGACTTTGTTATACTCGATCTGGGGAATTTGTTATACTCGATCAGTGCCTTTGTTATACTCAATCAGGGGACAATGTTATACTCGATCAGGGGGCTTTATTATACTCGATAAGGGGAATTTGTTATACTCGATCATGGGCTTTGCTATACTCGATTAGAGGGCTTTGTTATACTCAATCAGGTGACTTTGTTATACTCGACCAGGGGCCTTTGTTATACTCGATCAGGGGCCTTTGTTATACTCGATAATGGGACTTTGTATATATTCGACTAGGGACTTTGTTATATTCAATCACGGGCCTTTCTTATACTCGATCAGGGGGCTTTGATATGCTCGATGAGGGGACTTTGTTATTCTCGATCATGGGAATTTGTTATACTCGATCAGAGGGCTTTGTTATACTCGATGACAGGGCTTTGTTATGCTCCATGAGAGGACTTTGTTATACTCGATCAGGGGGCTTTGTTATACTCGATCAGGGAACTTTGTTATACTCGATCAGAGGACTTTGTTACACTCGATCAGAAGAATTTTTTATACTCGACCTGGGGCCTTTGTTGTACTCAATCAGCAGACTTTGTTATACTCGATCAGGGGACCTTGTTATTTTCGACCAGGGGCCTTTGTCTTACTCGATCAGGGACTCTTGTTATACCTGATCAGACTTTACATATACCTGATCATGGGACTTATTATACTCTGACTGGGCTTATTATTCTCAATCAGGACTTTGTATATAATTGACTAGGACTTTGTTATATCCAATAGGGGAAATTCTTCTTATAATCGATCGTGACATTGCTATGCCCGATGTGACTTGTTATCTCTGATCAGGAGACTTCATATACCTGATCAGGGACTTGCTATACCTGATCGTATGACATCTTGTTATAATTTCGATCAGTGCCTTTGTTATACTTTTAATCAGGACTATACCTCGATCGGGTTTATTGTAAATGATAAGGACTTTGTTATACCTGACTGGGGGGACTTGTTTATACTCGATCATGGGCTTTGCTATACTCGATCAGAGGGCTTTGTTATACTCAATCAGGGGACTTTGTTATTCTCGCTAAGGGTACTTTTTTATACTCCATCAGGGGACTTTTTTATACCCGATCAGGTGACTGTGTTGAACTCGATCAGCGGACTTTGTTATACACGATTAGGGGACTTTGTTATACTCAATGAGGGGACATTGTTATTTTTTGGACAGGGGCCTTTGTTATACTCGATTCGGGGCCTTTGTTATACTCGATCATGGAACTTTGTTATACTCGACCAGAGGGCTTTTTTATACTCGATGAGGGGGCTTTGTTATACTCGATCAGGGGACTTTGTTATACTCGACCAGTGGACTTTGTTATACTTGATCAGGGGTCTTTGTTATGCTCGATCAGGGGACTTTGTTATACTCGATTAGGGGCCTTTGTTATACTCGATCAGGGGGCTTTGTTATACTCGATCAGAGGGCCTTATTATACTCGATCAGGGGACTTTGTTATACTCGACCAGGGGACTTTGTTATACTCGAACAGGGGTCTTTCTTATACTCGATGAGGGAACTTTGTTATACTCGATCAGGGGACTTTGTTATACTCGATCTGGGGAATTTGTTATACTCGATCAGTGCCTTTGTTATACTCAATCAGGGGACATTGTTATACTCGATCAGGGGGCTTTATTATACTCGATAAGGGGACTTTGTTATACTCGATCAGGGGACTTTTTTATACTCGATCATGGGCTTTGCTATACTCGATCAGAGGGCTTTGTTATACTCAATCAGGGGACTTTGTTATTCTCGCTAAGGGTACTTTTTTATACTCGATCAGGGGACTTTGTTATACCCGATCACGTGACTTTGCTGAACTCGATCAGCGGCTTTGTTATACTAGATCAAGGGACTTTGTTATACTCAATCAGGGGACCTTGTTATTTTTTGGACAGGGGCCTTTGTTATACTCGATTCGGGGACTTTGTTATACTCAATCATGGGACTTTGTTATACTCGACCAGAGGGTTTTTTTATACTCGATGAGGGGGCTTTCTTATACTCGATTAGGGGACTTTGTTATACTCGACGAGGGGGCTTTGTTATACTCAATTACAAACTTTGTTATACTCGAACAGGGGACTTTGTTATACTCGATCAGGGGACTTTGTCATACTCGATCAGGGGACTTTGTTATACTCGATCAAGGGTGTTTGTTTTACGCGATCAGGGGACTTATATACTTTATCAGGGGACCTCTTGTTGTTCTCATCAGGGATTTGTTGTTCTCGATCAGGGGACTTTGGCTACACCTTGACCAGGGCCTTGTTACAATCACGATTAGGGGCCTTGCTATATTCTCGATAAAGGATCTATGTTCTAATTGTGGGATCTTATTATACTCAGTTTATGGGACGCTGTTATACTTGAACAGGGTCGCTGTTATAATTCTCGACTGTACTTTTTTATACTCGCTGATCAGGGCCTTTCTATTACCGCTGATAATGGGATTCCTTTATTTTACTCAGTCCAGGACTTCTCTTACACTCGACCAGGGCTTTTATACCGAATAAGGGCTTTTTGTTATACTCGATCAGAGGCTTTGTTTGTACCTTGATCAGGGGATCTTTGTTGTACCTCATTGTGGGACTCTGTTATACTCGATCAGGTGACTTTGTTCTAGTCGATCAGGGGGCTTTGTTATACTCGATCAGGGAACTTTGTTATACTCGATCAGGGGAATTTGTTAGACTCGATCAGAGGAATTTGTTATTCTTGACCAGGGGACTTTGTTATACTCGATGAGGGGACTTTGTTAAACTCGTTCATGGGACGTTGTTATACTCGAGCAGGGGTCGTTGTTATACTCGACAGGGGCCTTTGTCATACTCGATCAGGGGCCTTTGTTATAATCGATAATGGGACTTTGTTATACTCGACCAGGGAACTTTCTTATACTCAACCAGGGGGCTTTTTTATACTCGATCAAGTGGCTTTGTTATACTCGATCAGGTGACTTTGTTATAGTCGATCAGGGGAATTTGTTATACTCGACCAGGGGACTTTGTTATACTCGATTAGGGGACTTTGTTATACTCGATTATGGGCTTTTTTAAACTCAATAAGGGGGCTTTGTTATACTCGATCAGAGGGCTTTTTTATACTCCCTGAGAGGCCTTTATTATATTCGATCATGGGACTTTGTTATACTCGACCAGGGGACATTGTTATACTCGACAGGGAGGCTTTTTTATACTCGATCAGGGAGTTTTGTTAAAGTCGATGAGGGGAATTTGTTATTTTTTGGACAATGGCCTTTGTTATACTCGATTCGGGGACTTTGTTATACTCGATCAGGGGACTTTGTTATACTCGACCAGGGGCCTTTGTTATACTCGATCAGGGGCCTTTGTTATACTCGATAATGGGACTTTGTTATACTCGACCAGGGGACTTTGTTATACTCGACCAGGGGGCTTTTTTTATACTCGATCAAGGGGCTTTGTTATACTCGATCAGAGGGCTATGTTATACTCGATCAGGGGACTTTGTTATACTCGACCAGGGGACTTTGTTTTATTCGATCAGGTGACTTTGTTATACTCGACCAGGGGCCTTTGTTATACTCGATCAGGGGCCTTTGTTATACTCGATAATGGGACTTTGTATATACTCGACTAGGGACTTTGTTATATTCAATCAGGGGCCTTTCTTATACTCGATCAGGGGTGCTTTGATATGCTCGATGAGGGGACTTTGTTATTCTCGATCATGGGAATTTGTTATAATCGATCAGAGGGCTTTGTTATACTCGATGACAGGGCTTTGTTATGCTCCATGAGAGGACTTTGTTATTCTCGATCAGGGGATTTTGCTATACTCGATTAGGGGCCTTTATTATACTCGATCACGGTCCTTTGTTATATTCCATTAGTGGCCTTTATTTTACTGCATCAGGGAACTTTGTTATACTCGATCAGGGCACTTTGTTATACTCGATCAGGGGACTTTTTTATACAGTACTCGATCAGGGGTGTTTGTTTTACTCGATCAGAAGGCTTTGTTATACTCGTTCATGGGACTTTGTTATACTCGATCAGGGGACGTTGTTATACTCGATGAGGGGCCTCTGTTATACTCCATTAGGGGCCTTTGTTACACTGGATCAGGGGACTTTGTTATACTCGGTCAGGGCACTTTGTTATACTCGATCAGGGGACTTTGTTATACTCGACCAGGGACCTTTGTTATACTCGATCAGGGGCCTTTGTTACACTCGATAATGGGACTTTGTTATACTCGACCAGGGAACTTTGTTATGTTCGACCAGGGGGCTTTTTTTATCCTCATTCACGGAGATTTGTTATACTCGATCAGAGGGCTCTGTAATGCTTGATCAGGGGGCTTTGCTATACTCGATCAGGGAACTTTGTTATACTCGATCACAGGGCTTTGTTCTACTCGATCAGAGGCCTTTGTTATACTCGACCAGGGGACTTTTTTATACTCGATCAGGGGGCTTTGATATACTCGATCAGAGGGCTCTGTAATGCTCGATCAGGGGGCTTTGTTATACTCGATCAAGGGAACTTTGTTATACTCGATCACAGGGCTTTGTATTACTCGATCAGAGGCCTTTGTTATACTCGATCAGCGGGCTTTGTTGTACTCGATCAGGGAACTTTGTTATACTCGATCTGGGGAATTTGTTATACTCGATGAGGGGACTTTGTTATAATCGAACAGGGGGCTTTGTTATACTCGATGAAAGAACTTTGTTATACTCGATGAGAGGACTTTGTTACACTCGATCAGAAGACTTTGTTATACTCGACCTGGGGCTTTTGTTGTACTCAATCAGCAGACTTTGTTACACTCGATCAGGGGACCTTGTTATTTTCGACCAGGGGCCTTTGTCTTACTCGATCAGGGGACTTTGTTATACTCGATCAGGGGACTTGGTTATACTCGATCAGGGGACTTGGTTATACTCGATCAGGGGGCTTTGTTATACTCAATCAGGGGACTTTGTATATACTCGACTAGGGACTTTGTTATATTCAATTAGGGGCCTTTCTTATTCTCGATCGTGGACTTTGTTATGCTCGATGAGGGGACTTTGTTTTTCTCGATCAGGAGACTTTGTTATACTCGATCAGGGGACTTTGTTATACTCGATCAGGGGACTTTGTTATACTCGATCAGGCGACTTTGTTATACTCGATCAGGGGGCTTTGTTGTACTCAATCAGGGGACTTTGTATATACTCGACTAGGGACTTTGTTATATTCAATCAGGGCCCTTTCTTATACTCGAACAGGGGACTTTGTTATACTCGATCAGGGGACTTAGTTATACTCGATCAGGGGACTTTGTTATACTCGATCAGGCGGGTTTCTTATACTCGATCAGGGGACTTTGTTATACTCGATCAGGGGTGTTTGTTTTACTCGATTAGGGGACTTTGTTATACTCGACCAGGGGCCTCTATTATACTCGATTAGGTGCCTTTGTTATACTCGATAATGGGACTTTCTTATACTCGACCAGGGGACCTTGTTAAACTCGACCAGGGGGCTTTTTTTATACTCGATCAGGGGACTTTGTTATACTCGACCAGGGGACTTTGTTATACTCGATCAGGGGTCTTTGTTATACTCGAACAGGGAACTTTGTTGTACTCGATCAGGGGACTTTGTTGTACTCGATCAAAGATCTTTGTTATACTCTATTAGGGGAATTTGTTGTACTCGATCAGGGGAATTTGTTATACTCGACCAGGGGACTTTGTTATGCTCGATCAGGGGACTTTGTTATACTCGATTAGGGGCCTTTGTTATAATCGATCAGGGAACTTTGTTATACTCGATTAGGGGCCTTTGTTATACTCGATCAGGGGCCTATGTTATACTCGATAATAGGACTTTGTTATACTCGATCAGGGGGCTTTGTTGTACTCGATCAGAGGGCCTTATCATACTCGATCAGGGGACTTTGTTATACTCGACCAGGGGACTTTGTTATACTCGATCAGGGGTCTTTGTTATGCTCGATCACGGGACTTTGTTATACTCGATTAGGGGCCTCTGTTATACTCGATGAGGGGGCTTTGTTATACTCGATCAGAGGGCCTTATTATACTCGATCAGGGGACTTTGTTATACTCGACCAGGGGACCTTGTTATACTCGATCAGGGGTCTTTGTTATACTCGATTAGGGAACTTTGTTATACTCGATCAAGGGACTTTGATATACTCGATTAAGGGAATGTGTTATACTCGATCAGTGCCTTTGTTATACTCAATCAGGGGACTTTGTTATACTCGATCAGGGGGCTTTATTGTACTCGATAAGGGGACTTTGTTATACTCGATCAGGCGACTTGTTTATACTCGATCATGGGCTTTGCTATACTCGATCAGAGGGCTTTGTTATACTCAATCAGGGGACTTTGTTATTCTCGCTAAGGGTACTTTTTATACTCCATCAGGGGACTTTGTTATACCCGATCAGGTGACTTTGTTGAACTCGATCAGCGGACTTTGTTTTACTCGATTAGGGGACTTTGTTATACTCAATCAGGGGACCTTGTTATTTTTTGGACAGGGACCTTTGTTATACTCGATTCGGGGCCTTTGTTATACTCGATTATGGGACTTTGTTATACTCGACCAGAGGGCTTTTTTATACTCGAGGAGGGGGCTTTGTTATACTCGATCAGGGGACTTTGTTATACTCGACCAGTGGACTTTGTTATACTCGATCAGGGGTCTTTGTTATGCTCGATCA
This sequence comes from Homarus americanus, assembly GCF_018991925.1. Lineage (NCBI taxonomy): Eukaryota > Metazoa > Arthropoda > Malacostraca > Decapoda > Nephropidae > Homarus > Homarus americanus. Next base: position 4,530 of record NW_024751748.1, on the reverse strand, counting down.
GGGGACTATGTTATACTCGATTAGGGGCCTTTGTTATACTCGATCAGGGGGCTTTGTTATACTCGATCAGAGGGCCTTATTATACTCGATCAGGGGACTTTGTTATACTCGACTAGGGGACTTTCTTATACTCGAACAGGGGTCTTTCTTATACTCGATCAGGGAACTTTGTTATACTCGATCAGGGGACTTTGTTATAGTCGATCTGTGGAATTTGTTATACTCGATCAGTGCCTTTGTTATACTCAATCAGGGGACATTGTTATACTCGATCAGGGGGCTTTATTATACTCGATAAGGGGACTTTGTTATACTCGATCAGGGGACTTATTTATACTCGATCATGGGCTTTGCTATACTCGATCAGAGGGCTTTGTTATACTCAATCAGGGGACTTTGTTATTCTCGCTAAGGGTACTTTTTTATACTCGATTAGGGGACTTTGTTATACCCGATCAGGTGACTTTGTTGAACTCGATCAGCGGACTTTGTTATACTCGATCAGGGGACTTTGCTATACTCAATCAGGGGACCTTGTTATTTTTTGGACAGGGGCCTTTGTTATACTCGATTCGGGGACTTTGTTATACTCGATCATGGGACTTTGTTATACTCGATCAGATGGGTTTTCTATACTCGATGAGGGGGCTTTCTTATACTCGATCAGGGGACTTTGTTAGGCTCGAACAGGGGACTTTGTTATACTCGACGAGGGGGCTTTGTTATACTCAATTAGAAACTTTGTTATACTCAAACAGGGGACTTTGTTATACTCGATCAGGGGACTTTGTCCTACTCGATCAGGGGACTTTGTTATAATTGATCAATGGTGTTTGTTTTACGCGATCAGGGGACTTTGTTATACTCGATCAGGGGACTTTGTTATACTCGATCAGGGAATTTTGTTATACTCGATCAGGGGACTTTGTTATACTCGACCAGGGGCCTTTGTTATACTCGATCAGGGGCCTTTGTTATACTCGATAAAGGGACTTTGTTATACTCGACCAGGGGACTTTGTTATACTCGACCAGGGGGCTTTTTTTACACGCGATCAGGGGGCTTTCTTATACTCGATCAGAGGCTTTGTTATACTCGACGAGGGGACTTTGTTATACTCGACGAGGGGGCTTTGTTATACTCAATTAGGGAACTTTGTTATACTTGATCAAGGGCCTTTTTATATTCGATAAGGGGACTTTGTTATACTCGACCAAAGGACTTTGTTATACTCGACGAGGGGGCTTTGTTATACTCAATTAGAAACTTTGTTATACTCGAACGGGGGACTTTGTTATACTCGATCAAGGGACTTTGTCATACTCGATCAGGGGACTTTTTTATACTCGATCAGGGAACGTTGTTATACTCGACCAGGGGTGTTTGTTATACTCGATCAGTGGACTTTGTTATACTCGATCAGGGGACTTTGTTATACTCGACCAGGGGCCTTTGTTATACTCTATCTGGGGCCTTTGTTATACTCGATAATGGGACTTTGTTATACTCGACCAGGGGACATTGTTTTACTCGACCAAGGGGCTTTTTTTATACTCGATCAGGAGACTTTGTTATACTCGACCAGGGGACTTTGTTATACTCAATCCGGGGGCTTTGTTATACTCGATGAGGGGAATTTGTTATACTCGAATAGGGGAATTTGTTACACTCGACCAGGGGACTTTGTTATAGTCGATCAGGGGACTTTGTTATACTCGATTTGGGGCCTTTGTTATACTCGATGAGGGGCCTATGTTATACTCGATAATGGGACTTTGTTATACTCGACCAAGGGACTTTGTTATACTCGACCAGGGGGCTTTTTATTGTACTCAATCAGGGGACTTTGTTATACTCAATCAGAGGGCTTTGTTATATTCGATCAGGGGACTTTGTTATACTTGACCAGGGGACTTTGTTATACTCGATCAGGGGGCTTTGTAATACTCGATCAGGGAACTTTGTTATACTCGATTAGGGGCCTTTGTTATACTCGATCAGGGGCGTTTCTTATACTCGATCAGGGGACCTTGTTATACTCGACCAAGGGCCTTTGTTATGCTCGATTAGGGGACTTTGTTATGCTCGACGAGGGGGCCTTTGTTTTACTCGTTAATGAGACTTTGTTATACTCAACCAGGGGACTTTGTTATACTCGATCAGGGGGCTTTGTAATACTCGATCAGGGAACTTTGTTATACTCGACCAGGGGATTTTTTTATACTCGATCAGCGGACTTTGTTATAATCGATCAGGGGCTTTCTTATACTCGATCAAGGGACTTTCTTATACTCGATCAGGGGACTTTGTTATACTCGACCAGGGGCCTTTGTTCTGCTCGATAAGGAGCCTTTGTTATATTCGATCATGGGACTTTGTTATATTCGACCAGGGGACATTGTTATACTCGACCAGTGAGCTTTTTCATACTTGATTAGGGGGCTTTGTTATACTCGATCAGGGACTTTGTTATACTCGATCAGGGGAATTTGTTATACTCGACCAGGGGATTTTGTTATACTCGATCAGGGGACTTTGCTATACTCAATTAGGGGACTTTGTTATACTCGATTAGGTTGAATTTGTTATTTTTTGGACAGGGGCCTTTGTTATACTCGATTCGGGGCCTGTGTTATACTCGATCATGGGACTTTGTTATACTCGACCGGAGGGCTTTTTTTATACTCGATGAGGGGGCTTTGTTATACTCGATCAGAGGGCTTTGTTATACTCGATCAGGGGACTTTGTTATGCTCGACCAGGGGACTTTGTTATTCTGGACGAGGGGGCCTTTGTTTTACTCGTTAATGAGACTTTGTTATACTCAACCAGGGGACTTTGTTATACTCGTCCAGGGGGCTTTCTTCATACTCGATCAGGGGGCTTTCTTATACTCGATCAGAGGGCATTGTTATACTCGATCAGGGGACTTTGTTATACTCGACCAGGGGACTTTGTTATACTCGATGAGGGGAATTTGATATACTCGACCAGAGGCCTTTCTTATACTCGTCCAGGGGACTTTGTTATTTTCAACGAGGGGGCTTTGTTATATTCGATTAGGGGGCTTTGTTATATTCGATCATGGGACTTTGTTATACTCGACCAGGGGACATTGTTATACTCGACCAGAGAATTTTTTATACTCGATCAGGGAACTTTGTTATACTCGATCAGGGGAATTTGTTATACTCGATCAGGGGGCTATGCTATACTCAATCAGGGGACTTTGTTATACTCGACCAGGGGACTTTGTTATACTCGATCAGGGGACATTGTTATAATCGATCAGGGGGCTTTGTTATACTCAATCAGTGGACTTTGTTATACTCGACCAGGGGACTTTTTTATACTCGATCAGGGGACTTTGTTATACTCGATCAGGATACTTTGTTGTACTCGATTAGGGGGCCTTTGTTATACTCGATCAGGGGCCTTTGTTACACTCGATAATGGGACTTTGTTATACTCGACTAGAGGGCTTTTTTATACTCAATGAGGAAGCTTTGTTGTACTCGATCAGAGGGCGTTGTTATATTCGATCAGAGGACTTTGTTATACTCGACCAGGGGACTTTGTTATACTCGACGAGGGGGCTTTGTTCTACTCAATTAGGGGACTTTGTTATACTCGATAAGGGGACTTTGTTATACTCGATCAGGGGAATTTGTTATTGCTTGGACAGGGGCCTTTGTTACACTCGATTTGGGGCCTTTGTTATACTCGATCATGGGACTTTGTTAAACTCGACCAGAGGGCTTTTTTATACTCGATGAGGGTGGCTTTCTTATACTCGATCAGAGGGCTTTGGTATACTCGATCAGGGGACTTTGTTTACTCGACCAGGGGACATTGTTATGCTCGACGAGGGGGCTTTGTTATACTCAATTACGGGACTTTGTTATACTCGATCAGGGGACTTTGTTATACTCGATCAGGGGATTTTGTTATACTCGAACAGGTGACTTTGTTAAACTCGATCAGGGGACTTTGTTATACTCGACCAGGGGCGTTTGTTATACTACGATCAGGGCCTTTGTTTTACTCGATAATGGGACTTTGTTATACTCTGACCAGGGACTTTGATATATACTCGACCGGGGCATTTTCGCTATATCAGGGACTTTGTTATACTCGATGAGGGGCTTTGTTATACTCGATCAGGGAACTTTGTTATACACGATTAGGGGACTTTGTTGTACTCGATCAGGGGAATTTGTTATACTCGACCAGGGGCCTTTGTTATACTCGATCAGGGGACTTTGTTATACTCGAGTACGGGACTTTGTTATACTTCATCAAGGGACTTTGTTATACCACAACAGGGGACTTTGTTATACTCGATCAGGGAACTTTGTTATTCTGATTATGGGACTTTGTTATACTCGATCATGGGACTTTGTTATACTCGATCAGGGGACTTTGTTATACTCGACCAGGGACTGTGTTATACTCGATCAGGGGACTTTGTTATACAAGAACAGGGACTTTGTTATACTCGATAATGGGACTTTGTTATATTCGACCAGG
>NW_024751747.1:0-12491 GCF_018991925.1 Homarus americanus | reverse complement strand
CTTTATTGGGCTAATGAAATATATTTGAATCCTCGTGTTTCGAAGCCGCATTTGGTAAAACGTTGCTCTGATCACCTAACCGGCATGGGTGGTCCCCTATAGTGGTTCACGGCGCCATAAGCTCGTGGAACAGGCTTTGTGTGAAATATAACAGAGTCTAGGACTGCTTATAGTGTCCTGGTGGCCCATAGGTAGCGTTCCCCGGTCACAATTAGAAGATCGTGGGTTCGAATCCTGGTGGGGTGAGGTGTTGATTATATGAAGAAGTCCGCGTGCTTTGTTGGGCTAATGAAATATATATGGATCCTCGTGACTCGAAGCTGCATTTGGTAAAACGTTGCTCTGATCACCTAAGCGGCACGGGTTGTCCCCATTAGAGGTTCACAGCGCCATAAGCTCGTTGAACAGGCTTTGTGTGAAATATAGGAGTGTCTAGGACTGCCTTTATTGTCCTGGTGGACCAGAGGTAGCGTTCCCCGGTCACTATTATAAGATCGTGGCTTCAAATCCTGGTGGGGTGAGATGTTGATAATATGTAGAAGTCCGCGTGCTTTATTGGGCTAATGAAATATATATGGATCCTCGTGTTTCGAAGCCGCATTTGGCAAAACGTTGCTATGATCACCTAAGCGGCATGGGTGGTCCCCATTAGAGGTTCACAGCGCCATAAGCTCGTTGAACAGGCTTTGTGTGAAATATAGGAGTGTCTAGGACTGCTTTTATTGTCCTGGTGGCCCAGAGGTAGCATACCCCGGTCACAAATATAAGATCGTGGGTTTGAATCCTGGTAGGGTGAGGTGTTGATTATATGTAGACGTCCGAGTGATTTATTGGGCTAATAAAATATATATGGATCCTCGTGTTTCCAAGCCGGATTTGGTAAAATGTTGCACTGATTAACTAAGCGGCACGGGTGGTCCCCATTAGAGGTTCATGGCGCCATAAGGTCGTTGAACAGTCTTTGTGTGAAATATAGTAGAGTCTAGGACTGCTTTTATATTCCTGGTGGCCCAGAGGTAGCATACCCCGGTCACAATTATAAGATCGTGGGTTTGAATCCTGATGGGGTGAGGTGTTGATTATATGTAGAAGTTCGCGTGCTTTATTGGGCTAATGAAATATATATGGATCCTCGTGTTTCGAAGCCGGATTTGGTAAAACGTTGCTCTGATCACCTAAGCTGCACGGGTGGTCCCAATTAGAGTTTCACCGCGCCATAAGCTCGTTGAACAGGCTTTGTGTGAAATATACCAGAGTCTAGGACTGCATTTCTTGTCCTGGTGGCCCAGAGGTTGCGTTCCCCGGTCACAATTATAAGATCGTGGGTTCAAATCTTGGTGGGGTGAAGTGTTGATTATATGTAGAAGTCTGCTTGCTTTATTGGGCAAATGAAATATTTATGGATCCTCCTTGTTTCGAAGCCGCATTTGGTAAAACGTTGCTCTGATCACCTAAGCGGCACGGGTGGTCCCCATTAGAGGTTCACGTTGCCACAAGCCCGTTGAACAGGCTTTGTGTGAAATATAGCAGAGTCTAGGAATGATTTTATTGTCCTGGTGGCCCAGAGGTAGCATTCACCGGTCACAATTATAAGATCGTGGGTTCAAATCCTGGTGAGGTGAGGTGTTGATTATATGTAGAAGTCCGCGTGCTTTATTGGGCTAATGAAATATAAATGGATCCTCGGGTTTCGAAGCCGCATTTGGTAAAATGTTGCTCTGATCACCTAAGCGGCACGGGTGGTCCCCATTAGAGGTTCACGGCGCCATAAGCTCGTTGAACAGGCCTTGTGTGAAATATAGCAGAGTCTAGGAATGCTTTTAGTTTCCTGGTGGCCCTGAGGTAACGTCGCCCGGTCACAATTATAAGACCATGGGTTCAAATCCTGGTGGGGTGAGGTGTTGATTATATGAAGAAGTCCGCTTGCTTTATTGGGCTAATGAAATATATATGATCCTTCTTTCTTTCGAAGTACCTGTATCCCGAGATAGGGTTCATGGCGCCATAAGCTCTTTGAACAGGCTTTGTGTGAAATATAGCAGAGTCTAGGACTGCTTTTATTGTCCTGGTGGCCCAGAGATAGCGTTCCCCGATCACAATTATAAGATCGCGGGTTCAAATCCTGGTGGTGGTGAGGTGTTGATTATATGTAGAAGTCCGCTGCATGATACACGAAATATACATGGATCCTGGGTTTCGTCGAGATTGGGTAAATTTTGCTCTGATCACCTAAGCGGCACGGTTTGTCCCCATTAGAGGTTCACGCCCATGTCGTTGAACAGGCTTTGTGTGAAATATAGCAGAGTCTAGACTGCTTTTTTATTGTCCTGGTGGCCCAGAGAGGTATGCTTTCCCGGTTATGAACACTAAGAAAATTGTGGGTTCAAATCTAGGTGGGGTGAGGTGTTGATTATATGTAGAAGTCCGCGTGCTTTAATGGTCTAATGAAATATATATGGATCCTCGGGTTTCGAAGCCACATTTGGTAAAACGTTGCTTTGATCACCTAAGCGGCACGGGGGGTCCCCATTAGAGGTTCACGGCGCCATAAGCTCGTTGAACAGGCTTTGTGTGAAATATAGCAGAGTCTCGGAATGCTTTTAGTGTCCTGGTGGGCCAGAGGTAGCGTTCCTCGGTCACAATTAGAAGATCGTTGGTTCGAATCCTGGTGGAGTGAGGTGTTGATTATATGTAGAAGCCGCGTGCTTTATTGGGCAATGAAATATATATGGAGCCTCATGTTTTGAAGCCGCATTTGGTAAAACAAGCGAATGAGAGTCAACTGCACGGTAGTCCCACTTGAGCCACACCACATCCCCAAGAATAGCCAGTGAACATAGAGTCTAGGACTGCCATTGTCCCAGGTCCCCAGAGTAGCGTCCCCGTCATACAATATAAGATTGTGGGTTCAAATCTAGGTGGGTGAGGTGTTGATTATATGTAGAAGTCCGCTTGGTTTATTGGGCTAATGAAATATATATGGATCCTCGTGTTTCGAAGCCGCATTTGGTAAAACGTTGCTCTGACCACCTAAGCGGCACGGGTGGTCCCCATTAGAGGTTCACGGCGCCAAAAGCTCGTTGAACAGGCTTTGTGTGAAACATAGCAGAGTCTAGGACTGCTTTTAGTGTCCTGGTGGCCCAGAGGTAGCGTTCCCCGGTCACAATTAGAAGATCGTGGGTTCGAATCCTGGTGGGGTGAGGTGTTGATTATATGAAGAAGTCCGCATGCTTTATAGGGCAAATGAAATATATGGATCCTCGTGTTTCGAAGCCACATTTGGTAAAACGTTGCTCTGATCACCTAAGCGGCATGGGTGGTCCCCATTAGAGGTTAACGGCGCCATAAACTCGTTGAACAGGCTTTGTGTGAAATATAGCAGAGTCTAGGACTGCTTTTATTGTCCTGGTGTCCCAGAGGTAGCATCCCCCGGTCACAATTATAAGATTGTGGGTTCAAATCTAGGTGGGGTGAGGTGTTGATTATATGTAGAAGTCCGCGTGCTTTAATGGTCTAATGAAATATATATGGATCCTCGGGTTTCGAAGCCACATTTGGTAAAATGTTGGTCTGATCACCTAAGCGGCACTCGTGGTCCCCATTAGGGGTTCACGGCGCCATAAGCTCGTTGAACAGGCTTTGTGTGAAATATAGCAGAGTCTAGGACTGCTTATAGTGTCCTAGTGGCCCATAGGTAGCGTTCCTCGGTCACAATTATAAGATCGTGGGTTCGAATCCTGGTGGAGTGAGGTGTTGATTATATGTAGAAGTCCGCTTGCTTTATTGGGTTAATGAAATATATATGGATCCTCGTGTTTCGAAGCCGGATTTGGTAAAACGTTGCTCTGATCACCTAAGCGGCACGGATGGTCCCCTTTAGAGGTTCACAGCGCCATAAGCTCGTTGAACAGGCTTTGTGTGAAATATAGCAGAGTCTACGACTGCTTTTATTTTCCAGGTGGCCCAGAGGTAGCATACCCCGGTCACAATTATAAGACAGTGGGTTTGAATCCTGGTGGGGTGAGGTGTTGATTATATGTAGAAGTCCGAGTGCTTTATTGGGCTAATGAAATATATTTGAATCCTCGTGTTTCGAAGCCGCATTTGGTAAAACGTTGCTCTGATCACCTAACCGGCACGGGTGGTCCCCTATAGTGGTTCACGGCGCCATAAGCTCGTTGTACAGGCTTTGTAAGAAATATAACAGAGTCTAGGACTGCTTATAGTGTCCTGGTGGCCCATAGGTAGCGTTCCCCGGTCACAATTAGAAGATCGTGGGTTCGAATCCTGGTGGGGTGAGGTGTTGATTATATGAAGAAGACCGCGTGCTTTGTTGGGCTAATGAAATATATATGGATCCTCGTGACTCGAAGCTGCATTTGGTAAAACGTTGCTCTGATCACCTAAGCGGCACGGGTTGTCCCCATTAGAGGTTCACAGCGCCATAAGCTCGTTGAACAGGCTTTGTGTGAAATATAGGAGTGTCTAGGACTGCTTTTATTGTCCTGGTGGCCCAGAGGTAGCGTTCCCCAGTCACTATTATAAGATCGTGGCTTCAAATACTGGTGGGGTGAGGCGTTGATAATATGTAGAAGTCCGCGTGCTTTATTGGGTTAATGAAATATATATGGATCCTCGTGTTTCGAAGCCGCATTTGGTAAAACGTTGCTCTGTTCACCTAAGCGGCACGGGTGGTCCCCTATAGTGGTTCACAGCGCCATAAGCTCGTTGAACAGGCTTTGTGTGAAATATAGCAGAGTCTAGGACTGCTTTTATTGTCCTAGTGGCCCAGAGGTAGCGTTCTCCGGTCACAATTATAGGATCGTGGGTTCAAATCCTGGTGGGGTGAGGTGTTGATTATATGTAGATGTCCGCGTCCTTTTTTGGGCTAATGAAATATATATGGATCCTCGTGTTTCGAAGCCAGATTTGGTAAAACGTTGACCTGATCACCTAAGCTGCACGGGTGGTCCCCATTAGAGGTTCATGGCGCCATAAGGTCGTTGAACAGGCTTTGTGTGAAATATAGTAGAGTCTAGGACTGCTTTTATTGTCCTGGTGGCCCAGAGGTAGCATACCCCGGTCACAAATATAAGATCGTGGGTTTGAATCCTGGTAGGGTGAGGTGTTGATTATATGTAGACGTCCGAGTGATTTATTGGGCTAATGAAATATATATGGATCCTCGTGTTTCCAAGCCGGATTTGGTAAAATGTTGTTCTGATTAACTAAGCGGCACGGGTGGTCCCCATTAGAGGTTCATGGCGCCATAAGGTCGTTGAACAGTCTTTGTGTGAAATATAGTAGAGTCTAGGACTGCTTTTATTGTCCTGGTGGCCCAGAGGTAGCATACCCCGGTCACAATTATAAGATCGTGGGTTTGAATCCTGATGGGGTGAGGTGTTGATTATATGTAGAAGTTCGCGTGCTTTATTGGGCTAATGAAATATATATGGATCCTCGTGTTTCGAAGCCGCATTTGGTAAAACGTTGCTCTGATCACCTAAGCTGCACGGGTGGTCCCAATTAGAGTTTCACCGCGCCATAAGCTCGTTGAACAGGCTTTGTGTGAAATATACCAGAGTCTAGGACTGCATTTCTTGTCCTGGTGGCCCAGAGGTAGCATACCCCGGTCACAATTATAAGACAGTGGGTTTGAATCCTGGTGGGGTGAGGTGTTGATTATATGTAGAAGTCCGAGTGCTTTATTGGGCTAATGAAATATATTTGAATCCTCGTGTCTCGAAGCCGCATTTGGTAAAACGTTGCTCTGATCACCTAACAGGCACGGGTGGTCCCCTATAGTGGTTCACGGCGCCATAAGCTCGTTGAACAGGCTTTGTGTGAAATATAACAGAGTCTAGGACTGCTTAGAGTGTCCTGGTGGCCCATAGGTAGCGTTCCCCGGTCACAATTAGAAGATCGTGGGTTCGAATCCTGGTGGGGTGAGGTGTTGATTATATGAAGAAGTCCGCGTGCTTTGTTGGGCTAATGAAATATATATGGATCCTCGTATTCGAAGCTGCATTTGTTAAACGTTGCTCTGATCACCCTAAGCGGCAGGTTGTCCCCATTAGAGTTCACAGCACCATAAACAATTGAACAAACTTTGGCCGTGAAATATAGGAGAAGTCTGGATGCTTTTGTGTCCTGGTGGCCCAGAGGTAGCGTTCCCCGGTCACTATTAGAAGATCGTGGCTTCAAATCCTGGTGGGGTGAGGCGTTGATAATATGTAGAAGTCCGCGTGCTTTATTGGGTTAATGAAATATATATGGATCCTCGTGTTTCGAAGCCGCATTTGGTAAAACGTTGCTCTGTTCACCTAAGCGGCACGGGTGGTCCCCTATAGTGGTTCACAGCGCCATAAGCTCGTTGAACAGGCTTTGTGTGAAATATAGCAGAGTCTAGGACTGCTTTTATTGTCCTGGTGGCCCAGAGGTAGCATACCCCGGTCACAAATATAAGATCGTGGGTTTGAATCCTGGTAGGGTGAGGTGTTGATTATATGTAGACGTCCGAGTGATTTATTGGGCTAATGAAATATTTATGGATCCTCGTGTTTCCAAGCCGGATTTGGTAAAATGTTGCTCTGATTAACTAAGCGGCACGGGTGGTCCCCATTAGAGGTTCATGGCGCCATAAGGTCGTTGAACAGTCTTTGTGTGAAATATAGTAGAGTCTAGGACTGATTTTATATTCCTGGTGGCCCAGAGGTAGCATACCCCGGTCACAATTATAAGATCGTGGGTTTGAATCCTGATGGGGTGAGGTGTTGATTATATGTAGAAGTTCGCATGCTTTATTGGCCTAATGAAATATATATGGATCCTCGTGTTTCGAAGCCGGATTTGGTAAAACGTTGCTCTGATCACCTAAGCTGCACGGGTGGTCCCAATTAGAGTTTCACCGCGCCATAAGCTCGTTGAACAGGCTTTGTGTGAAATATACCAGAGTCTAGGACTGCATTTCATGTCCTGGTGGCCGAGAGGTAGCGTTCCCCGGTCACAATTATAAGATCGTGGGTTCAAATCTTGGTGGGGTGAAGTGTTGATTATATGTAGAAGTCTGCTTGCTTTATTGGGCAAATGAAATATTTATGGATCCTCCTTGTTTCGAAGCCGAATTTGGTAAAACGTTGCTCTGATCACCTAAGCTGCACGGGTGGTCCCCATTAGAGGTTCATGGTGCCACAAGCCCGTTGAACAGGCTTTGTGTGAAATATAGCAGAGTCTAGGAATGCTTTTATTGTCCTGGTGGCCCAGAGGTAGCATTCCCCGGTCACAATTATAAGATCGTGGGTTCAAATCCTGGTGAGGTGAGGTGTTGATTATATGTAGAAGTCCGCGTGCTTTATTGGGCTAATGAAATATAAATGGATCCTCGGGTTTCGAAGCCGCATTTGGTAAAATGTTGCTCTGATCACCTAAGCGGCACGGGTGGTCCCCATTAGAGGTTCACGGCGCCATAAGCTCGTTGAACAGGCCTTGTGTGAAATATAGCAGAGTCTAGGAATGCTTTTAGTTTCCTGGTGGCCCTGAGGTAACGTCGCCCGGTCACAATTATAAGACCATGGGTTCAAATCCTGGTGGGGTGAGGTGTTGATTATATGAAGAAGTCAGCGTGCTTTATTGGGCTAATGAAATATATATGGATCCTCGTGTTTCGAAGCAGCATTTGGTAAAACGTTGCTATGATCACCTAAGCGGCATGGGTGGTCCCCATTAGAGGTTCACGGAGCCATAAGCTCGTTGAACAGGCTTTGTGTGAAAAAATATGAGAGTCTAGGATGCTTTTATTGTCTGGTATTTAGAGAGTAGCATTCGGTCTGGTAGAAGTTTGGTTGGATTTGGCGCCTGGTGGGGTGAGTGTTGATTATATGAAAAGTGCGTAGCTATTGGGCTAATGAAATATATATGGATCCTCGTGTTTCGAAGCGGCATTTGGTAAAATGTTGGTCTGATCACCTAAGCGGCACTCGTGGTCCCCATTAGGGGTTCACGGCGCCATAAGCTCGTTGAACAGGCTTTGTGTGAAATATAGCAGAGTCTAGGACTGCTTATAGTGTCCTAGTGGCCCATAGGTAGCGTTCCTCGGTCACAATTATAAGATCGTGGGTTCGAATCCTGGTGGAGTGAGGTGTTGATTATATGTAGAAGTCCGCGTGCTTTATTGGGTTAATGAAATATATATGGATCCTCGTGTTTCGAAGCCGGATTTGGTAAAACGTTGCTCTGATCACCTAAGCGGCATGGATTGTCCCCTTTAGAGGTTCACAGCGCCATAAGCTCGTTGAACAGGCTTTGTGTGAAATATAGCAGAGTCTAGGACTGCTTTTATTTTCCAGGTGGCCCAGAGGTAGCATACCCCGGTCACAATTATAAGACAGTTGGTTTGAATCCTGGTGGGGTGAGGTGTTGATTATATGTAGAAGTCCGAGTGCCTTATTGGGCTAATGAAATATATTTGAATCCTCGTGTTTCGAAGCCGCATTTGGTAAAACGTTGCTCTGATCACCTAACCGGCACGGGTGGTCCCCTATAGTGGTTCACGGCGCCATAAGCTCGTTGAACAGGCTTTGTGTGAAATATAACAGAGTCTAGGACTGCTTATAGTGTCCTGGTGGCCCATAGGTAGCGTTCCCCGGTCACAATTAGAAGATCGTGGGTTCGAACCCTGGTGGGGTGAGGTGTTGATTATATGAAGAAGTCCGCGTGCTTTGTTGGGCTAATGAAATATATATGGATCCTCGTGACTCGAAGCTGCATTTGGTAAAACGTTGCTCTGATCACCTAAGCGGCACGGGTTGTCCCCATTAGAGGTTCACAGCACCATAAGCTCGTTGAACAGGCTTTGTGTGAAATATAGGAGAGTCTAGGACTGCTTTTATTGTCCTGGTGGCCCAGAGGTAGCGTTCCCCGGTCACTATTATAAGATCGTGGCTTCAAATTCTGGTGGGGTGAGGCGTTGATAATATGTAGAAGTCCGCGTGCTTTATTGGGTTAATGAAATATATATGGATCCTCGTGTTTCGAAGCCGCATTTGGTAAAACGTTGCTCTGTTCACCTAAGCGGCACGGGTGGTCCCCTATAGTGGTTCACAGCGCCATAAGCTCGTTGAACAGGCTTTGTGTGAAATATAGCAGAGTCTAGGACTGCTTTTATTGTCCTAGTGGCCCAGAGGTAGCGTTCTCCGGTCACACTTAGAAGATCGTGGGTTCAAATCCTGGTGGTGTGAGGTGTTGATTATATGTAGAAGTCCGCGTGCTTTTTTGGGCTAATGAAATATATATGGATCCTCGTGTTTCGAAGCCAGATTTGGTAAAACGTTGACCTGATCACCTAAGCGGCACGGGTGGTCCCCATTAGAGGTTCATGGCGCCATAAGGTCGTTGAACAGGCTTTGTGTGAAATATAGTAGAGTCGAGGACTGCTTTTATTGTCCTGGTGGCCCAGAGGTAGCATACCCCGGTCACAAATATAAGATCGTGGGTTTGAATCCTGGTAGGGTGAGGTGTTGATTATATGTAGACGTCCGAGTGATTTATTGGGCTAATGAAATATATATGGATCCTCGTGTTTCCAAGCCGGATTTGGTAAAATGTTGCTCTGATTAACTAAGCGGCACTGGTGGTCCCCATTAGAGGTTCATGGCGCCATAAGGTCGTTGAACAGTCTTTGTGTGAAATATAGTAGAGTCTAGGACTGCTTTTATTGTCCTGGTGGCCCAGAGGTAGCATACCCCGGTCACAATTATAAGATCGTGGGTTTGAATCCTGATGGGGTGAGGTGTTGATTATATGTAGAAGTTCGCGTGCTTTATTGGGCTAATGAAATATATATGGATCCTCGTGTTTCGAAGCCGGATTTGGTAAAACGTTGCTCTGATCACCTAAGCTGCACGGGTGGTACCCAATAGTGGTTCGCAGTGCCATAAGCTCGTTGAACAGGCTTTGTGTGAAATATACCAGAGTCTAGGACTGCATTTCTTGTCCTGGTGGCCCAGAGGTAGCGTTCCCCGGTCACAATTATAAGATCGTGGGTTCAAATCTTGGTGGGGTGAAGTGTTGATTATATGTAGAAGTCTGCTTGCTTTATTGGGCAAATGAAATATTTATGGATCCTCCTTGTTTCGAAGCCGCATTTGGTAAAACGTTGCTCTGATCACCTAAGCTGCACGGGTGGTCGCCATTAGAGGTTCACGGTGCCACAAGCCCGTTGAACAGGCTTTGTGTGAAATACAGCAGAGTCTAGGAATGCTTTTATTGTCCTGGTGGCCCAGAGGTAGCATTCCCCGGTCACAATTATAAGATCGTGGGTTCAAATCCTGGTGAGGTGAGGTGTTGATTATATGTAGAAGTCCGCGTGCTTAATTGGGCTAATGAAATATAAATGGATCCTCGGGTTTCGAAGCCGCATTTGGTAAAATGTTGCTCTGATCACCTAAGCGGCACAGGTGGTCCCCATTAGAGGTTCACGGCGCCATAAGCTCGTTGAACAGGCCTTGTGTGAAATATAGCAGAGTCTAGGAATGCTTTTAGTTTCCTGGTGGCCCTGAGGTAACGTCGCCCGGTCACAATTATAAGACCATGGGTTCAAATCCTGGTGGGGTGAGGTGTTGATTATATGAAGAAGTCCGCGTGCTTTCTTGGGCTAATGAAATATATATGGATCCTCGTGTTTCGAAGCCGCATTTGGTAAAACGTTGCTATGATCACCTAAGCGGCATGGGTGGTCCCCATTAGAGGTTCACAGAGCCATAAGCTCGTTGAACAGGCTTTGTGTGAAAAATAGCAGAGTCTAGGACTGCTTTTATTGTCCTGGTGGGCCAGAGGTAACATTCCCCGGTCACAATTAGAAGTTCGTTGGTTCGAATCCTGGTGGGGTGAGGTGTTGATTATATGAAGAAGTCCGCGTGCTTTATTGGGCTAATGAAATATATATGGATCCTCGTGTTTCGAAGCGGCATTTGGTAAAATGTTGGTGTGATCACCTAAGCGGCACGGGTGGTCCCAATTAGAGTTTCACGGCGCCATAATCTCGTTGAACAGGCTTTGTGTGAAATATAACAGAGTCTAGGACTGCTTTTATTGTCCTGGTGTCCCAGAGGTAGCGTCCCCCGGTCACAATTATAAGATTGTGGGTTCAAATCCTGGTGGGGTGAGGTGTTGATTATATGTAGAAGTCCGCGTGCTTTATTGGGCTAATGAAATATATATGGATCCTCGTGTTTTGAAGCCAGATTTGGTAAAACGTTGACCTGATCACCAAAGCGGCACGGGTGGTCCCCATTAGAGGTTCATGGCGCCATAAGGTCGTTGAACAGGCTTTGTGTGAAATATAGTAGAGTCTAGGACTGATTTTATTGTCCTGGTGGCCCAGAGGTAGCATACCCCGGTCACAATTATAAGATCGTGGGTTTGAATCCTGGTAGGGTGAGGTGTTGATTATATGTAGACGTCCGAGTGATTTATTGGGCTAATGAAATATATATGGATCCTCGTGTTTCCAAGCCGGATTTGGTAAAATGTTGCTCTGATTAACTAAGCGGCACGGGTGGTCCACATTAGAGGTTCACGGCGCCATAAGCTTGTTGAACAGGCCTTGTGTGAAATATAGTAGAGTCTAGGAATACTTTTAGTTTCCTGGTGGCCCTGAGGTAACGTCGCCCGGTCACAATTATAAGACCATGGGTTCAAATCCTGGTGGGGTGAGGTGTTGATTATATGAAGAAGTCCGCGTGCTTTATTGGGCTAATGAAATATATATGGATCCTCGTGTTTCGAAGCCGCATTTGGTAAAATGTTGGTCTGATCACTTAAGCGGCACGGGTGGTCCCCATTAGAGTTTCACGGCGCCATAAGCTCGTTGAACAGGCTTTGTGTGAAATATAGCAGAGTCTAGTACTGCTTTTATTGTCCTGGTGGCCCAGAGGTAGCGTCCCCTGGTCACAATTATAAGATTGTGGGTTCAAATCTTGGTGGGGTGAGGTGTTGATTATATGTAGAAGTCCGCGTGCTTTAATGGTCTAATGAAATATATATGGATCCTCGGGTTTCGAAGCCACATTTGGTAAAACGTTGCTCTGATCACCTAAGCGGCACGGAGGGTCCCCATTAGAGGTTCAGGGCGCCATAAGCTCATTGAACAGGCTTTGTGTGAAATATAGCAGAGTCTAGGAATGCTTTTAGTGTCCTGGTGGGCTAGAGGTAGCGTTCCCCGGTCACAATTAGAAGATCGTGGGTTTGAATCCTGGTGGGGTGAGGTGTTGATTATATGGAATAGTCCGCATGCTTTATTGGGCTAATGAAATATATATGGATCCTCGTGTTTCGAAGCCACATTTGGTAAAACGTTGCTCTGATCACCTAAGCGGCATGGGTGGTCCCCATTAGTGGTTCACGGCGCCATAAGCTCGTTGAACAGGCCTTGTGTGAAATATAGCAGAGTCTAAGACTGCTTTTATTGTCCTGGTGGCCCAGAGGTAGCGTTC